>NC_081361.1:95396158-95727547 GCF_030684315.1 Stegostoma tigrinum | reverse complement strand
TTCCAATGACTTGGCATCAAAGAAAGTCTCGCAGGTTCTGCCTGATTCCCTCTTGAAAATCAGCATCACAAAACTGATTCTCTGGTCATGATCACCATGCTGGTGACAGGAGCTTTCTGCCCACAAATTGAATGCCATTTTTCTCGCATGACAACACTGACTACATGTCACAAGTTCTCAATTTTCTGTAAAGCACACTGGGACATTCGGAGATCTGGAAATATATGTTATGCTGCACCCCCAGTGGATGATCATCACCAGGGGATCCAAACAGCAGTGAGGAAATGGCATGGAATTGTAGGGAAATGGGCCACCCCAGGTTTCCCGCTGAGGTCTGGAAAACCACTTCCTGTGTGTCAGTGTCAAATCTCAAAGGGCTAATGTTCTGGTGGAGCACCTTCGGTTGTGTTATTATGTTAAAGACATGAAGTTCACACTGGGGTGAAACAACGAGCTGCCACTCATTTGAAAACACAAACTGAAGGCCCAGACTTTCCAATAACTCACGAGTCAGCACTTTCTAACAGAAGACGGTGTGAACTGCATTGGGAGACTGAAGCGGGTTCGCCACACCAAACTGCATTTCCAGCTCCATCTCAGCACATTGGTAAGGTTTCCTATCCTGTCAGTCAGTCCTGGCTCCCCCACACACAAGGCCCCACAACCTGCAAGAAGCTCTTGTGTTATTTCCCCTCAATGCCAGAAATTGTTTATTGTGGTTTAAAGGTTTATTTTCTTCATTCCTTGGCGACATGCTGCTGTTTCCAAGAGGTTAACTTTCCTCTGCCCTGTTGGTGCTGCTCTTCATCCAACTGCTTGAAGGTGTGTGCGTGAGAGAGAGAGAGAGAGAGAGAGAGAGAGAGAGAGAGAGAGAGAGAGAGAAAGAAAGAAAGACAGGGACAAGTAGAGATACGTAGAGACAAAGGGAGAGATAGGGACAAGTAGAGAGACAGACAGAGAGGTACATAGGCAGTGAGGGAAACAGAGAGAGAGAAAGACTGAGGCAGATAGAGAGCAAGAGACAGACAGAGAGATACACAGATAAATAGGGAGGTACACAGATAGATAGATAGAAAGAAAGATGGAACATAGGAACTTGAACTTTTACCGAGTTTCTGGTGCCCCTAAGCAGTTTAATGCTACCTTTGAAGTGAAGTCACTGTTCAAAGCAAATGCCAATGTGTGCACAGTCAGATCTTACAAACAAGTGAATGATTACTCAGATAAGTGACATTGCTGGTTGTCTGAAGTTCATGAGGAAGATTGAATAGGCAGGCAAAGACAGCTATCTGTCATCCTTCCACTGTTGCGACGATCTCCCTCATTTTGCTAATCATCATTTTCATCCTCACCAATATCGAAGTGATGCAATGATATCAAGCAACTAGATTGTGTGGCTTTAAACAGGAACAGGCGATCTGAACACATCTCAATGCCAGCAGAAATCTGAGAATTAAACCACTCCTGTTACTATAAAACAAGGTGCCAAAAGAAATATTTAAAGTGATGTGTAAATGAAACAAGGATACTGTGACAGAAAGGAACATTTTCACCCAATGAGAAGTTAGGATGTGAAATGTATTTCCAAAGGTTCAATTGAGACATACAAGAGTGCACTGGATGGTCATTTGAATAGAAATGGTGTGCAGGGATATTGGGGAAAGGTAGGAGATTGGCACTCAGCAACAGAACTAATACAGACATGATGGGCTGAACAGCCTCCTTCTGTTCTGTAACAATGCTATAACTCTGATTCTGTACAACTTGTAACGTCATGGCAGCATGCTAGTGGTTTACTTATGGAAAGTCTGGTGGTATCGCTTCTGTTCTGAGAAGCTTTTGAAAATGTACTCAAAATCTCAAACCATCATGGTGCATTGAAACGATCTGTGGATTATCTATCCAGTCCTCTGGGTTACTGGTTCAGAAAAATGACTATGACACCGCCTCTGTAAGAGCACAGTGCACAGCCTATATGCGCCAGTCCCAAGCTACCCAATGGCAACATCTCCAAAAGCTGAGGAGCTTACAGGACAAGTTAAAAGGCAACACTGCAACCTCTCAACCAGCAACATCTATACATTTGTAAGTAAGGCCATCGTCCCTCTGAACAAACAGCTTCTAATCAAAAGGACCAGGTTATAGATGTAGAAGTTAGGCACAGCTGCAGTGTACCTAGGGTTATCGCTGTGTGTCAGTAGGTATCACTTTCACTCCTGACCCCCTAAGATCCTAGCTTCGAGTCCCACACCAGTAGCAGTCTAGACATGAAGCCCAACACTCCACTGCAACACGCTGTCGAAGGGACTGACTTTCAGAGGAAATGCTGAATTGGCCAACATCCCCGGCATCTAGGCACTGACCACCCCGTGATGGGCTGGGCACGTCATCTGCACGACCCGCACAAGACTCCCCGAGCACGTGCTCTACTCCCAGTTCCGAAACGACAGTCTATCCCCGGGCAAACTGAGGAAGCGCTTCAGTGATAGCGCCTCAAGGCCCCACTGGCAAAGCACGGCATTTCCACAGACACCAGGGAATCTCTGGCCCCAGGCCAGCCAAAGTGGAGGAGGAGGACTATCCAGGGAAGGTGTTCAGCACCTGGAGACTTGCTGCCAGGCTAAAGCAGAAGCCGGGCAAAAGCAGCGTGGCAGCATGCCCCTTACACACACGCCTCACCCACCCCTTCCCATGACAACCTTCTGCCCAAAGGGTAACTAAGCATGCTTGTAGCTCTCTCAGTCTGTACAACCACTTACAGACTCACCCTGAGAGTGGAAGTGAGTCATCCTCGTCTGCGAGGGACCGCCATTGAATGAATAAATGAAATGTTAAACTGACATCCATGTGGCATAAAAGGCCCCACTGCACTATTTCAGAGAACAACAGAGGAGTTATCCCCGGTATCCTGACCAATCTTTGTTCCCTCAATCAACACAAACTGCTTGTCTAGTTATCATCAAACTGTCGAATAAAACCCAAAAGAACTGCGGACGCTGTGAATCAGGAATGCCAGCAGAGGTTGCTGCAAAAGCTCAGCAGGTCTGGCAGCATCTATGAAGAAAACAAAACAGAGTTAACGTTTCTGGTTCAGTGACCCTTCTGAGTGTTTTTTTTCTTCACAGGGGCTGCCAGACCTGCTGAGCTTTTCCAGCAACTTCTGTTTTGCTCCGTCATCAAATTGTCAACCACAATGAAGGAAAAAGAAATGTTGCAGCAATACAGTTATTCACCCCTCGAAAACATGGAAAAATTGGATTGGGGGCTGCTGTTTGAACGTTACCCAACATGTGCAGGTCTTTTGAATATCGGCACGAACAGATTCAGGAACAGCTTCTTCCCCCCATTATCAAATTTTTGAACAGACCTCTCAAATGTTAATTCTGATCTCTCTCTCTCTCTCTGCACCTTCTCTGCAGCTGTAACACTGCATTCTGCACTTTTTTCTGCTGCCTGATGCACTTGTTACAGTACGATCTGCCTGTACAGCATTCAAAACAACACTTTACACTGTATCTCAGTACGTGACAACGATAAATCTATCAATCATTCAATTAAAATTCAGTTGACTAGCACCGAAGACCAGCATGTTCCGGTGAGGATAAAAAGATAAGGATGGCAAAATTGAGGAACCTCGGACAATGAGAAATGTTGTAAGTTTAGTTAAAGAGAAAGAAAGAAGAAGAATATAAAGGAACCAGGAACGGACTTAAAGAACAAATTATGCTGGTTAATAGGTACATGCAATGTCCTTGACAAGTAGGATTAAGGAGAATCCAAAGGCATTTCATAGGTATATTAGGAGCAAGAGTGTAGCTAGGGAAAGGGTAGGTGCAGTCAAGGACAAAGGATGGAATTTGTATGGAGCCAGAGGAAGTGGGTGAGGTCTTTGATGAGTACTTCACATCAATGTTCCCTCAGGAGAAGAATGTGGGTGATGATAAGATTAGGCAGGGGTATGCTGATATTCCATGATTTGATGATATTCAGGAGGAGGGGATGTTGGCTGTCTTAAAAAATATGTTAAGGTAGGAAGGTCCCCCGGTGCTGGAGGAGATTGCTGTATAAAACTTAATTTAGGTCACATTTGTAATTTTGCATGCAGTTCTGGTCACCACACTGTAGGAAGGATTCAGAGGCTTCGGATAGGGCGCATAAGATGTTTGCCAGGATTGGAGTGTGTTAGCTAAAAGGAGAGGTTGGACAAACTTGGATTGTTTCTGCTAGAGCATCAGAGGGGTAACCTTGTAGAAGTACGTAAGATAATGAGGGTCATGGATAGGGTGGATAGTTGGAATTTTTTTCCCCCGGGGGGAATTGTCAGATACTAAGGGGCATAGTTTTAAGGTCAGAACGGGAAAGATTTGCAAGTTTCTTTACACGGAGAGCAGTCGATGCCCAGAATGTGCCACTGGGAAATTTGACAGAAATAAATACTAAAGCAATGTTGAAGAGGTATTCGATGGGGAGGCGATGGCCAAGTGGCATTATTGCTGGCGTATTAGTCCAAGAGACCCAGATTCTGTTCTGGGGACCTAGGTTTGAATCCTGCCAAGGCAGACGATAGAATTTGAATTCAGTAAAATATCTGGAATTAAGAACCTAACGATGACTATGAATCCATTGTCAATTATCGGAAAAACCCATCTGGTTCACCCATGTCCTTTGGGGAAGGAAACTGCCATCCTTACCTGGTCCGGCCTACATGAGACTCCAGACCCACAGCAATGGGTTGACTCTCATTGCCCTCTGACCAATTAGGGATGAACAATAAATGATGGCTCGCCAGCAACGTCCTCATCCCATGAATGAATAAAGATAAAAAAATTTGGACAGACATGAGCAGGCAAGTATTAGAGAGAGATGGACCCAGTGTAGGCAGATGGGATCAATTTAGAATAGTATCATGTTCGGCACAGACTTGGTGGGCCGAAGGGTCTGGTCCTGTGCTGTACAGTTCCACGTTCTATGCTCGACATTCAGGCCGACACAGTCCAACTGGAACAGAGCCAAACATCAAAATAAATGGAAAGAACTGTGGATGCCGTAAATCAGAAACAAGGCCAGCAAATGCTGTGAAAGCTCAGCAGGTCTGGCAGCAATTGTGGAGTGAAATGAGAGTTAACATTTCAGGCTGAGAGTCCCTTCCTCTGGATTAACTCTGCTTTCTCTCTGCAGACACTTCCTGGCCTGCTGACCTTTTCTGGCAATTTCTGTTTCTGTTACTGAAATAAGCAACTGCCCACAAACAGGAATATTGCCCTCACCCTTTTAGAGCTCCCCCACACTCATCATTACACAGACAGCCTTGCAGTTCCCTGTCACGGCAGTGAGAGACGCAGGTCCCCTCCTAAACACCGATCTGTCACCCTCCCCCATCCATGCAAATCATGACTCAAATCTCTGACCGTGCGGGGCTTTGGTCTATTTAATGCTGCAGGGTATCCAGCAGCCCCTGAAGAGAAAACATTTCACTTGCATTTAGTTAGGGAGCCCAAATTAGATAGCATACAGCCTTTTTAGCTCTGTTATTTAAGTGCATTTCTTTAACAGCATTGCTCACTCGCCTGGCATTAATGCAAATGGAATCAAACGGCAGGGTAGTTCTGGCATCCGACTGGTCTGTTGCAAGTGATCAGGATAAAAATGTGGTTCTCCCAGTTTACAACCACACAGCTCGTGCCTGATTATAGACCTTGCTTCTGTTTAGTTGAGCCATTGTGTCAAAGGCCTTGAAATTACACAGTGGGATAACAGGCTGTCAATATGTGATGTGTTTGCATGACATTTTTCTCTGGTATTTTACTGAAGATGTTAACTTGCCTAAAACACAAGGATTACTGCCTCCCTGAAAATAGGACAGTGAGGAGTGTCAGGTGGAGATATCCAGCATTCTGCTCCCCTGCTAAAGACAGAGATGCTACACAAGATGATTAGGTACAGGAGTGAAATAGACCATCCAGCCATGTGATAAACCTCAACTCCACCTTCCCACCTTTATGCCATAACTCCATGACTGGTTAAAAATCTCTCTCTCAGCCTTGACTCTACTTTATGGTCAGTTTTTACAGCCCTGCCCAGTAAAGATGCCCACAGATTCGTTCTCCCCTGCAAAGAAATTCAGGAATAGGGGTAGGCCATTCCCACCCCAACCTGTTCTGTCCCTTGCATAGATCATGGCTGCTCTGTGACCTTCATCCACACATCTCGCTTTGCTCTATCTCACAAAACAAAACCAACACCAGCAAAAAAAAATCATCAATCTTACATTAGATTCTTTACAAGAAGAATGGACAGGCTGTGCGAGAGTTGAGAGTGAACTGGGGGCTTTGCGTGCCGGTTTTAGATAGTGCCATGGGACTTTTTAATGCTGGACTGTGACAAAGTAAAAAAAGAAGAAAATTGAAGAGGGAAGCTGATGCTTTTCACACAACTGGTGTCAAGTTATCTTTAGTCCTACATTTCTGGCAAGTGGGGCTCTCAAAGGTAGTTTATTATCTTCAAACAAATCAGGAGCAATAGAAGGCCATTCAGCCCCTTGAGCCTGATCTGCCATTTGGATGATGGCTGGTCAGATTTTGATCAATCCTTTCCTCTTCCACCTCCCACACCCTCCAATATGCCCCCACTCCACCAGCATTCAATAATCCAGCTCACCCTTAAAAATATGAAATGATCTTGCCTCCAACGCTCCCTAGGGAAGAGAGGTCCACAGACTGTTGACACCCGCCACCTCATCTCAATCTTATAGAAGAAACCTAGGAGTGGGGCAGCACAGTAGGTCAGTGGGTAGCACTGCTGCCTCACAGCATAGGAGACCCAGGTTTGATTCCAGCCTCTGGTGACTGACCATCTGTGTGAAGTCGGCACATTCTCTCTGCATCTCTGTGGGTTTCCTCTGGGTGCTCCAGTATTCCCTCACAGTCCAAAGATGTGCAGGTGAGGTGGGCTGGCCATGCTAAATTGTCCAGGGATGTGCAGGCTGGTTGGGTTAGTTATGGAAAACGAAGGGTTACAGGGACATGGCGGGTCTGGATGGGATGCTCTCCGGGGTCAGCATGGATGCGATGGGCCGAACGGCCTGCTCCCACAATGTAGGAATTCCATGAGCTGCTATTGTTGCACTGTGTCCCCTTGAACGGGTCTCTCCCACAGTGGGGCAAACATCTTTCAGCACCTAGCCTCTGAAGCACACTCAAAATCTTATTTGTTCAAGTGAGAATTCCCTCTCATTTCTTCCAAACTCCAACTCATACAGGGCCAACCTGTGCGACCTTTCCTCATAATTTGATCTCTTCATCCCAGGATTTAAGTTAAGTCAACTAGAAAATGATAAATGGGACTCCTCTCTGGTCTCTCTGATGTTAATCTTCCTCTGCAGGTATCTTCTCTCAACAGCCAGTGCGTCTTCTTCTCTCTGGAAGTCTGCCGAGTTATAGATCCCCCAGGTACCACTGTACACCTTCACCCAAAAGGTAGCTATTCTCCAAGTGAATGCTGACAGTTTGTTCAATCATCATGTGTTGTCCCCGTTCGGCATCTCCACAAGTACCTGCTGCATGCTCACTGGCCAACTGGGAGGGGAATTGTGAGATAACACGGTGTGGGAGGTGGAGGAACACAGCAGGCCAGGCAGCATCAGAGGGGCAGGAAACCTGACGTTTCGGGTCTGGGTCCTTCTTCTTTACTGCTCCACTGATGCTGCCTGGCCTGCTGTGTTCATCCAGCTCCACACCTTGTTGTCTCTGATCCTCTAGCATCTGCAGCTCCTACTATCTCAGGAGGGGAAATGTGAGCCAATTTCATCCACAGGCTCCCCCTCACCTAGCGATCGGGATACACCAAGCCGAAACTATCCCTACCTGATGACTGAGAGGTTTGTGCCTTCCAAGGTCAAATAGCACTTAAACGTCTACACCTACAGCCACAGCAGGGCTTAAACGCAACTGTGCTGCATGATAATAAATAATAATAATGCAAAATAATAAAACAATACTTCAAGCTACACCTTGGCTGTTTAGCCTGAATGTGAGTCAATGTTGGGACTCTCAGAGTTCACAAGATGTCACCTTCACTGCGAGTTTCTTGTAAGGTGCTGTGCACTGCAGTCAAGGTATCTCATATCTGGTGGATTACCCACTCCGTAATATCTTAGTGCATGCCTCAGGGGGATAAATTGTCCAATAAATGTAGACGGCACAATCTCATACTCATAAATCCATCCCGAGCTTCTCTTAATCATATTTGTTTTTGATGGATAACTCCAGTCTATGTTTGGTCTCTTGAACTGTCATAAACACTGCTTGGGAAAAAAAATATATATATAGATAGAGAGAGAGAGAGAGAGAGAGAAAGAAAATTGACCGGCAAAGACCACAGAATACAAACCATTGCGAGGCGAGACCGATAGCCATCTGCACATTCTGCTCATCATTTTCGAGCAAGTAAAATTTGCATCGCTGAAACTGACCTACTTAGAACATATTACTGTCCCCATCAACACCTCCCCTCTTACTCACAGTCCTCACTCACTTCCCGGAGACGATTTTCAATGGATCTCTAAACATTTTAAAATTAAAGTGACAGCAACATGACAATCACAGATCTCTTATGAGAACCATTTGCCTGTACACAACACTGAATGATCTCACAGATGGGTGCAAAGGGATGGATTAAAAGCTGGCATTTAAACAACATGGGAAGGAAAATGCGGGTTAGGATGGAACAAACAAAAAAAATAGCTGAGACAAGGAAGGCTTTCTAATTTGCGAAACGAATGCTTTTTCGTTGAAGTGGCACAAACACAGGTACGGTAAGATTAATACAGAGGCCCGGTAAATTTTGCATGTTGATGTCGGCTATTGATAGTATATCCCTGTCAGGTTGAAGCCAGGGTTGAAACAGGTTGATGGGTGCAATTCAGATCCAGCGGACAACTGCACGTCTTCAGTCAGATCAAACGCCGGACGCGAGGCCGGGGAAACGCTGTCAGACTGGGGGTGTAGACGGGGGTTCAGGGTGGAACTGGACAGAGTGCTCGGCTGGGTGGGACGGAAGCTCTGATTGAACCATAAATCAATGCATAACACTGGCAAGTAATATACCAACAGAGTCCGTTCCCCTAGTCACTCTGAGGATTCCATGGAAAAAGCAGTCAGATTCCCACTCCCAGAGAATCACAGTATCACACGCTCTGCAGAAAACGCCCTTCAGCCCATCAAGTCTGTCCGGATACGAGAAAAACACCCGACCTTCAACCTCATCCCATTTGTCAGCACTTGGCCCACAACCTGGATGGAATGATGTGACAAATGCTCGTCTTGGTACTTTTGCAACAGGATGTGAGGTAATTCATCTCTAACGCCCTCTCGGGGAGCGCATTCCAGACTGTCACAATCCTCTGTGTGAGAAAGTTTTTCCTCACATTCCCTCCCCAAACCTCCTACCCTTCACATCGAACCCCCTGTGACTGACCAAATCTTCTCTGCCCCAGCAAAAAGGAGTTTACTTGCTGTTAACCCTGTGCTTTTGTGTGTGTGTGTGTGAGCGTGTGCTCAAGAATTCTACTGTCTGACCCTTTGATGTGTCAGCATAACTGAAGTCCTTAATAAGACAAGGAAAAAAATTGGAATGCGATGAATAAAGTCTCCTTGCCTCCTTCCAACCAGGCACTTATATGCCTTGCCCATCTCTCAAATCCTGATTGAGGTACAAACCAATTCTGAACAAAAGGAACAGGTTCTAGCCAAACGCACTGGAGTCCCGAATGAAAGTAGACCAATTCCTCCCAAATTCAGCCAATTGCAGCATGCTGTCCTTTCTGCCCTCTTATCCCAACCTACCCCATTATCCCCAATGCCCTGGAGCCCAGATGTTCTCAGGGAATGCTCAACTTTGGAATCAAGCACTCCTTCATGATCCTTGCACCTTAGCCAAGAGGAACATTTTACCACAAAAACATAAAGTGGAGAAATTCAGTAGCATCTGTCGAGAAGAAATGGAATTAATGTTTTGAGTATAACTGCTCGAATGAAGGGTCACTGGGCTCAAAATATTAATGCGTTTTTTTTTCCTTTCTCTCGCTAGATGTTGCCAGACCCTGCCGGGTTTCTCCAGTAATTTCTGATTTTGTTTCGGATTTCCAGCATTTCGTTGAGATGATGGTCTCCAAACTGCCATGGAACCTGGCCGTTCTGAAAAATAAAATTGCTTGGGCAGTGGGTGTTGAAGGTGGTGTGGGATGTGTGGCAAATTTTGTCAAGGCATTCTGGACAAAAGCCATCACTCTTGCGCAGTGTGCAGAAAAGAGAGGCTGTGCACCTCCCTGACAACATCCCCTCCCCTTCCCACCAGCAGCGGCCCAACAATAACTTTAAAAAGCGAGGAACAAAACAGCCCATTTTGCACAATCTTTTTGTCGCAGTCAGTGTCAGCACAGACAGGCTCCCAATGTCAGTCGGGCTAAGATGCCGCATGAATCTCCCCCTCTCCAGTGCCCCACAGCTTAATGCCAGGGTCCATGAGGGTCCATGCTAAGGCGCTCTGATGCTCTGACAGACTGACACTTTTATTCTTCTGAGCGTCCATCACTTCTCATCTTTTTACGAGGGTACAGGCTGATGATAGTGGGCCAATCACAGGCAATTTTAGTCTCTTAGATAGATCGTCATTCAGAGAATTGGGCTGTGTTCACACAAACCCGTGGCAATTAAGAGCTTTGCAGCTGCTAAACGAGTCGGCTCAGCTCTCCCCACTGCTCCCCCCACCTTGCCCCCACCCTCCAATGTCTGCCCCAACTGAGGGCACCACTGGTGTAGAGAGCAAGCAGCAATGCTCATGTGCTGAAAACCACTGCCCTCCCTCGATCCTTCTCTCCCGGCACTTCATTCCGTTTTAGGATGTTTTTATCCGAAACAATAACTGTTAACCATGGGTTTCGCTCCATTACTGTGGGGGTGGGGGAGTCCACCTAGAAAAGAAACTTACTTGGTTTTGAGAAAAGGTGTCGTTGCCTCTCCAAGGGGCTGACCAAAGCGCTGGAACGAAATGCAGCCAAGTTCGCGTTGCGACAAATTTGTTCTGATCCACCCAGAAAAGATTTCGCTCGCTGACCTGAGCCCAAGGTGAAGAGACACCTCCCTTAAAATGGCAGCCAGCCGATTTCAGCACAAGTGTCTTACTACAAGGTGTGTAGACATTTACTGCACAGAAACACGTTGTGATGCTCTGTGCTGGGTATCAACGCTTCACACAATGTTCCTGCTACCTCATTTCATCCCAACACCCTTTCTACTCCCTTCCCCTTCATGTGCTTATTTACAATCCCCTTCAAGGAATCCACATTATCTGCCTCAAAAGCTTGAGCCTAGAGTACCACACTCCCATGACAACCTGAAGACACCGCCCCCGAATTCCTAATTGGATTTATTAATGACAATCTTAGTGTCCTGTCTTGCTCACTACGCAGGTGGAATCATCCCTCTTCTCCTTACCTATCAAACCCATTCGCAATTTTAAAGGCCCCTGTTGGTATTGCCAATAACACATCATTTGATTTCCGCCCCCTTCATTCTTTGTAAATCCCATCCCTGTCAACTCACAGATAAACATAATCCAAGGATCAGGACCATTAACTGAGAGAGGGATTTAACTGCAGGCCAGCAGGACCCCTCGCTTTCTGAAAAATCAGCAACCACAAAAACACAGAAGTGATATAAGGATCACAATCCAAGATAGACCACAAGATGCCACTGTTTACTGTTCAACATCGGAGCAAGTTTTTAAGGGTTAGGTAGAGTGACATAGAGCAGGACAATTAGCCCAAGTTGCAATACCTTCCATGCGCTGTCAGTGTAACAGGGACAGAACAATCAAATTCTGCAGATATTCAGTAATGAAGTTAATACACACTGCAAAAAAGCACACACACACACACACGGCAAGCAGACACACACACAGACACACAGTTTCCCTGCCCAGCTTCAACCACTGGCTGGTCACTTTAAATGGGTCAACACCTTCATTGAAAGCAGGGCAATATAATATGAACCAGTTAACACAGCCATTACTGACATGGCCTGCCCAGAATTCTTCTCAACTGTGAGCAGAATTCAAAGGATCCTGTTTTACAGACACCATGAATCGAGTGTGCCAGGAGCAAAGGCAGATTCTTTGACATTTTGCGCCCTGTATTAAATGCAGAGTTCAGGTTCGACCGTAACCTTTTCAAAGCTCAGGTTCCAAGCATGCTAAGCCCTCAAGGTTGTGCTGAATTTGCTCAAAAAATACCGAGTTTGTGTCTTGCTACTTTGAAGCTGCCCAGGAGGATAGACAGATGGGACTTCGATGAGCCCTTTTAACCGTAGACAGATCTGTTGTTGGTCACATCCCAGCAGCCTGATGTTTTATTGGAGACACTTGTGCAAGGAAAGGACTGCAACAGTCTACAGGTCTGGAATTCTACTGGAGCAAGGTCGCACTAGTTGGGGCAAACCCAATAAAGAACAAAGAACAATTCAGCACAGGAACAGACCTGTCAGCCCTCTGAGCCTGCATTGACACATTTTGTCCTTCCATACTAAAAAACTGTCTTCACTTACAGGATCCGTATCCCCTCTGTTCCCTTCCTATTCATGTATTCGTCCAGGTGCTTCTCGAATGCTGCTATTGTATCCGTTTCCACGATCTCCTTCGGCAGCATGTTCCAGGCAATCGCCACCCTTTATGTGGAAAACCTGCCTTATGCCTCTCTTTTAAACTCACCCGCCCACACCCCACCTACCCCCGCAACCGCACCTTGAAACTGTGTCTCCTAGTAATTGACCCCCACACCCTGGGAAAAAGCCTCATACATTCCCACTCTATCCGTGCGATTCACAATCTAATAAATTTCTATCAAGTTGCCCCTCAACCTTCTGCATTCCAGTGAAAACAAACCCAGCCCATGCAACCTATCTTCGCAGCTAAAATCCCCCATACCAGCCAGGTAAACCTTTTGCAGTACCCTCTTTATTTGTGCGAAAATCAACGAGGCTGAGGGTAACTACAAAATAGAGAGTACTGGGCTGGATCCCCTGATGTGGATTTTAATGATGATGCGATTACAGCCTGAAAAGATGCAAGAAAAGGCAACTGCCAAAACCAATGGGTGTTTCTGTTGTTCAGCACAAGTTATCTTGTCAAATAGTGATTAATGCTACAGCTGGTTAAAGGCAGACACTCCATCTGGGCTCAAACAGGAATAAAACTCACCCCCAGGACCACAGCCTGATTTAAACATCTCCATTCAGAGTGACATTTGTCCTCTTCTCTCCCGTTGCCTCCCTTGAACATTCCTTCAAATTGACTCAGTGACCCTGGCGAGCTCCGTTGGTTCTTGTTTGTCATCTTCTGATTCCGTTGCCTGAGCTGCCTCCACTAACTGAACACAGCGACTCATACACAGCAAGAGTCTGCACCGATACCAGACACCATGGGCTCACACTCTGACACCAGGCATGCACACACATGTAACAGAGTCCCATGTGGCCACCATTTCAGGATAGCTCAATTGTCTCAGCGCTTGCATTTTATTTTCCCCCAAAGCTAGTCCTCACTGCCAAAAAATTAATGCCTGCTAGATGAATACCACAATATAAAGAGGTCCAAGGTATCACAAAGATTACTGAATGTGCCATTCCACAGACTTCAATTCATTGCTTCAAACTGCAACTGTAACCAAGGCTTCGTACTTCCTGCTCTTCAGGTCAGGTGTGAAATCGATAATTGCTCTGAGTTCTTTTTTCTTTCTCTCTGCACAGTTTAAGATGACATAGGTAATAAAGGTATACTTCATCATTTTCTCATTGCTCAGTGTTTAGAATGTGAAAATTGCCAGTTGAGACAAAATAAAAGAGTGGGCATTTCAGGAGAAGCTGGAGAAACTTGAATGAGAACGAAATATAATTTCATTCCTGAAGGTAGACTGATGGTCTTATGGCGTGATAAGAAAGCTAGCAGGGACAAGACACAGGATATAGACCAAGCAAAGTGAAAGACTTGTTTCTCTACAGTAGACTCGAATCATGATATTTGCACTGTGAGCCCTCTACTGAAATCTGATAGCCCAATCGCCTTTCTTACTCCTACTGCACTGAAATTCTAAATTCAAGTATTAAACATAATCCAGTTCTAGTGAACACAGTTTACAACCCTAACCTAAAGACATCCCCACATGCTGATTGAAATGTCCTGAAAAACTATTTCAAGCTGAACTAAAAACTTTTGTTTAGCTCCCCTCCACAGATGCTGCGTGATCAGCTGAATACATCCAGCAAGTATTTTGTTTGACTTCATTTGCGCAGTATTTCACCTTTCATTTAAAAGGTATTTGAGACACAACGCACACTCTAAAATAAACACTTTCCCTCTTTGTTCGACTCAGATCCATCAATTGGAACAAGTGATTAGAAAAGTTGACTGGGGCACGATATTGCCTGCACATCATGTTCCTGGATGTAACCCATATTTCTAGAGGCTTAGAACCCCTCATATACCCCAGTCACGACTCATCAAAGTTCAATCGTTGTTCTTGTTCTGATGCACTCGCAATGATGACTGTGTCACAGACGCAGTGTTTTGGGGTGTACATATGAACTAACCAGGTAAAACCATTAACTAACATTTCCTGCAAATAACCAAATGGATAAAAATGATCACTGCCTAACCAGCTGATGCTCCGACTGGAGTCTGCATTTTAACTGCAGGGTGACAAGCCATTGTATTTCTTTCATCTCGCTCTCTCTCTTTCTCTCGCTCGCTCATTCTCAAATAGCCAAAGTGTTATTAGCCAGCAGCCTCATCCTTGCAAAAAAAAGACCTCACACTTTGTAAATAACAAGTCTGTGCAGATAGACTGCTTGCAGACACATTTTGAAAGCCTGGAAGCAACTGGGGTGTGGGGAAGGAGAATTGGAAATACATGTATACAGAAGCAATTTTGTTGTTTTGCAAGACCCTCCAAATCACATAGTGAATTATTAATCATAGTCCGCGATGCGTTGAGTTTCGAGCCATGATTGAAGATTATTATTTCCAAACAATATGCTACAGCAAGTAAATTATACATTTCTTACAGATTGTCCTGCAGGAGACCTTAAGGCGCCCACTACTCTACGCTCACAACTGTCTAAGAATTCTCTCTCTGGAATGATGCAAATACCGTAACAAATCTAGACCGCAGTTATCTGACAGCCCATGTAGAATTGCTGCAGATTGATTAACAAACAGATGAAGACTTCATTTCAGAAAAATAAATGCAGAACTTGGGAGGGAGGAGGGGATATGAAACAGTCAGTTCAAACGTTGAATTTGCAATGCTAAAGTGACGACAATATCGAAAGCAGATCATCCTCGCATTCCAATTGATTGCACTGCTTTCAGGAAACCACTCTAAATTATTTAGTCTAAACTACTAAAATATAAAGCTTCACAATCTGGAACCATGTTTTGAAGTCAAAAGGATTTGCCAAATTGTTCAGCTGCTGGCAGCTCACGTTTTTATAAAAAGATGAAAAAAATCCCCACCGCTTGTCGTTAACATAATATTTTCCTAACCACTGCCACTCTGTATTCCTCTACGAAACTTCTACTTCACATTGGGAGCACATTGCCTCCAGGTACCGTATCTCATCCCATACCTCAGCAGCAAATATTCTCCTCGTCGACTGATGTTGTCCTCACTCTATTCCTCAGGCTCCGTTCTCTCTGTCTCTCGCTCAAAAAGGTGTTCACAGTCTTCCCCGTTGTTCGGTAGCGGCCACCCGCTTTGCCCGTGCCCCTCCCTCAACCCCAAACTCCACATCCAAAGCGGACGCACCCCGCAACTACTGACCAGCCGCAGCCAGCGTCAGTTGGCTACTCCGCCATGGAATGCGTCACAGCTGAGCCTACTCTACCCACTTGGCAGCAAGACCAAGTGACGAGATGCTGAAACACACCCTGACTTTCACCACCCCCTCCCCCCCAACTCGCTACTCACCCTAACCCAGCCCTCAGCTAATTTTCTTCCTCCATGAGCCAGGAGGTGACCGAGCGGTCATCGAAAAAGAGCCAAGAACTGGCCAACTCAAACCAAAACGAGGAAGACTGGGCTTCACTGGATCTGCTTGATGGGAGCAGACCAACCGGTTGGTTAAATTAACTCAGCTAGCGGAGGAGCAAAATGATTCTATTACTAAAACGGCTTGCGTTTATATAGCAGTTACCAAGTCCCAAGGCACATTGCACAGGCATAATCAAACTAAATTTGACATGGAGCATAGAAGGATATATTCGGACAAGTTGTTTGTAGGCACAGGATTGAAAAAGACTTGTGCAGAAAGAGTCACAGAGAAAATGAAATTAATTAAAGACAACGAAAGGACAGCAGAGATATACAATTATGTCGCTCGTAGAGTTAGATAGTCAAAATACAACTCCTTTACACGGACTGTTACTGAAAAGGTTGTGGTCATTTATCACTGGAGCATTTGTGAAATAGATTAACAAGGAAGCGATGCAAAGAGCTGCAGCAGCACTGCTCCAGCAGCAGCTTCAATCAAATGGGGCTCAGGAAACTCAGAAAGCAGTTACAAATCTCGGGGAAATAGACAGAGGCAAATATTTCACTGACAGCTCCCCTCCCCTGCCCTTCAATTCTCGCATCCATCTTACAAACACAATCTCCAAATGCAGCCAAATTGCAACCGAAACACCAAAATGGGACTAAAAATGGCAAACAAACCAGGGTTTTATTTCAAAGCAATGGAGTTGCTCACTGGGTAATCGAACAAAACATTATTTTTTAAACAATTTACTCCTACCCCAATCTTGTTTGCCTATCTCTGCTCAATCATTAACCAAACTGGGGAAAGTCAATGGTGAAAAAGCTTCATTAATTCCCCTAGAGAAAGAGGGAGATTTTCTTTTTAAACAAAATAAAGAGCTATCTTTACAAAATCTCCTCACCTGTCACAAAATCCAACAGATTCCTCACTGATCAGCAAACCCTGGTGTTTCCTACCCTGGGCACACAAGACCCAGAGATTGAAGAGGGCAGCTGAAAAGGACATCTTCTCAACTCCACTAAGTTGAACGATGGTTGGTGGTTTAATGCTCTGGATGTACACGGAGGAGGCTTTGAGCTGAACAAGACATTTCAAGCCCACCCTCCCTTCCCTTCTTACCCCCCGCCTTCTCAAAAAAAAGCGAGGTAATCTGCGGATGATGGCTATTAACAAATAGTTAGCCTTCCCTTTACAATGCACCGCACTGGCGAATACAAACACTCCGGTTCACACCGAAGTGTGAGAGAAGCAATAAACATTTGAAGCAGAGAAAACTGCCTGATAATGTATTATTGCTCCAGTAAAATACAGCCCGAGCGTGGAGTGGGAAAAGGTTAGGGCTTTCTTGCTTAGATAAAAGGAGGCAAGACGAGGCTTGTTTGTCTAATTTAAAAGACTCTCTCTCTCTCTCTCGTACAACAGCGACAGACGAAGCGACAGATTTCACTCTTCCCGGCTGCTCCCTTTCCCCAGGTTTTCAAAGCTTTTTTTTGGCGTTTGCATGAAACCAAATTCTGCACCTTGTAAGCAAATGGCAATTGCCGAAACGGCAATGCATTTGATCTCCCACCCCCCGTTCCTCAGTGCAACAGCGGCTGTGTTAGATTGGGGCTTGAAATCTGCACTAAATGCCAGGCGCTTCACTCCAAACGCGGCGACACAAAGAATATTTTTGGTGTGTGTGTGTGTGAAAATCATTTTTTAAATTAAATCTCCAGCCTCCCTCCCCCTTTACTCCAACTGGCTGAGTCTATATTGGCTTCCCACGTTCACAGGCCGCTGTTGTAACCATGAACAAGACTTCACAACTAAAAAAGATTTGCCAGCCCTTTTTCTTGGGTGGAAGCTGAAACTTCTGGCTGTTGCACAGAGAATCTGCGTAACTCCTTTGCAAGGTAAATCTCAGCCTCTACCCTTCCAGCAGCCCGTCCTCCCCCTCCCAAAAAAAACACACAAAACTTTTCATCAGCACAAACAATTCAGAAATTGCAAAGGCAGACAGTTTACAGTGAACAAACTGCGTGTTAATTGTTCCCCCCCCAAAAAAAACTCTCAGCATTACAGAAACAAACCTCCCCGTTTTATAAAATTCACAGCAAAGTGAAAGTCTCCAATCTTAAGTTTTTTTCTCTCTCTTTTTGTCTCAATTGAGGCGATGATCTGAAGAGCTTTGAAATGTTAATTAACCATCCCCCTGCAAACCGGCTCGGAATGGCATTAATTTTGATGGGAGGTAATATTAAATAGCAATGATTTGGTTTTCTAACATAAAAGAGAAAGTCGAGGAGGGGGTGAGGTGAGAGGGGAAGGGGAAAACAGAAGCATCAGAGAAGGAAGCAAAACAACTGGACATTTGTTCGGAGATAATGGGAACTACATTTGTTCGATTGGATGATCTCAGACGATTCCACCACACTCCTTTGGAATACAGATTTTGATTTCCTTGAATCTAACCCTGCGCGCCGTCTCCAGTCATTCCAGCTACACACACACGCACACACACATTTTAAGACATTTCCATTAGGGAAAAAAACCCACAAGGCTGAACATACACGCACTCTTAAAACCTGCACATAGCCAGACAGTTTCAATCTTTTGTTTTTGGAGGGGGGCTAGTTTTCTTTCGCCATCGGTATTTGAACATTCGCTATTGGGAAGCCCCCTCTCAATGGGGAGAATTTAGCCAGCAATTCTTTTGCAAAACAGCGAACGGTACAATTCCACGCACGATGCAAAATAAAACAAAACTGTGATTCTTAAAAGACTCCCTCAGACCAAACTCTCCACCTCCTATATATATTTTTTACAATGACTTTCCATGTAAAAATCTGATTTTCTTCACATTTTCTTTAGTGGCCGTTCATCCTTTGCTTCCATTCTCTCTCTCTCACATACACACAACTTCGGCAGAGCTGGGTACAGGAGATGTTTAAACATACATACACAAATAATCCTCGAGTTCTTCTAGTTTATACGTGCAGCTTTCCCCAGTGCAGAAGCGCTTACCTTGCTTTGTCCGGAATGGAAGGAGGTGTCCTGGGGACATGCTCCAGTAGAGGCGGCACAAAGTGGGGAGGGAGGTTGGAGAGAGCTTGGAAAAGAAAGTCAAATCCAGACGAGAGGACCCTCAGATCAAAGCCAGACTGAAAACCAAGCAGGCGATTGCAGGGTGAGTATGGGCGTATTCCCCCGTTCTTCTCCCCGGGAGCTGGTGATGGCCTGGAGCATTTGAGTTTGGAGGGGAGAGGGTCAAATCTGAGCTGGGGGGGGGGGGGGTGATGATTCCGTTTTAAGTCCAAGCAGTTTCCAAAGCCCGACGCTCCATGCTTTCTGAGACGGGATCTGGCGTTTTAAAAGCACCGTAGACACTCTCTCTCATACACACACACAGAGACAGAGAGAGAGAGAGAGAGCGCGAGAGACTGCATTTGAGCTCAGGTTTGCAAAGAAACCCTTCTCTCTGTCTCTCCGGCTGCTGATGTAGACTTCATTTGCATTTTCCCCAGGATGACACTTGGTACTCAAGGCGAGAATCCAGTACCAGCCCCCTTTCCCCTTCATTCACATTTTCAGATGCTCCTTCGATGTGTGTTTAAGCAATGAGTGTGTGCACTAGGGGAAGAGTGGTTGGGGGTTGGAAAGCTGTACAACAGCAGCTTGTACACACGAAAGGCAGGAAAAGAGAGAGAGACTGAAAAGCCGAATACAAAATCAATGCAGGCCCCCTTAGATGGGCTGGGGGTGGCGGGAGGTGGGAGGTGGCTGGAGGGGCGAGGCAAGTTCTGACACAGAGTTTGTTTTCGTCCTGAACTGGAGTTACCAGATGTTGAAAGAGGACAGATCAAAAAATGATTAAAACGAAGGGGCAGCACAGGCAACGTTTGCATAGAAATTCCTCACCAGGGCAATAAAAAGAAAGTAAATAGTTTAAACAAATGCTTGTAGCAGAGTGAGTTCAATCCCTGTCCTATTACATAAGGAGTTAGATACAGTTGTGAGGGCTACAAGCATCAAAGAATATGGGAAGGAACTCAGAACAGGTTACTGGCCTGGATGATCATATTGAACAGCAGAGCAGGATTAAGGGGCCGAACGGCCTCCCCCGCTCACGTTTTCTGCTTCCATTATTGCCGTCCTTTAGGGTCTGCGATTCCCTCTTTTAAATTTTTGTACGGGCCGAGGGCGGCACTGGAAAAGGAGGGACATAAACAGAAGTTGCTGGAAAAGCTCAGCGAGCCTGGTCGCATCTGCGAAGAAAAAAAATCAGACTTAACGTTTCGAGTCCGGTGACCCTTCATCAGAACTGGTAAGGGTGGGATATGTTACCCATCCCTCGGAGTGGTTCCCTAGGTCACCTCAGATTGCTGAGATTCCAGACTTTCAGAGACTCTCATCCGTCCTTCTCACCGCCTCAGTTGTAGGGTCCAGGACACACCCCCCCCCCGAATATTATTGCCCTGCTGGGAGCATGCGACCATCACATTACTTGAAACATCATAAATCTGTGTGGTTGGGACCTCAAACCCAGAGCTTTCTGAGTTGGGCGTTGAATTTCTTGTGGCAATTATTTTGAAGAAAAGGAAGTGAACTTTTTTCCCTGGCCAGCCTCTGTCCCTGAGCTGACAGTATTAGCTGATTTTCTACTTATTACTGCATTAGTGCGTTGTTAGCATTATCATTAGTGAGGGCTTGTTGCACACCCATTGGCCAAGGGAGACTTTTTTTTCTCAGTGGGTCATTGCTGCTTGATTTAATTCTCTCCCAGTTAAAAGTGGAGGCTGGAGCATTCAAGTATACAAAGCTGCGTTACACTGGTTTACAAATGGACAAGGCAGGCAAAGAATAGCACAGAAATCTAGAAAATAAGAGCAGGAGGAGGCCATGTGACCCTTTGAGTGGGTGCCACTATTCATTAAAATCATGGCCGATCATCCAACACAACCACCTATTCCTGCTTCTCCACACCATCCGCCACCCCTGCACTTCCTTTGATCCCTTTAGCCCCCTAGCGCTATCTATATCCAACTCCATGAAATCATACAATGTTTTGTTCTCAACTGCTTTACACGGAAGCAAATTCCACAGATTCACCACTCTCTGAGCGAAGAAATGTCTCCCTATCTCAGTCCAAAAATGATCTACCCCGTATCCTTAAACTGTGACCCCGAGTTCTGGTCTCTCTAGTCATCAGGAACATCCTTTCTGTGTCTACTTTGTCTAGTCCTATTAGAATTTTATAGCTTTCTGTGATGCCCTCCGTCTCACTCTTCTGAACACCAGTGAGATAATTCTAACTGATTCAATCTCTCCTCATATGTGAGTCCTGCCATCCCAGGCCTAAGTCTAGTAAAGCTATGGGGGATTAGAACAAAGAAAATTACAGCACAGGAACAGGTCCTTCGGCCCTCCAAGCCTACGCCGATCCAGATCCTCTACCTAAACCTGTCGCCTATTTTCCAAGGCTCTGTATCTCTCTGCTCCCTGCCCATTCATGTATCTGTCGAGTTACATCTTATTGATGCTATCGTGCCCGCCTCTATCACCTCCACTGGCAGCGCGTTCCAAACAGGAGAAGGGGGCAACAGATCAGGAAAAAAAAAGTTACAACCACACTTAGATCAACCATGATATTACTGAATGGCAAAGCTACCCTAAGAGATCAAACTGTTGCTATTAATTTTTGCAACTTTTCCATATATTACAACAAAGACTACATTTAAATACGATATTGGCAAATAAAACAAAAACTCTTCGGGATGTTCAGGCACAACATAAATGCAAACCTTTCTTTCAATTCTACGTAATCCTTATTCAACTTTTGTGACTATTAATGGTGGATAGTCTTCAACCCATTAGCCAATCAGGTGTTGAGGTGAATTATGAACAAGACACTGTCATCTGCCAATGAAAGAAAAACTGGCACACAAGTCAAAAAATCCAGACCACTTTTTTATTATTCTCCCCCCTCCCCCACACCTGGACACAACCCCACATTCCCACCTTCCACCTCTCCCAAAACCTTGCCATCAAATTTGCACATGGTTTTGACTGCAACAAGAACTGCTCCTTTCCTCAACTGAATAGCTAACTCCACGTGAGCCACTCACATGGGCTATGCAACCGCAGGAGTCAGCCCATGAAGGCCTAGATAATCACAGAATCCCGACAGCATGGAAACGGACCATTCAGCCCATCAAGTCCACACTGACCCTCTGAACAGCATCCCATCCAGGCCCACCCTATCCCTGTAACCCTGCATTTCCCGTGGCTTCACATCCCTGGACACAACAAGCATTTTAGCATGGCCAATCCACCTAACCTGCACATTTGTGGACTCTGGGACAAAACTGGAGCACACACACACAGACATGGGGAGAATGTGCAAACTCCACACAGACAGTCCCCAGGGTGGGATTGATCCCAGGTCCCTTCGGCTGTGAAGCAGCAGTGCTAACCACTGAGCCACCTTTTCCAGCATCCCCACACCTATTCTCTTGTAGTGGGCGCCATACAACAACCAGGTTCTCCTGCAAGCCACTCACCATCCTGTCTTGGAAACACATCATGGGATGGAGGTGCTGTTCTGGGATGGAAGTCACACAACACCACATCCAACAGGTTTATTTGAAATCACAAACTTTCGGAGTGCTACTCTAAATTCACCTGACATCAGTTGGACTATAACTTGGTGTCACATAACTTCTGATTTGGAAATATATCACCATTCCTTAAATGTCACTGGGCCAAAAGCCACAAACTCCCTCCCAAAAACTTTGTGGGTCAACAACTTAGAGCTCATGGACTGTGCTGGTTCAAGCAGGCAGTTCACCACCACCTTTTCCTGGGAAATAATGGGCCTTTTCAAAGGTAGGTAAGCAAAATATTGGCCTAGTAATCCCATAACCAACCAGAAGTCATCGTTTAAAGATACACTCTAGGCCATTTGAGACTGAGATAAAGAGAAATTTCTTCACCTAGAGAGTGGGGAGCCTGTGGAATTCTCCACGACAGAAAGTGACTGAGACAAAAGCATTGAACATTTTCAAGAGGTTAATTATCATTTATAGGGCTAAATGGGTGAAATATGTGGAAAGGCAGGAAGAGGGAACTGAGTTGGATGATCAGTTACGATGATATTGAATGCCAGAACAGGTTCGATGGGCCAAATGGCCTGCTTATGCTCCTATTTCCCATGTTCCCATAGAATAATTCTAAGAACAGTGAATGGCTGTCTTTTCCCAACTCTGTGGCAACCTTGGGACCCATGTCAAACTGTTCTGACTGTGATCAGCAAGTCATGAACTCCATTTCACATCAACTCCCAACACAGATTAACTTTCCCACTATACGTTTTAGATCATAGAATGATACAGCACAGAAGGGGGTCCGTGGTGCTTTCAAAAGAGTGATCCAATTATTTTCACTCCCTGCTAGCTCTTCCTACCCATTGGCCCTGAAATTCTTTCCCCTTCAGGCACTCATCCAAGTCTCTTTGAAAATTCCTACTGAATCTGCTCCCACTGCCCTTTCAGGCAGCACATTCCAGACCATAACTTGCCGTGTCAAGAGAAAAGAAAATTCTCAAGTTGCCTCTGATCTAAGAATTACCTCCGTTCTTTATTTCTGTGTGATATCCAATGTTGCTTTTTAAGTTCTCCTGGAGTTTTAATTCAAAAACACAGCACTCTTATTTCTCTTGGAAACAAGAGGTCATCACAATCTCTTCGAATCATGCTTTCAGCTCCTTAAAAACTGCTGAACTCCTCCCCTTCTCTGGCGATCTCAAAAATCTTTCAAATTTGAAACTTGCCTTGTCTTAATCATTTACTTCTTGCACAAGGATGTAATCTAATCGTGAAGGCTACAGACAATGGCCATAAACCACTCAACACTCATCTTTACTATTCTTGCCATTATCTGAAGCCTTCCATAAGATAAAGAGTCATCTGAGGTCACAGGTCTGGTAATGGCAGACAAAACATTGCCTCAGCATTGAATCATCATGTAGCTCAGGAGGTTGTTCATCCTCTTGTATGCTCATGTCTTCTCTGTACCCAAGGTTGAAAGTTCTGAGTGAATCTGCTTCTACTGCCCTTTCAGGCAGCCATTCAAGACCATAATTTGTTGCATCAAGACAAATGATTCTCAAATAAGAGATAACAAGGTGCAGAGCTGGATGAACACAGCAGGCCAAGCAGCATCAGAGGAGCAGGAAAGCTGATGTTTCGGGCGTAGACCCTTTTTCAGCTCTACACCTTGTTACACAAACTCTCCAGCATCTGTAGTTCCTATTATCTCTAAAATAATTCTCATGTTGCCTTTGGTTCTTTGTTAATTATCTTAAAAATTACCTCAGCTCTTTATTTTAATGCCGTCTTCAATGTCCAACTTCTTTATTTCCTGTTATCTGCCCTTTCAACTCTATCCTGCTTTTTAAGGCATTGTTCAAACAGTGTTAGTCTACATCAACATCTGTCATGAAGCTTTCTACTGGCACCATGCGGGGAATGAAATCTTCAAACTTCTCCCTTTGTCCCAGTGATAATCACAATTCAATGAGCCCTAGTTAATGAATTGTCAAACCTGCGGAAAATCTTTCACTCTTTGCCCTCTCAAAAACTCCACATAATTTTGAACACCTCAGTTAGATTTCCCTTTCACATTTTCTATGCCAGTGAACAGAGCTCAGTGGTTAGCAATGCTGCCTCACAAAACCAGTGACTCCAGTTCAATACCACCCTCGGGTGGCTGTCGCTGTGGAGTTTGTACGTTCTCTGTGTCTGCATGGGTTTCCTCTCGTCTCTTGCCACAGTCCAAAGATGTGCAGGTTGGGTGGATTGGCCATGCTAAGTTGCCCATAGTGTCCAGGAATGTGTCCAGGATAGGTGGGCTAGCTATGGGAAATGCAAAGGACATAGAACGTGACAGTGCAGTACAGGCCCTTCAGCCCTTGATGTTGCGCCGATCTGCAAAAACATCTGAAGACCATCTAACCTACACTATTCCATTATCATCCATATGTTTATCCAATGGCCATTTAAATATCCTTAAAGTTGGTGAGCCTACTACTGTTGTAGGCAGGGCATTTCACACCCTTACTGCTCTCTAAGTAAAGAAACTACCTCTGACATCTGTCCTATATCGATCACCCCTCAATTTAAAGCTATGCCCCCTCGTGCTCGCTGTCACCATCCGAGGAAAAAGTCTCTTACTGTCCACCCTATCTAATCCTCTGATCATCTTGTATGTCTCTATTAAGTCACCTCTTAACCTTCTTCTCTCTAATGAAAACAGCCTCAAGTCCCTCAGCCTTTCCCCATAAGACCTTCCCTCCATACCAGGCAACATCCTAGTAAATCTCCTCTGCACCCTTTCCAATGCTTCCACTTCATTCCTATAATGTGGCGATCAGGATTGTATGCAATACTCCAAGTACAACTGCACCAGAGTTTTGTACAGCTGCAACATGAACTCATGGCTCCAAAACTCAATCCCTCTATCAATAAAAGCAAACATACTGTACGCCGTCTTAACAACCCTATCACCCTGGTTAGCAACTTTCAGGGATCTATGCACATGGACACTGCGATCTCTCTGCTCATCCACACTACCAAGAATCTTACCATTAGCCCAGTACTCTGTATTCCTGTTACTCATTCCAAAGTGAATCACTTCACACTTTTCCGCATTAAACTCCATTTGCCACCTCTCAGCCCAGTTCTGCAGCCTATCTATGTCCATCTGTAACCTGCAACAACCTTCCGCACTATCCACAACTCCACCGACTTTAGTGTCATCCGCAAATTTACTAACCCATCCTTCTACGCCCTCATCCAGGTCAATTACAAAACTGACAAACAGCAGTGGCCCCAAAACAGATCCTTGCGATACACCACTAGTAACTGAACTCCAGGATGAACATTTCCCATCAACCACCACCCTCTGTCTTCTTACAGCTAGCCAATTTCTGATCCAAACCACTAAATCACCCTCAATCCCATGCCTCCACATTTTCTGCAATAGCCTACTGTGGGGAACCTTATCAAACGCTTTACTGAAATCCATATACACCATATCAACCGCTTTTACCCTCATCCACCCATTTGGTCACCTTCTCAAAGAACTCAATAAAGTTTATCGGGAGGGTTTCAAGAATGGAATGGGTCTGGGTGGGATCCTCTTCAGGGTGTCAGTATGGCCGCAGTGGGTTGAATGGCCTGCTTCCACACTGTAAGAATTCCATGATTTCTTGTAAAGGCCCAAGCATTCGATTTGGGTGATTCTTCCAAACTATCCTGTATGTATGTAGCAAACATTCCTGAAACACTTTCCACGGGTACCAGAGATGCAAATATACTACAATGGCATAACAATTTCCCACCCTATGGTAAGCTCAGTGTAATCCTATTCGTTCAACATAAACACAGGAATTGCTGGAGAAACTCAGCAGGTCTGTGGAGACAGAAGCGGAGTTAACATTTTGAGTTCAGTCTGGCTCTCCTTCAGAAGTAAAGCAGAGGAAATTTTGCTTTTATATACTCTTGACAGAGGCAGAGGAGGAAGGAGGGCTACAGATAGTGTGGAGGCCCACTGCAGAAGCAGAGGTATTGTTCATGGTGGTGAAAGAGAAAAAGAGATGTAAAATGGGTGCATGTTGAGGTCTGAAAGGGAGAAAACCATTTTGAATTTTGTTTTTTCACCGGAGGAGGGCATCACTGGTTCAGCCAACATTTATTGCCCACTGGGCACTGAAGAGTCATTGCTGTTGATGTGGAGTCACACATAGGCCTGAACAGGTCGGGATTTCCTTCCCTAAAGGACATCAGCAATCCAGATGGGATTATTCCGGACAATTGTTTCAGTGACGTCATTAGATTCTTAATTCCAATTTTTTATGAACTCAATTTCCCTCACCTGCTATGGCAGGATTCTAGCCCAAGTCCCCAGAACATTACCAGTGTGTCTCGATTAATAGTCCAGCAACAACACCACTAGGTCATGGCCTATCCTTTCTGACCTTCAGTGTCAAAGCCATTTTCTCACCTATCTCCACATCATTTGATATTAACACATGGATTGGCTTGATTAGTAGTCCAGAGACAATATAAACAGGCCATCACAATGGCATTGTCAACATTTGGGCTCCACAGTTACTTTAGTTCGCCTAAGCTCACCAATCAACAAGGAGCAGGAAGTCAAACCGAGAAACAGTAAATGCTCAACTTCAACATCCAGAGTATTGTATCCCGACTGGTCACCCCATTACAGGAAAGATGTGGAAGTGTTGGAAAAGGTGCAGAGGAGATTTACCAGGATGTTGCCTGGAATGGAGGGAAGGTCTTACGAGGAAAGATTGAGAGATCTCAGGCTTATCTCTTTAGGATGACAAAGCATGAGAGGTGATTTGATAGAGGTGTACAAAATGATCAGAGGTATAGATAGAGTAGACAGCCAGAGACTTTTCCCCAGGGTGGAGGTAGCTATTATGAGAGGGCATAGTTTTAAAGTGAGTGGAGGTAGATATAGGGAAGACATCAGAGGTAGGTTCTTTACTTAGAGAGTGATAGGGGCGTGGAATGCATTGCCGGAGAGGGTAGTGGAGTTGGCCTCATTAGGGGCATTTAAGTGGCTATTAGATAGGCATATGGATGATAGTATAAGGTAGGTGTTGAGGTTAGATAGACCTTAGGTTTAGGATGAAAGTTCGGCGCAACATCTGTGTTCTATGTTTAACAAAAATAGTTCCAAGCCAAGTGAAGTCTGCCAGTGAGAATTTGGGATTGACAGACATTCCCCTCATCACTTGCATCAGCCAATGCATCGATTAGACGACCATTTGGAGGCAGTCTGACCAAACCAGCAAAGTGGAGTCTGGATGGTTGAGCCTGTACGCTCCTGTTTATAATACTGACTTGTCACATTTGGACTGTAGGGAAACAAGCGCATTAACTGTCTTGTCCTGAGATAGAGTCAAAATCTCAGGCTATCTTATCCCACTTCATTTGCAGGATTAGACCGATGGACATCAGTGTGTTGTACAACATGAAAAACATTATCGCTGCATCCAACCCTTTCTCGCTGTGCTCTGATTCACACATGCCATCAGCAGTGACCAGGCTAAAGGTTAGAGCGAGAACCATGACCAATTGTTTCCTCAACTAACTCCATGGTGTTGAGAACCACAGCATGGTTTGACTTTTGCCTGAGAAGTAGACAGCTCACTTGGTGGAAACCACCTCCCAGCCCTGACGACAGAACCAAGTCCTTGTCATTGGAAGATTATGAAGCTCTCAAGAGCTGACGGTCAGATGGAATGGTCAGGGAACCTTTCTCCTGAGATGCTGCTTGGCCTGCTGTGTTCATCCAGCCTCACATTTTATTATCTTGGAATCTCCAGCATCTGCAGTTCCCATTATCTCTGATACTATTTTAACCTTTCTAATCTGCATGTTATAGTTACGCATTGCCTCAGGTGCCAGCAAGGGAGTTCTATCCTTCTGTACTTGCCTTTCTACCAGAAGGAGAAGCCTGTTATTTCACGCTCATTTCCGCTGACTCAGACTTCACAAACATCTTTTTATTTCTCCCAATCTGCAATCCCCACTCACCAAAAGCAACTGCAAAATTTCAAGTGATGAAGCACCTGGACTCAAACCAATGGGCCTCAAGTGTCCTTAATAAAGCAGGACACTTCAGTATTGCCCCAGTTCAGCAGGAGAACCGGGATGTTCAAGAACGAAGACATCGAGAATCAAAACACACATCAGGGACTGTACAGGCTAGATGTGGGAAGGATGTTCCTGATGTTGGGCAAGTTCAGAACTAGGGGGGGGGGGTTCACAGTTTAAGAATAAGGGGTAAGCCATTCAGGAAGCAAAACAGAAATTGCTGGAAAAGCTCAACACATCTGGCATCATCTGAAGGAAAAAAACAAAGTTAACATCTTTGGGTCTGGGAAGAATCACTGGTCCAGAAACGTTAACTCTGTTTTATCCTCCACAATGCTGTCAGACCTGCTGAGCTTTTCCAGCAATTTCTGTTTTGTTTCCTGATTTACAGCATCCACAGTTCTTTCATTTTTTAAAATTTTGTTAGCCATTCAGGACTGACATGAGGAAGAGTTGTGAACCTGTGGAATTCTCTGCCACAGAAAGCTGCAGGGGCTGGCTCATTAGATATATTCAGGACGGATCAAAGGGTATGGAGGGAAAGCGAGAGTGGGATACTGAGACTGTGTGACCTGTCATGATCACAGTGAATGGTGGTGTAAGTTCGAAACGCCGAATAGCCTACCCCTGCACCCCTTTTTTAATGCTTTGTTTCCCATATTTCTATTGTCATCTAACTGAGGAACAATGCCTGGGATGGTCTGCCAACACATGAATAGAAGCTAGAGCCATCACCTTATTAATGGTAATGAAATAATGTGTGCAGTCCTCATAATCCCTTAAAATGCTGCTCCATCTTTTCAGGGGATGAAGTAACAATACAGAAAAGGCAGCAAAGAGAAAGGAATGTATATGACAAATGCATTTTAGCTCATACTCTGTGATTGATGGATTAATAGAATTATCCCATTAAATATAGTTTCCAGGCAAGACGTATGAAGACATAACAGAGATAGATTTTGTATGTTTATATCCAAGTCAAATTGATCTTTTTTTCTTACAGATTATTTTATTTTGACATGCAGCAAGCGTGGACCTTTTCAATTATTTGCCACTGATGGGCTCACACCCTGGGAGTCTGACAAGGCTTCTCACAGGAGGAAGAGAACAGGATTATAATACGGGTTCAAATTAAGAAGGCCCTCTGGATCACTGGATCTGAGCTTTATTAGCAACCAACTCTGCCATTTTCTCATTATAGCGTCAATCTGTTTCTTCTTAAAGAAGTCTGGTGTGCTGGCCTTAACTGCTCTTCCCAGTAACCCAATTTACAATGACCATTATCTCAGTCAGCAGACTTACCAGATAGACATCATACCCTGCAGTCCTTATTGCTCACTTCACTTTGGGCCCTTAATTCTGATACATGCCTGAGGCCTACCATCATTATGGCACTTTTTAGCCTTCTAACTAACTCTTGAAGATGTACAACAACAATATATGTTTAGATAGTGCAATTCACAACAACAGTGGATAAGTAGAACTTTTTTTTGTTAATGCAGCAGAGTGATGCCAGGCACATCACAGAAGCATTGTCAGACAACACTTAACAAGGTGTCACATCAGGGGATATTTGGGAAAATAACAGAAACAGCATCCAAGAGTTAGGTTTTAAGAGTGTCTTGAAAGAGGGCAGAGAATGTAGGGCAGGGCATTCCAGAGCGTCGAGCCGAAGCAGTGGAAGATGCAGTGGAAGAGAGGGTGAAGGAAACAGGGCTGTGGAAGAGGTCAGAGCTAGCAGCTACAGCACAGAGTCACCGAATCATACAGCACATAAACAGTCCAACAGTCCATGCTGACCATATTCCCAAACTAAACCAATCCAACCTGCCTGCACTTGGCTCATGTTCCTCCAAACATATCTTATTCATGTACTTATCCAAATGTCTTTTAAATATTGCAACTTTACCCACATCCACCACTTCCTCTGGTGTTTCATTGCACATATGAACCACCCTCTGTCTTAAAAAAACATGCCCCCATGTATTTTTTACAGCTTTCTTCTCTCACCTGAAAAATATACGCCCTAACCTTGAAATCTCCCACTCAAGGGAAATGACACCTGTCGTTCACCTTATCTTTACGCCTCATTATTTTACAAACCTCAATAAGATGACCTCCCAACCTCCAAAGCTTCAGTGAAAATAGTCCCAGCATATCCAGCCTCTCCTTATAACTCAAACCCTCCTTTCCCAGCAACGTCCTGGTAAATTTCTTCTGAACCCTCTCCAGCTTAATAATATCCAGAGGTCTTAGAAGGTGACACAGCAGTGACAATTCATGATGTGGGCGTGTGTAAACCATTCCAGATTATTTAAATTGTTTTGTTGCAACAAAATTTGTGCAGTCGACCTATTTCCTGGACATGAGTGGGAATGACAGAACTGTACCGGCTGCCCTGCAAGGATGATTTCAGAAGTTGAGATAACACGGTGTAGAGTTGGATGAACACAGCAGGCCAAGCAGCATCAGAGGAACAGGAAAGCTGACATTTCGGGTCGAGACCCTTCTTCAGATGTTACCTGTTTTGATCAAAGTGCGGATGGCAGTCATGGCTCAGCTGATCCTCTCTCACTCCTGAAAAGCTGAGAGTTTAAAGGCCAAAGTGGAAATTCTAAGCTGGCTGCCTCAGAGCTGAGGGAGTGCTGCAGTGTCAGCGATACTGTCTTTTCAATGAGATGCTCAGTTGAGGCCCATTATGACCTCCCTGGTGGACATCAAAGGTCCCATGCCACGACAGAACTCATGGAATTTCTCCCTGTCGTCCTGGGTCAACATTTGCTCCTGCCCCAACCACCAATTGAGATGAAAACAAAACACATTATTTGATTATTATCACAATAATGTTTGTGGAACATTGCAAATTTAGTGCATTGTTAGCTACAGCGATCACACATTGAGAGGGTGTTTTATTGGTTGCAGAACAAGTCGGGACAACCCATGGCTATGAACTACATTAGACAAATATGAGAGTTTTCAGTTCCTGCAGTGACTGTCATGAGTCACATGGTAGCACAGTCGCCTGGATTCAACTTCTGCTTAGGGGTATGAGCACACGAATTAGGGTCTGACACCCCAGGGCAATAATGTAAGGGAGCTGCACTGTGCCCTGCTTTGTATCAGGCATCTCACTGAAGTCTTGTCTGCCACCTCAGCTGAGTGTAAAATTTCCTATTATTTCAAAAAAAACGAGCAGAGGATCTACTACATCCTTGCCAACGTACCTATCTCTCAACCACAAAATAACCCAGATTATCAGGTTATGATCATGCTGCTGTTTGTTGCAGATGCCTGTAAACAAATTGGCTTCTTTCCCACAATACAACAGTGATGGCACCTCAAAACTCACTACCTTGGCGACAAAGTACCAGAGATTGTGAGGGTGGTACCTGAGTGCAAATCTTTCCTTCGCTTTTATTTTGTTTTATTCTGACAAAATCACCAATTTCAATCATGCACTTGGCAATGCCACCCGACTTTTATCGCACAAGTGGATATGGTGGTCAAGAAGGTGTATGGCATGCTTGCCTTCATCAGTCAGGGCACAGGGTGTAAAAATTGGCAAGTTAGGTTGCAGTCCGAAACATTGAGTTTCCTGCTCCTCTGATGCTGTCTGACCTGCTGCGCTTTTGCAGCCTCATAACTGTGGACTCTGGATTCTCGCATCTGCAGTCCTTATTGTCTCCAAGCAGCAGTACAGAACTTTCGTCAGGCCACATTTGGAATACTGCATACAGTTCTGGTTGCCACACCACCAGAAGGATATGGAGTGGGTGCAGAAAGGGTTTACCAGGTTGTTGCCTGGTTTGGAGGGTATTAGCTGTGAGGAGAGATTGGACAAACTTTGTTTTCGGTTGGAATGCCGGAGGCTGAGGCGGGGCGACCTGATAGAGGTTTACAAAATCATGAGAAGCATGGAAAGAACGGATAGTTGGAGTCTTTTTCCCAGGTTAGAAGTGTCATTTATTAGGGGATGTAGATTTGAGATAAAAGTGGGCAAGTTTGAAGGACATGTAAGAGGCAGGGTTTTTTTCCCGCAGAGGGTGGGTGGTAAGTGCCTGGAAGGTGCTACCAGAAGAATGGTGGGACGGATGCAACAGCAACATTCAAGAGGTAGATGGATGTATGAATAGGCAGGGAATAGAGGGTTACGTGGAGAGGCGAAAGGTTTTTACTTCCGAAAGGCATCATGAGTCAGCGCGTGCCGAAGGACCTGTTCCTGTGCTGCACTGTTCTTTACATCTTTGTATCTTTCTTTGTATAAAAGCTAATACAGGAACCTTTGACAGCAACATAACAGGACTCTGGGGTGCACTGCGCTCAGATACCTTTCTATAACAAGACGATGTCGATAATGAAAAGAAGGTCGTATCATATCTTTTATCTACAAGGTTGACCTTATAATTTGTGACTGATTGTATTGTAAGTAACAGTCATGATGTCTGACAATCCACTCAGTGGCTTGAGATGTTAAACCAAGCCATGCTGCCTGCTCAATTGATTATTATAGATCTCCTAACCTGCTTAAGATGCTTCTGTGAAAACCAACCAAACAAGACAAATGATGAAGGGGCACTGGACTTGAAATGTTGACTGTTTCTCTCCCCGTAGATGCCTCCAGACCTGCTGAGTTTCTCCACCGCTTTCTGTTTTTGTTTGAGACAAATCAGTCGTTCAACTCATTATTGGTGGTAGGACTTGAATTTGCGGGCATGGTTTATAAGACGGGGTTCCGCAATTAGAACTGAGGTGAGGGTCTCTCAGAGGGTTGTGAGTCTCATGAACTCTCCACCCCAGAGAATGGTAGAGGTAAGGTAGTGAGGTTGAGAGATTCTTATCTAACAAGAGAGTCAATGATTATTCAGGAGAGGGTATAGGCTAGAGTGTGGAAATGAGGATCAGCTACGTTTTCATCACGTGATGCAACAGTGTAGAGGGGCTAAATGGCCTATTCCTGCCAAATTTCCATCTCCAAATCTGGCTGTTGTGTTACCCCATGAAAGCAGCAACACCTGCCTCACTGCACACTGAAGGAGAGCCTTCTGTGTGCTTTTCACTGTGTGGAATTATCAAAAGCAGCAGAAAAGCTCGTGGAAATTTGAGCATTGGGCAATCAGACCCAAACCGCTTGGCGTACCCAGTTTCTGCAAATATCTACACTGGCTCTACAGTCAGTTTTCACAGACCAACTCAACCCACCAAAGACAGAAGTTAAGCTTCCACTGATCCTGATAAACTGCTTTTTCCACGTTATGTTCATTTTCTGTTTTTCATATTAGACCATAAGACAAAGACATTGCTGGTCTGCATTTCCCATCCCTGTTTGCCCTTGAGCAAGTGGTGGTGAGCTGCCTTCTTGAACTGCTAGGGTATACTGGGTGCTGGGACACCCACAGTGCTGCAGGGAGGGAATTCCATGATTTAGACCAAATGGCAGTGAAGGAACATTGATATATATATCCAAGTCAGGATGGTGTGTGCCAAAGAGGGGAACGTGCAGGTGCTGATGTTCCCATGTTACTGCTGCCCTGGTCGAGCTAGTTGGTAGAGGTCACAGGTTTAGAAGGTGCTTTCAGAAGTCCCAGAAGTGCATGTTATCATATTTCAAAATGCTTTTTAACATTGGAAAGTACTTTATTTACTCAAAAAACTGACTTGTACACAACAATTAAATTGTTCACTATCATTAAATAGGAGTCATTTTAATTTTTTTTAAAGTATTCAATTCATAGAATCACTAACAGTGCAGAAACAGGCCCTTTGGCCCAACAAGTCCACACTGACCGTCAGAGCATTCCACCTTGACCCATCCCTGAACATTAGCATGGTCAATCCACCTAGCCTTTGGTCTGTGGGAGGAAACTGCAGCACCCTGAGAAAACCCACGCAGATGAGGGGAGAATGTGCAAAATCCATGCAGACAGTTGCCCGAGGGTGGAATCAAACCCAGGTCCCTGGTACTGTGAGGCAGCAGTGCTAACCACTGAGCCACCGTGCCACCCTTTTATATCAAGGTATTCATAAACGTAGGACTGGAAAAAAGATATTAAAAGTGTATTATTTTAAGTGACTTCTTTTCAGCTCCAGCTGACCAGGTGACCATTAATAAAGGTAAAGTCAACATAATCTCACTAAACCGTAAGGCAGCTCTCTCAGTAGAGAGAGAGAGGCAACTGGTGATGGTTTAACCTGAGGGTCACCACACCTCAGGCGAGGGGAGAAGTTGGGAAAGTGAATGTTTCATAGTAACCTCAGCAGGAGGATGCTGTTGGTATCACAAACCACCTGCCTGGTCAACAGAGCTAAACTGAACCACTAACATATTAACAAATGCTTTTGTAATATTTTGAATCAACCTGTTCGCAGATGTTATGAGATATCTCCAAAGCAAGTGGGACTTGAGCCCAGGCCTCCAACTCCAGAAGTGGTGACATTACCGCTTTTCCACACTTCTCGTTAGGCATACACTTTACAATGGGCAGAAAAGGAACCGTTATGTTTAATACATTGTCCCAAGGAGGAATTTCGCACCGTAATAATGCAAATGAATTTTGATGGAAACTGGAACCACAGTTTAATCAGTCAACCTCAGGTACAGGGTGGAAACCCAGAGAATCACAGAAAATGATGGATTGCACATTCCAATACTGAATTGGTATGAATGCCCACAACCCCATGACCCAGAGACGAGAGTTCTGCCAATTGATCCTGACACTTTCTAACTTGTAAAGATCGTCATCCTTATAATTGGGCCTCCTTCCAGTTGAAATGTGCACACTTTCATCTATGTTATAAACTCAAGACGTTCCAAGGACAATTCATTATGTGCTACCCTGCAGTAGGGCCGCACTTAACTGCATAAACTGAATGCATGTGTAACAGTCACTACGTCATGCTGCAAAATCACAATTAGATCATTGACTGGCCTTAGGCCCTGAAGGGTTTACACCATCGCATTGCCAGTGGAACAGCTGCTTCCAGGCAAGGAATGGATTTACATTGGCTTCAGGCCAGTATCCCAGGATTACAAGGGTTTATTCTACAAGTTTAACTCTAATGCAGTTGACATATCCCTCTCACAAAGGTTAGAATGCAGCTCTGACAGTGGCCTCATTGGCAAACACACCACTCCATGTGAAGTTGATCTGTACAAGCTGAGAGTGTTCCAGGTTTCACGTATAATGGGAAATGAGTTAAAAGATGCCAATGGCTACCTCTTGTGCCTGTGTGTCAGGGTGGGATAAGCTTTCAAACAGAAAGAAAACAAATCATACATTTTCCTCAACAACCTGCTCAGGAACATTATTTCTGGAGCAGGTGGCAGTCGAACTCAGATCACTTCGTTCAAACGAAGGGACAGAACAACTCTGCCACAGGACTCTTCCTACTTATCAGTTTTTCAATTTATTTTCTAAGCAACTTGCTCAGATATGTTATCACACACTTCTGAAGTAGGTGCGACTCGAACACAAGGGATACAGACCCATAGCACTGCATCACTGAAGCCCCGATTTAGAAACCCACCACTTGACCACTCTGGATGTTTGATGGGATCCTCTGAGCATTACCTAGTCCCTGGATTAATAGTGTAGCGGTGATATAAGGCCATTGCCTCCCCAGTCACCAGTTTCCCCACTCACAGTGTTATATGACAGCAGGGTAAGTTTCTCCATTCTGATCTCCACTCTGCTCACCAGTTCCCTTTCTCTTTCTTTCTTTGTCCTTCCCTTTTCTGCCCTTTTCTCTCTCCCTCTGTAGTAATTCTATCCCTTCCCACCCCATTTAACATTTAGCACAGCTGATTCACAGCACCAGGGTCCCTGGTTTTGTTTCCACCCTCGGGTGACTGTCTGAGTGGAGTCTGCACATTCTCCGTGTCTGCGTGGGGGTGTCCCGGTTTCCTCCCACAGTCCAAAGATGTGCAGGCTTGGTAGATTGGCCATGGAAAATTGCCGGTAGTGTCCAGGGGTGGGTCTGGGTGGGATGCTCTGAGGGTTGGTGCAGACATGTTGGGCTGAAGGGCCTGTTTCCACACTGTAGAAATTCTATGATAACCAGGAAGTGCAAAGAATGAATGCAGAATGGGATAGCTGAGTAAACAAAACAAAGAACTGCAGATGCTGGAGATATGAAACAAAAACAGAAATTGCTGGAGAGACTCAGCAGGACTGGCGACGACCATGGGAAGAAAGCAGAGCTAACATTGGAGTCCAATGAGATAATTGAGTTTCAATTGAAAAGCATTCCAGAAGGCAGTGGATGATTCTATGGATAGAAATGGTGTGCAGCGAGATGGGGGAAAAGGCAGGAGATTGGCACTGGGTAACAGAATTGTGCGTGTATGATGGGCAGAGTGGCCTCTTTCTGCAATGTAACAATTCTGTGATTCTGTGAGAGTGGAAGCAGATCTGGATGTGAGATTGCTCGCTGAGCTGGAAGGTTAGTCTTCAGACGTTTCGTCACCATTCTAGGTAACATCATCAGTGAGCCTCCGACAAAGCGATGGTGTTATGTCCCACTTTCTATTTATCTGTTTAGGTTTCCTTGGGTTGGTGATGTCATTTCCTGTTCTTTTTCTCAGAGGATGGTAGATGGGCTCCAAATCAATGTGTTTGTTGATGGAGTTCCGGCTGGAATGCCATGCTTCTAGGAATTCTCGTGCCTGTCTCTGTTTGGCTTGTCCTAGGATGAATGTGTTGTCCCAATCAAAGTGGTGTCCTTCCTCATCTGTATGTAAGGATACGAGTGATAGTGGGTCATGTTGTTTTGTGGCTAGTTGATGTTCATGTATTCTGGTGGCTAGCTTTCTGCCTGTTTGTCCAATGTAGTGTTTGTCACAGTTCTTACAAGGTATTTTGTAGATGACGTTTGTTTTGATTGTTGTCTGTATAGGGTCTTTTAAGTTCATTAGCTGCTGTTTTAGCGTGTTAGTGGGTTTGTGGGCTACCCTGATGCCAAGAGGTCCAAGTAGTCTGGCAGTCATTTCGGAAATATCTTTGATGTAGGGGAGAGTGTCTGGGCCCATTTTGTCTGTTTGTTTGGGTTTGTTGCTCAAGCAGATGCCTATGAGGTCAGGCCCTAATGCAATGACACATTTAATCATTTACTGGAATACTGCTTGGTAATAGCACAGATTGAATGGAGCAAAATGATTAACCATTAACAAATTCCAAGAGAATAGTTTCAAGCAAAATAAGGACATGAAGCATTGTGAGAAACTCAGGAGCTGTGGTAGTATCTGTAGACAGAAACCTTCAGTTTGGATATGACTCTTCTGGCAGAGCTGAAAAGAGAAGTGGAAAAGTAATTGGTTTTATATTATAAAAAATATGTAGGTAGGAGAAAGTAGAACAGAAGGGAAGGCCTAGAGAATCCACATGGGTTCAGTTCGTACTGGATACATTCACTGAGGAAGGAGAGGCTGAGAGAGATGGATTCTTGATCAGTCAGAGAACCAATGGTTGGGGGAAAGGGCAGGAAATGTGATTTGAGGGATGTCAGATCAGCCATGATCTTAGTGAATGATGGAGCAGGCTCGAAGGGCTGAACGGCTTACTCCTGTTAATAAAATGTGAGGCTGGATGAACACAGCAGGCCAAGCAGCATCTCAGGAGCACAAAAGCTGACGTTTCGGGCCTAGACCCTTCTTACTCCTGTTCCTATTTTTTTCTGGTGTTTATGGCATGGTTTTGAAAGTAAGCTTTGGTAAACATCTAACTGAATACTGAAAGGCAAAGAACAACAAGGAAGGTACACAAGATGAATGAGACAAACAGACATCCCATTGGAGAAAAAAGTTGAATGTTGACTCAATTTCTCTCTCCATTGATGCTGCTAGACCTGCTGAGTTTCTCTGGCTTTTTCTGTTTACATTTCTGATCTCCAGCACCCGCAGTATTTCATGTTTCTTGCAGGTTTTGAGCATGTTGGGTGATTTAGTTAGCAATCAATGTAGTACTTTTGACTGAGGTGCCTTGGAGTTCAGAAGACTGTAGGATTAACTTGTCAGTGGATGTTACCAGTCTTTGTGCTTTTGGACTGCTGAAGCTGATGTCCGCAACGAAGAGAGATAAAATGTGAGATAACGTGGAGATTGTCCATACCTGTCTCAGTATGTTTGTAGGTTATTGATACGCAAAGGAATTGTGGGATTTGAAGATAGCACGGGACGTAGAGATGAGGTAAAAGACCATCCAGAATCACATTGAATGGTGTCTGACTGGCTCCAGTGTTAGAAGGTATAAGCTCAGAATAAGGAGTTTCCTTGCGATAGGATAGAGATGAAGACAAATTTCTTCTCTCAGAGGCTTGGTCATCTGTGGAATTCTTTCTGGGTTATTCAGTATATTCAAGGTTGAGATGGACAGATTTTAAATCAGTAAGGGGAACAGGGATAACGTGGAAAAGACAGGAAAGTGGAGTTGAAGATTATCATATCAGCCACGATCAGGGCAGACACTGGATTGCTCCTCTGCCCTGACACTTTATGGCCTTGTGGGCTGAATGACCTCCTCCTACTTCTTATTTATGTGCGAGGATGCAATGGTAAATGTAGGTCTGGGGTTTGGATAGAAAGGAGGGAACATTGACAGTAGGATCAAAAATCAGATGTTGGATTGGCAATATCGATGAGGAAAAATGGCTTTCATGCAGCGAGTGGCTCGGATGTGAAATGCGTAGCCTGAAATGATCAATCCTGGTTTCAAAAGAGAATTTGATTGTTATCCTAAAGAGAAGCCATTTGCACGGCCACAGTGAAAAACTGGGCAAATGGGGCCCAATTTCAACTCAAAATATGGACAACTGGAGCCATTTGGCCCTTCAAGACTTTCATTATTTAAAGGATCATGGCTGATTCTGTTTCTCAGTGTCATATTCCCATTTTCTCTAAATACCCCTGGTACCTTTAATTTCTAAAGAGTTATCAATATCTTTCTTGAATATCTGCAGTGAACCAGGCTCTAGAGTCTCCTGTGTAGAGAATTTCACAGGTTAACCACCCTCTGATTGAAGAAATGGTCCCTCGTCTCAGACCTACCCTGAGACCACAGGTCTACTCTGTACCCTGAAACTGTGACTCTTGGTTCTAAACTCCCTGACTAAGAGAAACATCATCCCTGCTTCTAGTCTCTCCAGCACTGTTAGAATTTTATTTGTTTCGATCAGATCTCCTCAAATCAAACACTCCTCATATAACAGCCCTACAATACCCAGTATCTACCAACTGAACTTTCGCTGTGCTCCCACTATGGCAGCATGTATATGCTTTCTAAGGTAGGGAGACCAAAATTGCCCACCATACTCTAGAAAAAGCCAGAGAAACTCAGCAGGTCTAGCAGCATCAATGGAGAGAGAAATTGAGTCAACATTCAACTTTTTACACCATACTAAAGCCCTGCATTGCAGCAGTAAGACATCCTTATTTCTGAACTCAAATACTCACAGAGAGCTGATAAAGATTTAGCAGGTCAAGTGGCATTCCTCTATTCTGGGATGATTATTAAGTTGCATCAGTATATTTCACCATGCATCTATGTGAATGAGCAGGATCGGATTGAGATGTAGGTTGCCAGACATGAAGACTCACTGTCTAACTGCAGCACTATAATATCATGCCCATATTTCAGAGAGAGCCAACATCCTCCAGTGAGCAGTTATGTTTTAATTCATGCACGAGATGTGGGCATCACTAGATCAGCCAGCACTTAATACCAATCCCTAACTGCCCAGAGGGCAGTTAAGAGGCAAGCGTATTCAGGGTTTGAGTGAAGATTTGTAGCTCGGGTGCTGGTTGTGGACATTGGTGTGTTCGCTGAGCTGGGAGGCTTGACTGCAGACGTTTCCTCCTCTTGCTAGGTGACCTGCTCAGTGCTGTAGGGCCTCCTGTGAAGCGCAGTTGTCTTGTGTCTCCACATCACTGAGGATGTCACCTAGTAAGGGGATGAAACGTCTGCTGTCAAACCTCCCAGCTTGGCGAACACACTAACATCCACAGACAACCACACTGCCGTGGGTCTGGAGTCAAATGCAGGTCAGGTAAGGATGGCAGGCTTCCTTCTCTAAAGGACACTATGATAGAATCCCTACACTTTGGAAGCAGGCCCTTTGGCCCATTGAGCCCACACCAACCCTCTGCACAACATCCCACCAGACCCACACCGCTCTACCCTATCCTTGAAACCCTGCATTTCCCATGGCCCATCCACCTAACCTGCACATCTTTGGAATGTGGGAGGAAACTGGGGCAAACCCACACAGGCATGGGGAGAATGTGCAAACTCCACACAGACGGTCATAAGAGGGTGAAATCGAACCTGGATCCCTGGCACAGCGTGGACCACTGAACCACCATATTGCCCCATGAGTGAACCTGATGGGTTTTGCCTGAAAAATCAGCAATTACTCTGTGATCATTGACATTGGACTCTTATTTCCTGTATCTTTTATTGTATTCAAATTCTACCATCTTCCAGGGTGGGATTTCAACGCCAGTCCTCAGATCACAACTTGTGTCTCTGGGATAATACCCCAGGCCATCGCCTACCCCCATAGTAGAAGAGTGACAGAGTCATGAGGAAATTGTCAGGGTGGGGACAACTGGGAGATTTCACAAATAACTGGCAAAGATAGTGAAGAGCAGACAACACCCACTAAAAGAAGAATTTATCTATAATTGGGTAAACAGTGCGACTGAAGGTTGTAAAGATTTAATCTCCTTTGGGTGTAGCTCCTGACTTTAACTGACAATGATATCCTCCCTGTTTCTGGGGCATTTGATTGAATAAAGTGCTCTACTATGCATTCTTCAGGTCCCTATCTATAAGCATGCAACCTCAAATACTGACCTCTATTTGAAAATAAGTGTCTCACCTGCCATATCAAAGTATCATGCTAAATCTTATCGGTGGAATGATATTTCAAAGCTCTTGGTTTTATTATTGTTCAGCAATAAATGTCTAATAAAAGTCAATATGCTCTCTAATAAACTAAGCATTTTCAAGCAGGATGGCAACATTGTCCTGTGATGGGTGAGGAACAACACCCCGAAAATTTTGAACTATTACCTTATAAATATGATAGAGCAAATGTAAGCTCTTTCCCCATTGATACCTGTTGTGACTGCTTTGTGGCAATGCCGTAGTATTAATCATTCTAATGGTTACTGGGCTGCTTCACTGATCTCACTGAAATGCGAGCACGTAGAATCGAGACAGGTAAGCAAGCATTGCTGTTTGCTGTGTAATAAATTACTTCACAAAACCAAAAAAAACCACCATAATACAGTATTGAAAAAGGCTGAAAGAGCGCAATTTCAAACCCATTCAAGTCTTGTCACGAGAAATTCAGCAAAATGAAATGGAGATTCCTGAACTATTCAGGCTAAATTCAATTCAACTGTGAAAAGCAAACAGCAATGCTTTTTCTGGATTGGTGCATGCGTGGGTCACAGATCAGGCAGTTCTGGGAGAGGGATTGCTGGATGGCAATTTGAATAGAATGGAAGGCGTAATATGACACAGTGATTTCCATGACCTCAAGACAGCACAGGGCACTTCACAACCAATGAAGTGTTTTTGAGGTGCAGTCTCTGAAGAGGAACAGGAAATGCAACAATCAATTTACACACAGCAAGAGCTCACAAACGGACAATATTTCTTATAAAGCACAATAGGTGAGGGTCAAGTATTGACAGGATACTCGAGAAAACTCCCCGCTGTCTCAAATTAATCCACAAGATTTACCAGGATGTTGCTAGGAATGGAAGGTTTCAGATATAAAAATAGACTGGAAAGACTGGGGCTTTTTCACGGAAGCGTAGAAGGTTGAGGGGTGACCTTATTGAGGCTTATGAAACCAAGATGGGCACAGATAAAATGAAAGACACGAGTCTTTTGCCAAGGTTAGGGAGTTCAAAACCAGGGGGCATATTTTTAAGGTGAGAGATAAAAGATTTCTTTTTACAGACAGTGGTTTGTGTGTAGAATGAATTGCCAGAAAAAGTGATGGATGCGAGTACAGTTACAATATTCAAAAGACATTTGGATAAATTCATGAACAGGAAAGGTTTGGAGGGATATGGGCCAAGCACAGGCAGGTGAGACTAGTTTAGCTTGGGAACATGGTCAGCATGGACTGGGTGGACCGATGGATCTGTTTCCGAGCTGTGTGACTCTATAACTCTAAGGACTTCAAGTCTAACTGAAAGGACAGGTGATGTTTTGGACGAATGGGTGATTAGAAAGATGGTATGTCCGACAGTGCAGAACTCCTTCAGGTGAACTCTGCTGGACAACTACCTCTGGTCACCCAAGCAAAAGGTCAGTAGCACTGACTTGTTGTAAATGGCTCCGAAAGGGTTAATACTGAGCAGTACCATAAGGACCACCCACTACCAAGAAGGATTTTTGGGAAGTTCAGCTGAGGATCTCAAAGGATTGAGACCCAATATCCAGTTCCTATGTAATGATGTCCACAATGTCAACCTAACTTATGACAAGTTGCTAATACCCAATAAGATATATCGCATTCAAGACAAAAGTCTCAAATCAGCAGAGTGGGACATGGTTTTCCTCCATAAATGCCAGACCAAGCACCACCAGGTAGGGACTTGAACCCTGGACACCCAGATTAAAAGCCTGACATGCTCCCCACTGAGCTACCTACAGGCTCAGTTAGCTGGATGGCTGGTTTGTCATGCAGAATGATACCAACAGCATGGGTTCAATTCCTGCACTGACTGAGGTTACTGTGGAGAATATCCTCCCCTCACCTGAGACCGTCAGGTTAAACTGCCACCAGTTGACACTCTCTTTAATCAGAGAGCAGCCCTATAGTCTGGTAGGACTATGGCAACTTTCCCTTTTAGACTAAGCAAGCCCTGTGTATCTCGAGACTTACAGAGAATGGTGAGAGTGAACCTACCCTGTAGTGGGGGTTGCAGACTCAGTTTAGCTGCACAAATAAGCTGAAACTCCCTATGACTATCTCTTTCAGTACCAGTAATTTTAAGTTTGGGTTGGAGGAGTTTGCACCAGCTCATTGCCAGAGGCATACATTTCCGAGTCAGGATGGTGTATCGCTGTTCTTTTATTGTTGCTATGTTAAAATCCTGCAACTCCCAACCTAACAGCAGCGTGGAAAGTTCAAGAATCTGGCTCACTGCCACTTCCTTGACAGCACTTTGCAAACCCACGACCTCTGCCACCTCGAAAGACAATGACAGCTGACACATGCGAATGCTTCCACCAGCAAGTTCATCTTCAAGCCACTCACTACCCCAACTTGGAACAGTATCGCTGTTCCTTCACTGCCAGAACATAGAACAGTACGGCATAGTACAGGCCCTTCGGCCCATGACGTTGTGCTGCCCTATTATCCTACTCTAAAATCAAACTATCTGGCATACCCTACATTACACTATCTTCTATGTGCCTATCCAAGAGTCAATTAAAAGTCTCTAATGTATCTGACTCCACTACCACTGCCAGCAGCACATTCCACACACCCACCACTCTCTGAGTAAAGAACCTACCTCTGATGTCTCCATTATGCCTTCCTCCAATCACCTTAAAAATATGCCCCCTCGGAATAGTCATTTCTGCCCTGGGAGAAAGTCTCTGGCTAACTACTCTATCTATGCCTCTCATCGTCTTGCAGGCCTGTTGTTGAATCAAAAAATCCAGAATTCCTTCCTAACAGAATTGTGAGTATATCTACATCTCAAAGACTTCGGAATTCAAAAAGGCCATTTTCTCCAATGCAACGTCCTTTTTCTTTATTCATTCACAGGGTGAGGGCATCACTGGCAGGCCAGCATTAATTGCCTATCCCTAATTGCCTAGAGGGAAGTTATGAAACAACCACATTGATGAGGGTCTGGAGTCACATGTAGGCCAGACCAGGTAAGGATGGCAGTTTCCTTCCCTAAAGGACATTAGTGAACCAGATAGGTTTCCTGACAACGAATTCATGGTCATCACTAGATTCTTATTTCCAGATATTTATTGAATTCAAATTCCACCATTTGCCGTGGCGGGATTTGAACCTGGGTCGCCAGAATGTTATCTGGAGTCTTCGGATTAACAGTCCTGCAATAACACCACTAGTACATCACCTCCCCTAAACCAGGGATGAGCAAAAACCAGCCAGTGACACCCATACCCCATGAAAGTATTAAAAACACACCAGCCATGCTCCACATCTAGAGAATGAGCCTTTAAAACAAACAGCTTGGTTAAGGAGTGATAATGGGAACTGCAGATGCTGGAGAATCCGAGATAACAAAGTGTGAAGCTGGATGAACACAGCAGGCCAAGCAGCATCTCAGGAGCACAAAAGCTGACGTTGCTGGCCTCGATCCTTCATCAGAGAGGGACATAAAGGGTCTAGGCCCGAAACATCAGCTTTTGTGCTCCTGAGATGCTGCTTGGCCTGCTGTGTTCATCCAGCTCCACACTTTGTTATCTTGGTTAAGGAGTGATTTAGTATAGCTTTGAAATTATGAGGGATATCATTTGTTGGGTAGATAGCGTAGGTCAAGTAATTAAAATTAGTAGTTTAATTAGGTTTCCAATAGCAGAGAACACTTATTTGATTTAATTTAAGTTTTATTGTTACTTGCAGACAACTACAGAAGTACAGACATACATTGAAAAGTGCACAAAGTCGCTACACGTGGCACCATCTTAGATATGAAGGTACCTAGGTACAAAACTTAGGTACAAGTCGTAATATAAAGAAACAAAATTAAAATTAAAGTATTACCATTGTCCCTAGTATAAGTAGAAAAATAAAGAAATAAAGTTAAAAGTTAACACGATAGTCCTTCCTACTATTAAACAGAAAAATACAGGAATAAAAATATGTGAAGTAATTGTCAAACCTTGAGATGGGAAGAGGTTTTGATTTTACTCACTGGGTTACAATTGTCTGGAATGCATCCACTGAAAGGCAGCGTGAAGCAGATTCAGCAATAACTTTCAAAAGAAAATTTGTTAAAAGCATGGAAAGATGAAACGAGAAATGGGCAGCTATAGGGCTGAATGAGTAATATCACTCTACCAGCACAGCCAATATGGGCTGAATGATCTCTTCCTGTGCTTTGACTTCATAGTGTGAATGGTGTCAAAAATTAACATATAATTAATGGCAAAAAAAAATGGTTTGGAAAAGCATTTACACTGAAGTCAACTCTGCATCAAATCGATTGAGGTGAGGCTGGCCACCCGTTCTATGACACAATTCAGCATATTGCGTGTTGACACCCCACACTGTTCAATGTGTGGATGCCACAGATTGTCTAATGGCAGCAGGTAACAGCTGCCATGCAACCAAATTCTGGCTGGAGTGTGCAGTCATAAATATAACAATCACTGGAAAAAAATTAACTTCAAAAATCAATAACTATTTGCTCAGCAGTTTGGAAACAAATTGAGATAAGACAGCAATGATTTGCGCAAAGAATCCAGGTCAGATTTCTTAACCCATTTGGTGCTCAACACTCCCAACACGAAACTAGGAAGAGGCAGAAGCCACTTGGCGCTCGTAACCATGTCCTGCCCATGTCCCATTCAATCCTGGTGAATCCAGATTTCATCTAGCCCTGAGCTGACAATGTAATGCTGGAGAAACTCAGCAAGTCTGGCAGCATCTGTGGACAGAAAGCAGAGTTCACATTTCAGGTCCGTTGACCCTTCTTCAATACTCTCTGAAGTTGCCATGACTATCTCTCTAAATTATTTTGAATGCCACAACTGCTGGGTACCCTGGGACTTTGTCCTTTGAAGCATTGGAGGTTGGGAGATGACGTTGTATGGGTTTACAAAACCATGAGGAGCACAGATAAAGCTGAATGACAGGTGTCATTTCCCTAGGGTGGGGGATTTAAAGACGAGGAGGCATATTTTTAAGATAAGGGGAGAAAGATTTAAACTGACAAAGGGGGCAACTTTTTTTACACAGAGAGTTGCTCATGTGTGGAAGGAACTTCCACAGAAAGTGGTGGATGAGCGTACAGTTACAACATTTAAAAGACATTTGGATAAATAAATGAATAAGAAAATATTTGGAGGGATATGAGCCAAGCGCAGGCAGGTGGGGCGAGTTTAGTTTGGGATTATGGTTGGCATGGATTGGTTGGGCCAAAGGCTCTATTTCCATGCTGTATGGCTCTAAATTAGATGTCCCCTTTATTTCCATACTCAAGGAATATCTGGTCACAGAACTGCCGCAACTGCATTGAACGTTCCAACATTATTCTGATCAGTAACATTTTATCTTTGCTTGAATTGTCCATTCTTGGTTCAGTGAACACAGGCTAGATTTTCATGTGTAACACATCCACTCATAAAAATTCCACGGGAATGCTAGACCAAGTGAACTCCCACCTTCTGGAAGAGATGTTCAACCAGATCTCCACCAAACAGACATAAACATCCCATAAGACCATGAGATGAAGGAGGCATTCAGGCCATTTAATGAGATCTCAGCCAATCTGATAATCCTCATGCCCACTTCCCTGCTTCTTCCCAATAACCCTTGATTCCCTTCCTGATTAAAATCCTGTTTCTCACAAACTTGACATCATTGCGTGATTTTACCCAGTGATCCAGGGGAAAGCCATAGTAGTCAGTTCTCTGGCACTGAACCTGCCACTGTGGCAAAGGAGGGAAGGGGGCAGAATAGAAAAGTACTCATGGTAGGGGACTCGATAGTTAGGGGAATCGACAGGAGATTTTGTGGTCAAGATCGGGATTCCCGGAAGGTATGTTGCCTCCCTGGTGCCAGGGTCCGGGACGTCTCCGATCGGGTGTATAAGGTTCTAAAAGGGGAGGGCGAACAGCCAGGAATCGTGTTACATATTGGCACAAATGATATTGCCAGAAATAGGATTGAGGACATAAAAAGTGATTTCAGGGAGTTAGGATGGAAGCTGCAGAGCAGGACGAACAGAGTACTGTTCTCTGGTTTATTACCGGTGCCACGAGATAGCAAGGTGAGGAACAGGGAGCGGGCGCAGCTGAACACGTGGCTACGCAGCTGGTGTAGGAGGGAGGGCTTCAGATATGTAGATAATTGGGATGCCTTCTGGGGAAGGTGGGACCTGTACAAGAAGGACGGGTTGCATCTGAACTGGAAGGGGACCAATGTCCTGGGTGGAAGGTTTGCTCGAGTAGTTCGAGAGGGTTTAAACTAATATGGCAGGGGGGTGGGAACCTGAGGTGTATACCAGAGGTGAGCGTTGATGCAGGTGAGGCAGTAGCAAGAGGTAGACCAGCTAGTGGGAAGGATTTTCCTGGGAAGGAACCAAGGGATCGGTTAAAGTGTGTTTGCTTTAATGCAAGGAGTATCAGGAATAAAAGTGATGAACTTAGAGCATGGATCAGTACCTGGTGCTATGATGTTGTGGCCATAACAGAGACATGGGTTTCTCATGGGCAGGAATGGTTGCTGGATCTTCCAGGGTTTAGAACATTTAAAAAGAATAGGGAGGGGGGAAAAAGAGGAGGGGGTGTAGCACTGCTAATCAGAGAGGGTATCACAGCTACAGAAGCTTCCATTGTCAAGGAAGATCTGCCTACTGAGTCAGTATGGGTGGAAATTAGGAACAGCAAGGGAGTAGTCACCTCGTTAGGGGTTTACTACAGGCCCCCCAATAGCAGCAGGGAGATTGAAGAAAGCATAGGTCGACAGATTTTGGAAAAGTGTGGATGCAGTAGGGTTGTTGTAATGGGTGACTTTAACTTTCCTAATATTGATTGGGAACCTCCTTCGAGCAGAAGATTTGAATGGAGCTGTTTTTGTAAGGTGTGTTCAGGAGGGTTTCCTAACGCAGTACGTTGACAGGCCGACGAGGGGAGAGGCCATTCTAGACTTGGTGCTCGGAAACGAGCCGGGGCAGGTATCAGATCTTGTGGTGGGAGAGCATTTTGGTGATAGTGACCATAACTGCCTCACATTCTACATAGCTATGGAGAAGGAGAGGATTAGGAAAAATGGGAGGATATTTAATTGGGGAAGAGGAAACTATGATGCAATTAGACATGAATTAGGAAGCATGGACTGGGAGCAGTTGTTCCATGGTAAGGGAACTATAGACATGTGGAGACTGTTGAAGGAACAGTTGTTGGGAGTGATGAGTAAATATGTCCCTCTGAGACAGGCAAGAAGGGGTAAGATAAAGGAACCTTGGATGACGAGAGCGGTGGAGCTTCTTATGAAAAGGAAGAAGGTAGCTTACATAAGGTGGAGGAAGCTAGGGTCAAGTTCAGCTAGAGAGGATTACATGCAGGCAAGGAAGGAGCTCAAAAATGGTCTGAGGAGAGCCAAGAGGGGGCACGAGAAAGGCTTGGCAGAAGGAATCCGGGAAAACACAACGGCATTTTACACTTACGTGAGGAATAAGAGAATGATCAAAGAAAGAGTAGGGCCGATCAGGGATAGCATAGGGAACTTGTGTGTGGAGCCTGAGGAGGTAGGGGAAGCCCTAAATGAGTTTTTTGCTTCTGTCTTTACGAAAGAAACAAACTTTGTAGTGAATGAAACCTTTGAAGAGCAGGTGTGCATGCTGGAATGGATTGAGATAGAGGAAGCTGATGTGCTGAAAATTTTGTCAAACATTAAGATTGACAAGTCGCCAGGCCCGGACCAGATTTGTCCTCGGCTGCTTTGGGAAGCGAGAAATGCAATTGCTTCGCCACTTGCAAAGATCTTTGCATCCTTGCTCTCCACTGGAGTCGTACCTGAGGACTGGAGAGAGGCAAATGTAATTCCTCTCTTCAAGAAAGGAAATAGGGAAATCCCCGACAATTATAGACCGGTAAGTCTCACGTCTGTCGTCTGCAAGGTGTTAAAAAGGATTCTGAGGGATAAGATTTATGACCATCTGGAAGAGCATGGCTTGATCAAATACAGTCAACACGGCTTTGTGAGGGGTAGGTCATGCCTTACAAACCTTATCGAGTTTTTTGAAGATGTGACTAGAAAAGTTGATGAGGGTCGAGCTGTGGATGTGGTGTATATGGACTTCAGTAAGGCATTTGATAAGGTTCCCCATGGTAGGCTCATTCAGAAGGTCAGGAGGAATGGGATACAGGGGAACTTAGCTGCTTGGATACAGAATTGGCTGCCCAACAGAAGACAGCGAGTGGTAGTAGAAGGAAAATATTCTGCCTGGAAGTCAGTGGTGAGTAGGGTTCCACAGGGCTCTGTCCTTGGGCCTCTACTGTTTGTAATTTTTATTAATGACTTGGATGGGGGGATTGAAGGATGGGTCAGCAAGTTTGCAGACGACACAAAGGTCGGAGGTGTCGTTGACAGTGTAGAGGGCTGTTGTAGGCTGCAGCGGGTCATTGACGGGATGCAGAGATGGGCTGAGAGGTGGCAGATGGAGTTCAACCTGGATAAATGCGAGGTGATGCATTTTGGAAGGTCGAATTTGAAAGCTGAGTACAGGATTAAGGATAGGATTCTTGGCAGCGTGGGGGAACAGAGGGATCTTGGTGTGCAGATACATAGATCCCTTAAAATGGCCACCCAAGTGGACAGGGTTGTGAAGAAAGCATATGGTGTTTTGGCTTTCATTAACATGGGGATTGAGTTTAAGAGTCGTGAGATCTTGTTGCAGCTCTATAAAACTTTGGTTAGACCGCACTTGGAATACTGCGTCCAGTTCTGGTCGCCCTATTATAGGAAAGATGTGGATGCTTTGGAGAGGGTTCAGAGGAGGTTTACCAGGATGCTGCCTGGACTGGAGGGCTTATCTTATGAAGAGAGGTTGACTGAGCTCGGTCTCTTTTCATTGGAGAAAAGGAGGAGGAGAGGGGACCTAATTGAGGTATACAAGATAATGAGAGGCATAGATAGAGTTGATAGCCAGAGACTGTTTCCCAGGGCAGAAATGGCTAGCACAAGGGGTCATAGTTTTAAGCTGGTTGGTGGAAAGTATAGAGGGGATGTCAGAGGCAGGTTCTTTATGCAGAGAGTTGTGAGAGCATGGAATGCGTTGCCAGCAGCAGTTGTGGAAGCAAGGTCATTGGGGTCATTTAAGAGACTGCTGGGCATGTATATGGTCACAGAAATTTGAGGGTGCATACATGAGGATCAATGGTCGGCGCAACATTGTGGGCTGAAGGGCCTGTTCTGTGCTGTACTGTTCTATGTTCTATGTTCTATGATCCCTTAGCGATCGACATTCCCATCCTTCAGTCCATTCACCGTTTGTGGGGTCTTACTCTGCACACATTGCAGCACATATGAAACAACAATAACTAAGCTTCAAATGTGATTCCATGGATGTGCAGCGAAACCCTGACTTTGTGACAAACTGACCGAATCAAATGCTAACAAGTTCAAGCCTTATTCTTGAAATCTGAGGATAAATTCCAAGCTGATATTCCTGGGTTAGTTCCCAGGGTGTTCTATTTTCCCCTCTTTTCAAGATATATTAAATTAAAGGCCTATCTTCATGTATAAAGGATGTCTTGACACTATTTGGCAAACAACAGAGTTATATTCCACCTTCGGACCCTACGAACCAATGATCTAAATGTAGACTTTACCAGTTTCAAAATCTTGCACCTCCCCACCCTCCCTCCCGCCCCCGGCCTCATCCGATGTCCAACCCTTCCTCTTATCCCCACCTCCTTGACCTGACACAGCCTGTCCATCTCTCTCCCACCTATTCACTCCCCTCCCACCTCACTGACCAATCCCCACCACTGTCTACCTGCACTCACCAATCACCATCTGACCTACCTTCCCCAGCCCCACCCTTCCTCTCTCTATTTATTTCAGAGCTCCCTTCCCCCTCCCCATTTCTGAAGAAGGGTCCCGACCCGAAACGTCACTTTTCTGCTCCTCTAATGCTGCTTGGCCTGCTGTGTTCCTCCAGATCCACAGTGTTGTCTCAGACTCTGACATTGGCAGTTCTTACTATCTCTGCGGTTATTTCACCTTGTGTTCTCATCAATATTCATCGGAACAAAGAAACATAGAAAATAGGAGGAGGAGGCCATTCAGCCCTTTGAGCATGCTCCACCATTCAACATGATCATGGCTGATCATCCAACTGAGCTCCCTACTCTTGCTGTCTCCCTCATACCCTTTGTGCTCTTTAGCCTTAACAGCTATTTCTAACTCTTACGTGAAAACATTCAATATTTTGGCCTCCACTGCTTTCTGTGGCAGAGAATTACACTGGCTCACCACGCTCTGGGTGAAGAAAGTTCTCCTCATCTCAGCCCCAATTGACACATCCTATATCCTTAGCCTATGACCCCGAGTTCTGGGCTGCCTGGTCATCAGGAACATCCTTCCTGTGGCACAGATATTTCTACAGGCAACTTTGTTCAGCCTTCATCCTTCAAACGTTATCAATAAAAATAAATTACTTGTGTTATTATCACAGTGTTTTTTATGGGGGCTTTCTGCGCACAGTTGGGATTCCTTCCTACTTCACAACAGTGAGTACATTTCAAGTGGTTGTAAGCACACTGAGGTCCTAAGAACATGAAAGTCACAGTACAAAGACACTTTTCTTTCTACCAGTGTTTATTTATGCTTGTATTTGGCATTTGAATAGCAATTTTCACTTCCTCGCAGAATGCCAAGGCTTTCCCAGCCACTGAGTTATGTTTGAATAGCAATCCTTGCTAAACATGAACACGTGAATTAATTGCAGGAGGCCATTCAGCCCCTCCTCTATCATTTGATAAGACCATGGCCTCATCTTCACATCCCGCCTGCCCCTCCACTAATATCCGGTGAACCCAAAATCTGACTAACTCCTAACGGCACCCACTATTTTGCAATAATTTTGTTTTTAAATGCAGCAGCCTGTCACAAGGTTTCTCATACTTTGTTGCACAGTTGACTGAAGAATTAAGGAGACAGTGTTGGTCTTCCACCTTGCACTGACCTTCTTTGCTGACCTGTTGCTGGGGTAGGGGGCGACAGCTGCCAACAGGCCTGCAGCAACTCTGCCAAGCAGTCGCTCTATTGTTGCTATTACACTGCTCAAACACAGCCAGTGTCCCACAAAGCCACCAGCAACACCACAAAGCAGACTCGCTGAGCAGCCAAAGGCAAATGTTTCCTCAATGGATTCAGCATCCTTGTGGTGCCAACAGTGGGATGGGATGGGGTCCATGCTGAGCTGGAGGAGGGCGGTCTTCAGCCCAGTGCTCAAGTGCAAATCCTAGACCATCACTCATAGCAGATTGTCAAACACCGAGTGTGTTCAGCCCATTTCTTTTGTTCCCTCTACATCCAACAGACCCAATGGCAAAGAATGCCATTGCACACTTCATAAGACCACAGAATATAGGAGAAGAAACATAGAAAATGGGTGCAGGGGTCAGCCATTCGACCCTTCAAGCCCGCACAAACATTCAGTTTCATCATGGCTGATCATGCAATTTCAGTATCCTATATCCCAGTTTTTTTGCATATTCCTTGATCCCTTTAGCCCCAAGGCCCATGTCCAGCTCCCTATTGAGTATATCTAACAAAGTGCCCCCAACAGCTTGCTGTGGTAGAGAATTCCACAGGTTTTAATCAAATACAGAAGTAGACTATTTGGCCCATCGCATCTGCTCCACCATTCAATGAGATCATGGCTGATCTAATAACCCTCAACTCCACTTTCCTGCTCTTTCACCATAACCCTTGATTTCCATACTGATTGAAAACTCAGTCACCATCAGCTAATCGCTACTGTCATATGGTGACGGACCTACCATTATGTTGTCAACTTTTGCCTCGAGCAGAGAATTTGTACCCGAAAAGCAATATTTATCTCAACTCCACCACATGAGAACCAGACATGTGCAATGTAGTATTGAGCGATTCAGCAGATGTTTATTAGAGTTCCTAATCTACACAAATATTAGTCCTGTGAATTTTAGTGTCAGGACTAATACTAAGCTATCTGGTCATAAACAATAGCAACCTTCCATCAGCATGTTAAGCTTCAAGAGGTAACAACTGAGACAGCAATTGGGACTTTTATGACATGTGGTCACATGCAACGATACTGTAATGATGTCACAAGCATGCACCTTAAAGGTGTACGGCACACCAGCTGTGAGACATAATCCTGCACTCATCGAATCAAGGCTTACGTCAACAACCTCAGAGAACTCAAGTTCAAATCTCAACAACGCAGTTTTGGATTCTGAGTGAAAAAGGATTAAGATATCTATCGACCTGTTACCAGCAAATCACATTGGTTCACTCTCGATCATTAAGTCTGCAAGCCAGCCATGACCCACTTGCAACTTGCTAGCCTCTGATTCAGGGCATTTTGGGCTCAAATAAGACATTTTTCAAAGAAGGTAACTGTAATGAGTTTCAAAGTGTTAGAACATAGAACACAGAACATAGAAAAGTACAGCACAGTACAGGCCCTTCGGCCCACGATGTTGTGCCTTGGAATAATCCTAATCCAAAACTAAAATAACCTCACCTACATTCCCCTCAATTCACTGCTGTCCATGTGCATGTCCAGCAGTCGCTTAAATGTCACTAATGACTCTGCTTCCATGACTACCACTGGCAAAGTATTCCATGTGCTCACAACTCTCTGGGTGAAGAGCCTCCCTCTGACGTCTCCTCTATACCTTCCTCCTAACACCTTAAAACTATGACTCCTCGTGGCAGTCAGTCCTGCCCTGGGGAAAAGTCTCTGGCTATCGACTCTATCCATGCCTCTCATGTTGTAACATTTAAATTGTTAATTTGAACCACCATTATCAAGGTCAAGTTACATTAGTTCAGTTGGAATTAAATTCACCATGAATAGATTACCTGTGGTGACATTACCTATGATGGTGGATAGCCAACAGCTTTTCCCCAGGATAGGAGGGTCCAAAACTGGGTGGCATAGGTGTAAGGTGGGAGGGGAGAGATAAAAAGGGTCCAGAGGGGCAAATTTTTTCACACAGAATATCTGCAACAGGCTGCCAGAGTTAATGGTGAAAATGAGTACAAATTTGTCATTTAAGAAACATTTAGACAGATATATGGTTGGGATAGATATGGAAGGATATGGACCAAACGCAGGCAAATGGGGCCAGTTTAATCATGAAAACTGGGCGGCATTGACAAGTTGGGCCTGTTTTCATGCTGCAGACCTCTATGACTCTGCAACTTTATGCTGCTGGAGGTAAAGTAAGGCCAGGGAAAGCAATGGGAGGTCACAGCCTTAAGACCATGAGACATGGGAGCACAGGTAGGCCCATCAGCCCATCGAGTCTGTACTGTCATTCAATGAGATCATGGCTGATCTTATTGCTTTCACATTGACTTTCCTGCCCTTTCCCCACAAACCTTGACTCCTAAACAGATTCAAAATCTGTCTCTCATTATTTATTGATTTCTGCACTGTTGCTTGAGGATGAAGTATCAGCCGGGTAAAATTATTTTAAAAAGGGCAGGGGTTCTTTTACATCCAGGTCAGAGAGTAAATGGGAGCTTAGTTTAACTTCCGATGAAACAGAGAGGTAAGGAAAATTCAAGGTTCAAAGATCCACTGTGAGAATTCCAATATACCCTTTAAATAAATGGAAAAGTCATTCAAGCATCTTTCAAAAGATTGGCAGAAAAACTGAAGTTTCCCTGTTTCAAATTACTTCCCTGAAGAATGTAGACTTGTGGATAGGTGCAGTCACAGACGGTGAATCAATCTTCACTCATGGTTCAAAGTAAATATGCACAGTGTACAATCAATAGACCAGTCAATGCCCAGAGACATTGACAACAATTTGAGATTAAGAGATGGCTGAATCAAGCCTCCAAAATGCTTCGCTGGAGGGAGCCTGGGACTGCAAGGAGGGTAGGGGGGAAAGGAGAGTGTCAACATCTGAGCCAAGATCCTGACTTTGTGTCCTGTTTGCCTCAGGGAGATCCTTCAGATTTCTGAATGGCCCTCTGGATCGAGTGATCATTTGAGAATGTGTTGAATCTTAGTGCCCTGATGAGCATTGACTGTTAGATTACAACCACCACTGACTGATGACCAGGAATGTCATTCACGGCAGATCTAATCAACTATCTCAGCCTGTCTCAGCCAGCTGTCTGTGAGGGGGTGGTTTGTGGCCCTGCAACGTCATTAAAACACCCCCTGACATTTCTGTCTTTGTTGCACCTTTATTTTCCTTCCTTCTGCTCCTGCAAAATGAGTGGGATGGATTTACCCACGCTTAAGATACTTAAAATACTCAATTTGTAGCACTCTGATAAAAAGAGTCAAAGTTCCTTGTCGCGGCTAGTCAATAGGGTTTGCGCTGACGCATCAAGAGCTGTGGCAGTACTACATTGTTGGAAGATTTTATAGAGCAACATAAAGTCATGAGAGGTATAGATAAGGGAGATAGCCAACAGCTTTTCCCCAGGATAGGGGAGTATAAGACTAGAGGGCAAAGCTTAAAGTGAGAGGGGAGAAATAGAAAAAGGTCCAGGGGGCAATTTTTTTTCACACAGTGGGTGGAAAGGGCTGCCAGAGGTAGTGGTGGAAGCAAGTACAATTTTGTCATTTAAAAACATTTAGACAAGTACACAGTTGGCTTAGGCATGGGGGGATATGGGCTAAACGTAGCAAAATGGGCCTGGTTTATATTGTGAAAACTGGGCAGCATGAGCAAGTTGGGCCGAAGGGCCTGTTTCCATGCTGTTGACTTCTATGACTATGTGACACTCTCTTTCTGATGAAATGCTAAATCAGGGTCCCATCTGCCCTCTTTAGGATCACATCAAAGATGCAAGATTTTGAAGAGAACTGGGGGAGCTCTCCTTGTGCCTTGAGCAATACTTGTCTCCTCACCATCATCACAAACAATCTGCTTCTTTCATCCTTTGTTTTAACCACTTAGTGGGAGCTTGCAGGGCAGTAACTGACTGCCCATATTCCGAACTGTCCAATTAGGAGCAGGGGTAGGCTAATCGATGCCCTCGATCCTCGCACTGCCGTTCAATGGGATGGTGGCTCCATACCTTAAAAAGGGCACTCAATTAGGACTGAGGTGCTTGGGGATGGCCTGGAGCATGAGGCACCATACAAATGCAAACCACTGATGCAGCTGAAAGAATAACATTGACGTTGCTGAACGGGTTCATTACACTGGCCCATGCTGGTATTATATACATGATTACACCTTGTCTTCGTGAACACCATTGAAAGACTGCAGTCCCCTCGTTTGATGATTGCCCACGCCCGGGCTAATAAACAAAGGGTCAGACATGTTTACTGTACATCATTCCTGGCCAGTCACATTCCAAATATAACGCATCTAAATAATCACACCATTTGAGTGGCAAGTACCTAATAATTGCAGACCAAGCACACAGCAGCTTTTGTTATCTACAGGGGTCTGAGGCAGAAACAAATTTATTGCTGCCAATAATACAATCTGTTTGAAGGAGGACTGTGATTACTTGTAAAAGCTTCTTTTAGTGTTGCGGTACAAAAGTCCTCAGCAGCCTTCCACAGCAGAGGTGTGTTGGGGGGGGGATGGTGTGCACGTGCTTATTAATTAACCCCTTCATGAACTGTGATCATCAGAACGTTGAAGGGGATCCAGTCAGCTAGCAACGAGGACAGAGAGTCAGGAAAACTCCTGACTTTGGTGTGGCTCCTCTTCCTCTTTTTTTGTGCAAAATGCAAGTCGTGACTCAGAAACACGTTGATGATGTTCTCCATTTAATGACAGGAATCTGTAGCCTTGTTAACTCCTGTGTTTTCTGTGCCCGTGTGAGTGGGTGCGTGTGTTCAAAAATAACAATAGACTGAATTTGGCAGTGTGCCCAGCATTATCACATTGCCAGATTAAGCCAATGCTTCCCTGACTTTGTCCCATTGAGCGTTTGTGGGGCCTGGGGTGGGGTTAGTGAGTGGGGACGCTGTGTGTTGATTCAGGAGTGGTCTGGGGCGGGGGGCAAAATGCAAGGTCTGTGGGAGCAATAAAATGCGACCTAGCCAATGGCATTTTTGGAGCTAGAAGGCTTCAAGAAGGTTGGTCAGTTAGTCCACGCCCACTGTTAAAGCCACCAACACTCTATAACTTTTTAACACTCAGTTACATCTTCACAGCAGCAACTGATGCTTCGGAGCTGGAGATTGGCCTTAATTTTAAAGGGAGTGGAGTCTAAAAATAGGGAGGTCTTTCTAAAACTCAACAGGGTGCTGGTCAGACCACAGCTGGAATACTGTGAACAATTTGGAGGCCATTATCTAAAGAAGCACCTACAGGCATTGGAGACAGTCCAGAGAAGGTTCACTGGTCTGATGCTGGGTAGGGAGGGACTGTCTCATGAGGGCAGGTTGAATAGGTTGGGCCTGAACTGTTTGGAATATGGAAGAACAAGATTCAGCCTTAGTGAAACATTTCAAAAGGATACAGCACATGCAAAAAGATTGTGGGAGAGTCTCGGAGCAGAACGTATTATCTCAGAATAAAGACGGAGATGAGGAGGACTCTGATTTAAGGCCAAGATGAGGAGGAATTTCCTCTCTCAGAGGATACTAAATCTGTGGAATTCTTTGCCGCAGTGGCCTGGTTCATTAAGACTGAGATAGTCCGATTTATAATCAGGAGGAGAATTAAGGATCGTGGAGAAAAGCCAGGAGAGTGGAATTGAGAGGATGATCAAATCAGTCATAGCCTCTTGAATGGCGAAGCAGACTCAATGGGCTGAATGGCCTAATTCTGCTGCTACATCTTCTGCTCTTACTAGGCTACATGCAAGCCACTGTTGCTGCAAAAAGGAAAGGACTGGCACTGCTGAGTGGACATTGCTTATTTATTGCACTTGTCAGCAGCATGTTCTGGTCTGGGCTGGCTATTGACACCAGAATCTCACTTTGCGTGGTTCACTCACAATTCATAGTTTGGGAGCCATGACCTAAATGGGGCAACCATTCATCAACTAGGGTTTAGTGCCACCATGGCAAGAGGGTGCCTATCTCGCAAGAAGGTTCACAGTCCTCCAGAGGTTTGAAGAGGCTGAATGGCCTTCTGCTATTGTTCATGAATGGGAAATCGAGCTGGATGAGGTGGTTGGGGACGGTGGCAGCGGGGCGGGAATGTCATCCTTAAAGTGCCCAGCATGATGGGCATTTTAAATGAACAGAATACTGAAAACTAATGTGCAGCACCTAAACTCCCTCTTGCGAAGGGAGAAAGAAGCCATCGATTGTTTTGCTAATTAAGATGAATAATTGTTTTACGTACTTTTTTGATGAAGGCAAGATGCCGCTTGAGCATTTTCAGAACTGATATGACCATCCACTGTACAGGCTCTTCATGCAAATGGTTACGTATTCAGATCAGTTTTAAAACACAGAGCTGCAACTTACTGCGTGTAGAAACTGCGGGCCTCGGCATCTTGTGAGAATGTCGAACAGTCCTGCGTAGCAAAGGAGAGAAATATGTATAAAAGATTCATGCAAAGACAGTCACCTTCACATTACAAAACATTTCTGTGGCTACATAAGAATTGCACAACAGCTATACATTGTACCAGCATTGTGACTTGTCTAGATTATCATCAGTTGTAGTAAAACAGGATACATTAACCTGTTACACTTGAAAATAAGAAACCCATTCAGGCTCTCCAGCCTGTTGTACCATTCACAGGGACAGAATCAGGCCATTCAGCCCCTTTGAGCATGTCTCACCATTCACAAGGACACAACAGGTCATTCAGCCCCTTCAAGCCTACTTTCCCATTCAGTAGGGGCAGGAGCAGGCCATTCAACCTCTTTGAGTCTGTCTTCCCATTCATTAGGGACATGCACAGGCCATTCAGCCCCCTATCTTCGCCTGTTCTGTCACTCAATTACAGAACTGCTAATCTGTAAGGTTACTTGATGTAACTGCCCTTGTTTCTAAATTCCTGACTCTGTTTGGCTCACAAAGGCAGTGTGAGAGAATAGTTTGCTTCCTTGGAATGCTGGAGAAGATGCTGTTATGTGGTGCTGAAATCTGAAGAGGGCAGTGCAATCTGTCAGTTCGAGGCAGCTCTGAAACTGAAAAGCAGCAAGTGCTTTTTTTACTCATCTCTTCCCAGCAAGAGGGGAGACAGGAGGTGAAACATTTTCTTCTGCAGGCTAAAGGTCGCGTCAAGGATAGAGAGCAATATGGAACTGCTCCAGAAGCAACATGGGGAAGAGGCAATCTAGTTCCAAGAAGTATTTTTTTTGGTCCAGGTCAATATTATTGTCGACGTTGTCAATCTGCAGTAGTAAAGCCAAGTGTTACCTAAACAAGCTCACAGACCAGATTTAATTAACTCATTCCTTGTGCATTTCATCGCTCATTGCTATGGTGACATTCAATTGCTCAGCAGGCAAACAGCTTTTAAAAAAAATATAATCAGTTAGCTGCAGTCACCTTTCCATGCTGCAGCTGAATTTACAGCCAACATCTGATCTTCCTAAAAACCCACAGTAATTTAGTGCTGGCCCTTTGTCTAACAATGAGAACACACCCACAATCAAGGAGGTTCCATCCTTGTTGACGAAAGATTATTTCTGGTCCAGACCAGATCAAAGAGGGACAGCAGGTAGTGAATGGCCCACACTCAGCATCAAGGGTCTTGTCTATTCCTGTCTCTCAACCTCTTTGGCAAGTCATTTTTTTTGTTTCCTCAGCTCAATTAGAGGAAATCTGAAGCACAAAGGAACTTGGGAAGCCATAGTTCAGGATTCTTTTAAGGATAACATGCAAGTTCAGTCAGCAGTGAGAAAGGCAAATGCATTTTTAACAATCACTTCAAGAGGGACAGAAAACAACAGCATAGATGCACTGCTCAACAGCATGGACGCATTGCTGAGAAAGTACAAGGTCTTGGGTCTGACCACGTTTAGAATACTGTGAGCTGTTTTGGGCACCGTACCTAAGGAAGGATTTGATTTGATTTGATTTGTTGCAGTCACATATACCTCAGTACAGTGAAAAGCTTTGTTTTGCGAGCAGTACAGGCAGATCATAACAAACACTGGCATACAGATCATAGGGTGCTTGGACAGAGTGAGGCATACAGGTTACACTGAACAGGAGGTGCACAAAGTCAACATTTGATTTGAAATCAGAAAGGTCCATTCGGCAGCCTAATAACAGCTGGGAAGAGGCTTTTCTTGAACCTATTGGTGTGTTTGTTCAAGCTTCTCTATCTTCTGCTTGATGGAAGAGGTTGGAAGAGAGTACTACTGGAGTGGGAGGGCTTTTTGATGGACGTGCTGGTATAGTAGCAGGTCCACAGGAGGTTTACAAAAACAATCCCAGGGATGAAGGGCTTGTCACATGAGGAGCAGTTGAGGATAACAAAGTATGGAGCTGGATGAACACTGCAGGCCAAGCAGCATCTTAGGAGCACAAAAGCTGATGTTTCGGGCCTAGACCCTTCATCAGAAAGGGTTGAGGAGTTGAGGAGTCTGATACTTTACTAGATGGAGCTTTGGAGGACAGTGGTGATGGTGGCGGGGGTGTTGAGGGGGTGATCTGATTGAAACTTAAAGAATTACTGAGATGCCTGGATAGAGTGGATGTGGAGAAGATGATTCTATGAGTCGGTGAGACGAGGACACAAGGGCAGAGTGAACGGACAACCTTTTCGTTCTGAGATGAAGAATTTCTTCAGCCAGAAGAATGGGAATCTGTGGAAGTCATTGCCACAGAAGGCAATGGAGGCCGAGTCATTTAGTGTATTTAAGACAGAGGTAGGAAGGTTCTGGACTGGTATGGGGATCAAGGGTTACAAGGAGAAGGCAGACAATGGGGTTGAGAAACACATCAGCTATGACTGAATGGTGAAGCAGACTCAGTGGGGCGAACGGTCTAATTCTGCTCCTCTATCTTACGGTCTTACGGGCTAATTAGTTTTCAACATTAGTTTCTGACATGATGCAACAAAGTCATGCCATATATCTGCTGCTAAGTAGATACAGTGTCAGGAGGAAGACAGGATGCAAAAGGGCAGGAAAGGAGAGGAACAAACACTACTGATGTTCACTTTTTCTAAAGCTTGTGAGAATAGTTTCCCCTCTGCGAAAAGAAATATTGCCTTTGATGAGCCATGACTCTGCCCTGCTCTGAGTTAATGCCAACAATATGAGGTGAAGTCAGCACAGCCCACCTGGATCAGCTCCCTCACAAGACAGAGAGAGAGAGAGAGAGAGAGAGAGGGAGGGAGGGTCCTTTTGAAACCTCACTTGGTACAATCTGTTGGTGTGCAGCAAGGGAGAAAACACACAAATAAACAGCAAAATTTAAAATGTTATGTTGTCTGTAGTTATCCTTGACAGAGTAATGGTTAAACTGAACATAGAACATAGAACAGTACAGCACAGAACAGGCCCTTCAGCCCACAATGTTGTGCCGACCATTGATCCTCATGGATGCACCCTCAAATTTCTGTGACCATATGCATGTCCAGCAGTCTCTTAAATGACCCCAATGACCTTGCTTCCACAACTGCTGCTGGCAACGCATTCCATGCTCTCACAACTCTCTGCGTAAAGAACCTGCCTCTGACATCCCCTCTATACTTTCCACCAACCAGCTTAAAACTATGACCCCTCGTGCTAGCCATTTCTGCCCTGGGAAATAGTCTCTGGCTATCAACTCTATCTATGCCTCTCATTATCTTGTATACCTCAATTAGGTCCCCTCTCCTCCTCCTTTTCTCCAATGAAAAGAGACCGAGCTCAGTCAACCTCTCTTCATAAGATAAGCCCTCCAGTCCAGGCAGCATCCTGGTAAACCTCCTCTGAACCCTCTCCAAAGCATCCACATCTTTCCTATAATAGGGCGCCCAGAACTGGACGCAGTATTCCAAGTGCGGTCTAACCAAAGTTTTATAGAGCTGCAACAAGATCTCACGACTCTTAAACTCAATCCCCCTGTTAATGAAAGCCAAAACACCATATGCTTTCTTAACAACCCTGTCCACTTGGGTGGCCATTTTAAGGGATCTATGTATCTGCACACCAAGATCCCTCTGTTCCTCCACGCTGCCAAGAATCCTATCCTTAATCCTGTACTCAGCTTTCAAATTCGACCTTCCAAAATGCATCACCTCGCATTTATCCAGGTTGAACTCCATCTGCCACCTCTCAGCCCATCTCTGCATCCTGTCAATGTCCCGCTGCAGCCTACAACAGCCCTCTACACTGTCAACGACACCTCCGACCTTTGTGTCGTCTGCAAACTTGCTGACCCATCCTTCAATTCCCTCGTCCAAGTCATTAATAAAAATTACAAACAGTAGAGGCCCAAGGACAGAGCCCTGTGGAACCCCACTCACCACTGACTTCCAGGCAGAATATTTTCCTTCTACTACCACACGCTGTCTTCTGTTGGCCAGCCAATTCTGTATCCAAGCAGCTAAGTTCCCCTGTATCCCATTCCTCCTGACCTTCTGAATGAGCCTTCCATGGGGAACCTTATCAAATGCCTTACTGAAGTCCATATACACCACATCCACAGCTCGACCCTCATCAACCTTACTAGTCACATCCTCAAAAAACTCGATAAGGTTTGTAAGGCATGACCTACCCCTCACAAAGCCGTGTTGACTGTATTTGATCAAGCCATGCTCTTCCAGATGGTCATAAATCTTATCCCTCAGAATCCTTTCTAACACCTTGCAGACGACAGACGTGAGACTTACCGGTCTATAATTGCCGGGGATTTCCCTATTTCCTTTCTTGAAGAGAGGAATTACATTTGCCTCTCTCCAGTCCTCAGGTACGACTCCAGTGGAGAGCGAGGATGCAAAGATCTTCGCAAGTGGCGAAGCAATTGCATTTCTCGCTTCCCAAAGCAGCCGAGGACAAATCTGATCCGGGCCTGGCGACTTGTCAATCTTAATGTTTGACAAAATTTTCAGTACATCAGCTTCCTCTATCTCTATCCATTCCAGCATGCACACCTGCTCTTCAAAGGTTTCATTCACTACACAGTTCGATTCTTTCGTAAAGACAGAAGCAAAAAACTCATTTAGGGCTTCCCCTACCTCCTCAGGCTCCACACACAAGTTCCCTATGCTATCCCTGATCGGCCCTACTCTTTCTTTGACCATTCTCTTATTCCTCACGTAAGTGTAAAATGCCTTTGTGTTTTCCCGGATTCCTTCTGCCAAGCCTTTCTCGTGCCCCCTCCTGGCTCTCCTCAGACCATTTTTGAGCTCCTTCCTTGCCTGCATGTAATCCTCTCTAGCTGAACTTGACCCTAGCTTCCTCCACCTTATGTAAGCTACCTTCTTCCTTTTCACTAGAAGCTCCACCGCTCTCGTCATCCAAGGTTCCTTTATCTTACCCCTTCTTGCCTGTCTCAGAGGGACATATTTACTCATCACTCCCAACAACTGTTCCTTAAACCATCTCCACATGTCTATAGTTCCCTTACCATGGAACAACTGCTCCCAGTCCATGCTTCCTAACTCGTGTCTAATCGCATCATAGTTTCCTCTTCCCCAATTAAATATCCTCCCATTCTGCCTAATCCTCTCCTTCTCCATAGCTATGTAGAATGAGAGAGTGTTATGGTCACTATCACCAAAATGCTCTCCCACCACAAGATCTGATACCTGCCCCGGCTCGTTTCCGAGCACCAAGTCTAGAATGGCCTCTCCCCTCGTCGGCCTGTCAACGTACTGCGTTAGGAAACCCTCCTGAACACACCTTACAAAAACAGCTCCATTCAAATCTTCTGCTCGAAGGAGGTTCCAATCAATATTAGGAAAGTTAAAGTCACCCATTACAACAACCCTACTGCGTCCACACTTTTCCAAAATCTGTCGACCTATGCTTTCTACAATCTCCCTGCTGCTATTGGGGGGCCTGTAGTAAACCCCTAACGAGGTGACTACTCCCTTGCTGTTCCTAATTTCCACCCATACTGACTCAGTACGCAGATCTTCCTCGACAATGGAAGCTTCTGTAGCTGTGATACTCTCTCTGATTAGTAGTGCTACACCCCCTCCTCTTTTTCCCCCCTCCCTATTCTTTTTAAATGTTCTAAACCCTGGAACATCCAGCAACCATTCCTGCCCATGAGAAACCCATGTCTCTGTTATGGCCACAACATCATAGCACCAGGTACTGATCCATGCTCTAAGTTCATCACTTTTATTCCTGATACTCCTTGCATTAAAGCAAACACACTTTAACCGATCCCTTGGTTCCTTCCCAGGAAAATCCTTCCCACTAGCTGGTCTACCTCTTGCTACTGCCTCACCTGCATCAACGCTCACCTCTGGTATACACCTCAGGTTCCCACCCCCCTGCCATACTAGTTTAAACCCTCTCGAACTACTCGAGCAAACCTTCCACCCAGGACATTGGTCCCCTTCCAGTTCAGATGCAACCCGTCCTTCTTGTACAGGTCCCACCTTCCCCAGAAGGCATCCCAATTATCTACATATCTGAAGCCCTCCCTCCTACACCAGCTGCGTAGCCACGTGTTCAGCTGCGCCCGCTCCCTGTTCCTCACCTCGCTATCTCGTGGCACCGGTAGTAAACCAGAGAACACTACTCTGTTCGTCCTGCTCTGCAGCTTCCATCCTAACTCCCTGAAATCACTTTTTATATCCTCAAACCTATTTCTGGCTATATCATTTGTGCCAATATGTAACACGATTTCTGGCTGTTCACCCTCCCCTTTCAGAACTTTATACACCCGATCGGAGACGTCCCGGACCCTGGCACCAGGGAGGCAACATACCTTCCGGGAATCCCGATCTTGCCCACAAAATCTCCTGTCGATTCCCCTAACTATCGAGTCCCCTACCACGAGTACTTTTCTATTCTGCCCCCTTCCCTTCTTTGCCACAGTGTCAGGCTCAGTGCGAGAGAACTGACTACTATGGCTTTCCTCTGGTAGGTCAACCCCCCCAGCAGTATCCAAAACGGTATACTTATTGCTGAGGGGAATGCCCACAGGGGATCTCTGCACTGTCTGTCTGTCCCCTTTCCTCCCCCTAACTGTAACCCATCTATCCTCGTCCTGAGCCTTAGGAGTGACCAACTCCCGATAACTCCTCTCAATTACCCCCTCTGCCTCCCGAATGATCCGTAGTTCATCCAGCTCCAGCTCCATTTCCCTAACACGGTTTTCAAGGAGCTGTAGCTGGGTGCACTTCCCGCAGATGTAGCCAGCGGAGACGTGTGCCACATCTCCCAACTGCCACATTTTGCAGGAGGAGCAAGCAACTGCCCTGGCATCCATACCCCACTTATCTGAACACCCACTCAATACTAAAGCAGAAAGCTCACTTCAAGTAATAATAACAAATTAATAACAAACTTATGAAGCTAGGGCTCAGGAGGAAGGTCCTTACGGATGGTTCAGACAGTGAACCCACACTCAGTTACAAACTAGCCATCCTGTCAACTGAGCTAACCAACCCACTGGAAACACAGGTGAAGGAGCTAAGTTTGGACCATAATAGAGAGAGGCTATTATGGTAGTATCCCTCTCTCTGAACCAAGAGGTCTGGGTTCAAGTCCCACCTACTCCAGAGGAAGGTCATAACATCCTCTGAACAGGCTAGTTAGAAAATATCTACACTGTAATGATCGCACAACACTACAGATGCTGAAGATCGGGAATAAAAACCGAGGAGCTCAGCAGGTCTGTTCAATATTGGGCTTGAAATGTGAACTCTGTTTCGCTATCTGTGAAATGTCACTGCCAGGCAGAAATGTCCTGACAATTATGAAAGGGATGTAAAAGAAATTGTTTCCAAGTGTGAGGAAGAGAGAGAGATAAAGGATGAGCTGGCGAAGAAAGTCTTTTTTTATTCATTCGTGGGAATTGAATGTCACTGACTGGGTCAGCCTTTAGCTGCCCTTGAGAAGGTGGTGGTGAGCTGCCTTCTTAAACACCTGCAGTCCATGTGCTGTAGGTAGATTCATGATGCCAACATTTAGCTATATTGATATCCTCAGTTATAGAGCTATTGAGCTGTACAGCATGGAAACAAGCCCTTCAGTCCAATTCGTCCATGCTGACCAGATATCCTAAATTAATCTAGTCCCATTTGCCAGGATTTGGCCTATGTTCTTCTAAATCCTTCCTACCCATCCAGATGCTCTTTAAATGTTGTAATTGTACCAGCCTCGACTACTTCTTCTAATAGTTTATTCCATACACACACCACCCTCTGCGTGAGACCATTACCTCTAAGGTCCCTTTTACATCTTTCCCCTCTCACCTTAAACCTATGCCCTGTAGTTTTGGACTCCCCCCACCCTGGGGAAAAGACCTTGGTTATTCACCCTATCAATGCCTTTCATAATTTTATAAACCTCTTTAAGGTCACCCCTCAGCCTCTGAATCTCCAGCGAAAATAGCCCCAGCCCATTCGGCCTCTCCCTATAACTCAAACCCTCCAACTCTGTTCAAAATAAAAGATCTATATGGGTCTATGTCAGCAACTTTCCCTTAAAGATGGGACAAGTACATCAGGAATTCTGAAGTTGTACTGGGCTGAAAACCTTTCTCTTGCAGCTGCTAGTAGACCTGTGACATTCTCAAGAACTCTCTGCTTTTATCAAAAGTGCGTCAGGTTCTTTGAAAAGGGCAGTTGCTTTTGGCACCTTACACTGTGCAAACTATGTGGGTGCAATAAGGGGAAAAAATGACAAATCAACAGCAAAGCTTAACTTCATAAAGCAGCAACGTCCAATGGAGATGGAGAGCAAGACACAGAGTGATGCAGTTTGATAAAATGTACCAGGGGAGAATGGGCTGACTGGAATAAACTACTCATTGTTTGCAAGACAGCGTCTTTCTTGTAGGCAGAAGCAAACTGCCGAGACATTAGAACAAGAATTACAAAGGAATGGATCAGATTCTTGCTGGCTGCTTGATTGATTGATTTTTTTAATTTTCAGGTGAACCGAAATACAGTGAAAAGTTTTGTTTACGAGCAGTACAGACAGATCATGGCAAGCAAAGGATCTACAGATCGAAAAGACTCAGTGGCATACAGGTTACATTATTTGAGGCTAGAGACCATTCAACAGTCTGATAACAGCCAGAGAGAAGCTGTTCCTGAACCTGCTCGTGCTTGTGTTTAGGCTTCTGTATCTTCTGCCTGATGGAAGAGATTGTAGGAGATCAATACCGAGATGTGATGGGTCTTTGATGATGTTGGCAGCCTGTCCGCAACAGCAAACTGAGTAAATGGACTCCATGGATGGAAGGTTGGCCTCTGTGACGGTCTAGGCTACGCACACCACCTTCTGTAGTTTCTTATGGTCCTGGGCACAGCAGTTGCCAGACCAGGTCATTATGCAGCCAGACAGTAGGCTTTCAAAGGGGCATCTGTAGAAGTTGGTGAGGGGCCTTATGGACATTCCAAATTTCCTGAGCTTCCTGAGGAAGAAGAGGCTTTGTTGTGCCTCCTTGACTGTCACATCTATGTGGGATGTCCAGGGCAGGTTGTTGGTTATCGTCACTTTGAGGAACTTAATGCTCTCCACACTCTCAACCTCAGTTCTGTTAATGTGAATAGAGGTATGTAGTCCTCCTTTCTCCCTGAAGTTGATGATTAGTTCTTTAGTTTTGCCAAAATTGAGAGACAATTTTTTTTCATTGCACCATGCCACCAAGCCCTCTATCTCCCTTTATTTTAACTCATTGTTGTTAGATATCCGTCCCATCACAGCGGTGTCGACAGCGAAATTGTAGATGGCGTTCATTCGGAATTCAGCAACACAGTTGTGGGTGTACAGGGAGGACTGTTGGGGGCTGAGGGCATATCCTTGGGGGGTGGGGGCTCCAGTGTTGAGTGTTATTGTGGACAGTGTGCAGTTACCTATCCTCACGGATTGTGGTAGTTGGTCAGGAAGCTGAGGATTCAGTTGCAGAGGGTGGAGCCGAGACTAAGGTCACAGAGTTTTGAGATCAGTCTGGAGAGGATAACGGTCCTGAAGGCAGAGCTGTAGTCAACAGTGGGTGGTCCCTGAGCTTGACAAAAAAAATCACTGTCCAAGCCATTCTCATTTAGACAGCCAGGCAGGCGAGAAAGAACAGGAATAGGCTTGCTTCATGCTAAAGCAATGTCCTTAGCCATATGTGGAAACAAGTGCATCACTGAAGGAAAATGTTAGGTATTGGGAACACAGGGAAGATATCAGGTTGCATTGAGAGTGCGGGCCCAGGGGGGAATCTATTTTTGATTGCTCTGGTCCCTGTTGGTACTGTCACGTGACCTTCTCTGACACTTCCAGTGTCTCTGACCCTCCTAACATTCTCTGCACATTCCCCCAGTACTCCCTTTAGAACTTGTGGCTTTCAAAGGCAAAGTTTTGTCACCTCCACCCCATGTTCTGGACTGGAGGATGCAGCGGCTTCTGTCACAAAGTCCAACTTGTCGCCTTCTTCATAAATAGGCCTGAAGAAAGATCCTGACTTGAAACATCAGCTTTCCTGCTCCTCTGATGCTGCCTGGCCTGCTGTGTTTCTCCCACTGCACACTGTGTTATTGCTGACTCCAGCATTGGCAGTTCTTACTATCTCTTGTTGCCACGAGGTTGGCTTTGTGGATTTTATGTCAATAAACAACAGGAAAACTAGTGAGCTTGCACTTTTCACTAACTACAATCAGCATCATGTTGACACCTTTGAAGTCAGCATGAGTGTATTTGGTAAGGGCTTTTTAAGGGCTTCAACTCATAAAATAAGAGACAGGAGCTGATAGCCGAGTGGTATTATCACTAGACTGTTAATCCAGAGACCCAGATAATGTTTTGGCGACCCCGGTTCAAATCCCTCCATGGCAGATGGTAGAATTTGAATTCATTAAATATCTGGAATGAAAAGTCTAATGATGACCATGAATCCATTGCCAACTGTTAGGGGAAAAGCCATCTGATTCACTAATGTTCTTTAGGAAAAGAAACTGTCATCCTTATCTGGTCTGGTCTACATGTGACTCCAGAGCCATGAAAATGTAGTTGACTCTGAACTGCCTTCTGGACTATTAGGGATGGGCAATAAATGCTGCCTAGCCAGTGACACCCTCATCCCGGGAATGAATAAAGGATAAATAAACACTGTTTGCGTTGCCATCTGTGATAACGTATATTTCAGGAGGCTCCTTAGTTTCATTTGCCCACTGCTGAAGCCATTGTTGGGCTGAAAGACCTGTCCTTCATTCATTCATGGATGATGGGTGTCTCTGAGAAAACAAGCATTTACTGCTCAGCTCTATCTGCCCTAGAGAAGGTGCCAGTGTGCAATATTCCTTATAACCTGTACAGACATTGGGAAGGTCCATACAGCAAAGAAGAACGGGGCAAATGGTGAGCAGCCTTGTTGAACTACTGCTGTTCATTTGGTGTGGGGACGCCCACAGTGCTGATGAAGAGCAAGTTCCAGAATTTTAGCCCAGGGGCAATGAAAGAATAGTGATATATTTCAGAGATCGTAGGGACTGCAGATGCTAGAGAATCTGAGATAACAAGGTGGAGAGCTGGATGAACACAACAAGCCAAGCAGCATCAGAGGAGCAGGAAGGCTGATGTTTTGGGCCTGGACCCTTTCTAGTCCTGAAACATCAGCCTTCCTGCTCCTCTGATGCTGCTTGGCCTGCTGTGTTCATCCAGCTCCACACCTTGTTATATCAGTGATATATTTCAGAATGGTGAGTGACTTGACCCGGCATCAGTAAAAAATAAAATTACCTTGCCATCTATCCCCCAGCTATCCGTGGGAACTTGTTGCATGTACCCTCGCTGCTGGGTCTGCCAATAGAATAACAGTAACTACACACTGTCGAAGTAACTCATTGACTTCAAATTACACAGAGTGCCTTGAGGATTTCAAGGGCACTAATTCTTCCATCGAGTGATTTCCATTGTGAAGTACTCTCTGCAGAAATATGGAAGGAATCTATATTTCCAATTATAAGATGAGATCTTGCTCATTCAACTCCACCTCCCATCCACAACACATTCCAATAAATCTTCGAAATCACTCCAGCATTTTTTGAAGTATTATAAAGCATGCTAATCTCTTGTCCCTCAAGCAATGTTTGAAGAATTGCAGCCCACACGTTTGCGATAACAAAAACAGAAAGTGCTTGAAATAGTCAGCAGGTCTGAGGAGAGAGCAATGAGTTAAAACTCCAGGTTAATGTTTTGTCACATAATTGGAATCTGCTGCTCTTGAACATCACTTCACCAGTATTTACCAATTTGTTTTATGTTTAAATGGCTTTTAGATGAGATGCTAAACCTCAGTCCTTCCTAGCCCCAAGAGATGGTGTAAAAGGTCCTGTTTCAAAGGGGAGGAAAGGCGGGAGCTCCCCCCCTCATGCCATGGTCAGTGATTAATCCTCAACTAACATCACAAAACAAACAGCATAACTTGTCATCATCATGGGGGTGGCACGGTGGCTCAGTGGTTAGCACTGCAGCCTCACAGCACCAGGGACCTGGGTTCGATTCCACCTTCAGGTGACTGTCTGTGTGGAGTTTGCACATTCTCCCCGTGTCAGTGTGGGTTTCCTCCAGGTGCTCCAGTTTCCTCCCACAATCCAAAGACATGCAGGTTAGATGGACTGGCCATGCTATATTTCCCATAGTGCGCAGGGATATGCAGGCTGGGTCGATTAACTGTGGGAAATGCAAGGTTACAGGGATAGGGCAGTGTGGTGGGTCTGAGTGGAATGCTCTTCAGAGGATTAGTATTGACTCAATAACCTGCCTCCGCATTGTTGGGATTCTATGATTCTAAACATGTTGCTGGTTGTGAGATCTTCATGTGCAGACATTGGCTACTGCATCCCCTACTTTACAACACCAATTCATTTCTGAAGAAGGGTCTAGGCCTGAAAGTCAGCCTTCCTGCTCCTCTGATGCTGCTTGGCCTGCTGTGTTCAGCCCGCTCTGCACTGTGTTATCTCTACATCTCAAGGGTTGTCATCGGAACGTCTCAAGGCTTGTGGATGTTGCTCATATTTCCCTTCAGCCACTCCACCTGGTAAGAGTCCTGGCTTTCCTGTGCAGGACCCTCACACAGATGTGTGGAGGTGTACACATCCCAGTGCCATTCCCTGCCTGAACTTTTGAATGACAGCACCAGCTCCACAACAGGATAACAGTGTGGCCATCCACAAGAAAACCTGTCTCTGTTGAAGAGAATGGGCTTGGTCTAATCAATGTTCCCTCCCAGAATGCTGGATGGCCAACTCGTGGGGAAACTGTTGACTAGTCTTTCAAATCCAAGGGACAACCACTTTGTAGTGCAACAATGATGTGGAGGTGCTGGACTGGAATAGACAAAGTCAGAAGTCACACAACACAGGTTGCAGTCCAATAGTTTATTTGAAGCCACAAACCTTCAGAGCACTGCTCCTTTGTCAATTCACCTGACTCAGGAGCAGTGCTCCAATAGCTTGTGATTTCAAACAAACCTGTTGGACTATAACCTGGGGTCATGTGACTTCTGACTCATTGCAACAATGTAGGAGGAAAAACATGGATGGAATTCTCTTGCTTTTTACTGCATCTCATCCTGTGAAAATTCCACTGGGAAGTGAAAACTAAACACATGGAATAAACATTTCAATCCTAAAACTAGAAATTGTGTCTAAATGCCAACATCACTTAACTCTATTGTAATAGTGAGTAGGTGCAGCTATGGAAACCATCAATCATTCAGAGTTACACATGCCAACTCTCACGCTAAATAATTATACAAAGTGCTGGCACTCAAAGTAATGAAGGCTGATTTATTTGTGACTCTACACACCAGTTACCTCCCCTCACTGGCCCCACTCCAATCTCCGTTCCCACATGAGGCCATCACCCTGTATCCTGGATGACCGGGTTCCTAGCTGGCCTTCTCAGAAACTCATAAACCATTCTACTCCGCAGCAAACGATGGCAGAGCAAAGGATTCCCAATGAGTTTTAAACACCCAATCTAAAGCACAGGTAATTTGCAGAGTTCTTAACCTGCAATTATCTCCAATAATAATGTAAATAAACCACTGTCATTGTTTTAACTCCCTGCCTTAAACTATTGGCTGATTAAAAGGTTAAACACAGCAACCAGGCAGGTTATCTTTGTTGATCAGCCTATGCTCCAAGCTGTGAAAACTGCTGCCTACCTGCCACTCAATTTCTCTTTCTTTATTAAAACAACAGTTAAACATTAAACATAGTGTACTTAAATGGGTCAAACAATATAGACGTGAATATAGAATTGATGGCTCCTCATTGCATTTATACTTCTGATGGTGCCTTTCTGTGTAAATAAATATTTATTTGGGCCACTTTCCTGCTCACAGTTGAAAACTTTCTTGATTTTGGAACACAGGCAGTCCTTATTGTCACAAGTACTCAAATCAGGACAGTGAAAAGTTTACAAGTCACCACTCACAGTACCATCTGAGGCATATATTCTACAGTATCAGTTCCTCAGAATAAAAATAGAAAAATAAAGAAATAAAAAATCCAGATTGCATGAATAAATGAGAAAATAGGGAAACAAAATGTTCAGAACAACAGTCCTTCCAACTTATTCTATGCTGGCACCTAGCATCTCGTCCACAATGGGCCTTGACTCCAGTCCAACAGTTAGCAAGGACATCCCATCGTGGTCTGATCCCGTCTTCTGTTGATGCCCCCTTAATGCCAGCTGAGTGACAAACTGGCAACTACTTTCTCTCACCCGGAAGCCAGAAGATTAGGAAGAAGAGCAAAGGGAGAAGGCAGGAGAATGGGGTTGAGAAACATTGGTCATGATCGAATGGTGGAGCAGACCCGATGGGCTGAATAGCCTAATTCTGCTCCTACACCTTATGGTCCTCTAGATTATTTGGCTTCTCGAACCAGTCAATCAGATCATGGCTGCCTAACTCTGCTTATAGCTGTCCTTGGCTCATATGCCGTAATATGGCTGGGTAACAAATAAAAATCATCTGCCTTGGATTTAAAATGAACAGCTGACACAGCATTAGCTGGCCCATGTGGAGGGGAGATCCAAGCCTCTACCATCCTTCATATATAGAAGTGCTTCCTAACATCTCTCTTGAACGGTCTGGCCCTAATTCTCAGCCTGTGACATTGGGGTTAAGTGCTACTCCGAAGACCTGAGCACAAACTCCAGACTGTGTAGTGGTTGGACTGAAGGGTCTGTTTCCATGCTGTACAACCCAAGACCTTTTACTGTGCTGAGAAAACATTGTACCAGAACAGATGCCACTGCTCAGGTGAGTTGTTAAACCGGGGTCTCTATTAGCCCTCTCTGTAAAAGATCCCATGGACTTACTCTATACAAAAGGGATTTTACTATTTACAGTTTAGCTGCCACATTTCCTAGCTCCTAACATAGACAGCACTTCAAAACAAATGTCACTGGCTACATAGCACTCAGGAGCCTTTGACAGGCACCTAAGTTGCTGTCTTTCTTTCCTTTCTGTGTCATAGTTTGGCCTCTTCTAGTTACGGAAGATCAGGTGAGTTTCGTAGCCATTATTTTTGCTTGAGTGTTTATTCACACAGTTCACTAGGATAAAGGCAGAAGAGAAAAGGGTTGATAATACAAGATTTTTAGAAAATGCGGAATAGCATTTGAATGTGATTTGTGAGTGGACTCACTCTCTGGGTGAATGCTGTTCCTCAGGTCTCAGAGACGGGAAGTGGAGTGTGGAGACAAAGGATTTGGCATGACGGAGAATCACCCCCAGTTCCAATTATTTATAGATTTGTTTTTTTACAGTTCAGTTGGAAGTACTAGGGACTCCAGGTTCAGAGTGTTGAAAATAAAGATACAAGGCACTGTAAAATGACCTTTGAAATGACTATGCTAATATGTATATATATGGAATTATGAGATACAGCTGAGTTTGATCAGAAATTCAACACAAGGAATTTTTGACCAAGAAAGTTTAGTAATCTTTCTCCTTGGCATCCAACACTGTGTGAGAAAGAATCTTGAGGTTGGGGAAAAATCTGCAGAGTTAGCTGAGTTGAAAATCCGACTTAAAAGTTTTAGGAGGTCCAGGAGCAGTTCATTCAGCCCATCTATTCTTTACATCTACTTACCCACTCTCATTCTATACCACGTAGCCACTAAAAGCCAATGAAGGTGCATCACTCGGAGGAGGTTCCAGTGCCTGTGGGACGGTATCACTGCGTGAGTCACTGTGTGTACAGAAGTAAGGAAGCCAAACTTTGTTCTTATTAATAATATAGCAACTTGGAGCTAGTGCATTAGGCTCCTGGCGTTTTAGCTTCTTAAGGTCTCTGCTGACATGTTGTTTGACTTCTCTCGTAGAGCTCAAACTGGCTGACTTTTGGCTCTCACCCTGAACATGCTGAAATGAAAGGCAGCCAATAGTGAAGGTATTTCACCCTCTGTGAATTTCACAACAAACCCGAATCTTATTTGTAACAAACACAATTTCGACAACTTTGCTTCCACATACACAAAGGAGGTCTTCTTCAGTAAAGCTCAATTCCTTTCAAGAAAGGAAAAAGGAGTTCTTTTTCTGCCTCATTTACTCCAGAATCTGGTCTTGCAGAGCATCCGTTATTAAGGTTTGCACAAACACAAAAATGCAAATTCCCAAAGCCTCATCACCCTTGTTTGGTTTTTGGATGTGCCAGTGATGTCAGATAGGTAGATCAGACCAAAGGAGGCACTGGCCTTGCTACCCCCTCACCAGCACATTCCTGTTTCACCAAGACCTTGGGCATAAGCCGGCATCTCAGCGTGTGAGCCAAATCATTATCGTTTTGACTCAGCCAACACAGAAGGAACAAAGGCAGAAGTTGCTGGAGAAGCTCAGCAGGTCTGGCAGCATCTTTGGAGAAAAGAGTCAGAGTTACTGTTACAGGTCTTGTGGTTCTTCCTTGGGACAAGGCAGGAACAAGGAGCAAGGCAGGTTTGAGCTGCGTACTCTGCCCTACTGAGGCTGGTGGGGAGCAAAATGAGGTACAGCACTAATTGGGCTTTAAACCCACACTGGCAAAGCTCTTGCCTTGGCTAGTTAGATTGAAGTATGCCATCCTCTGGGTGGCCAAGCCGATATCGGGCTAGGACAAGGGCAACACATAATTCTAGAGCTCAGACTGATTTGTTGCATTGTTTTCCTTCTGTTCCCTCCCTGAAGGCAGGTCTCACCCCAAGCTCCTTGCGTTGGCTGAGGAGTTAGGACCTGAACCCTGAGCCCTATCGTGTTATGTCTCAAAGTCAGTACACAATGTACCCTTAAAAGACAGTCATGTACTGTCAATATTATGAGATGGGAGGGTAAAATGGTGTCCAGTTCCCTGACATCCTAAAGAAAAGGGTGATATTTGCAGTCACCAAACAAATTACAATAAGTCCTGACAGTGAATGGGCTGTCACTGTGATATATAAAACACTGTAAAGATGATACGGTCCCACCAGACCATACGGCTGTTCTCCCAGTCGAGAGACAACTGGCAGTGGTTTAATCTGAGGTGAGGAGACAGGTTGAGAACATAGAACATATAACACTACAGCGCAGTAGAGGACCTTCGGCCCTCGATGTTGTGCCGACCTGTGAAACCAAACTGAAGCCCATCTAACCTACACTATTCTATTATTATGTAGAAGAGGAGTCCTTCACTATAAGCTCAGCTGGTGTGGAAACTGAACCCATGCTGTTGCATTGCAGAGCCAACTGAACTAACCTACCCCCTATATGCATGTACCAGGAGCTGAGATAAATGTCCACTGATTTGAACAACAGCATGTCGAGTTCTTCGGCTGTGCGACTTCTGTTTCTGTTCACTGGATGAGGGTGTTGATGGCCAGGCCCAACATCTATTGCTGATCCCTAATTGCCCAGAAGGTAGGTGAAAGTCAGCCACATTGCTGTGGGTCTGGAGTCACATGTAGAGCTGACCAGGTAAGAACAAGTTTCCTTCCCTAAAGGACATGAGTGAGCCAACATAATAAAGTGTGAAGCTGGATGAACACAGCAGGCCAAGAGGCATCTCAGGAGCACAAAAGCTGACGTTTCGGGCCTAGACCCTTCATCAGGGAGGGGGATGGGGTGAGGGTTCTGGAATAAATAGGGAGAGAGGGGAAGGCAGACCGAAGATGGAAAGAAAAGAAGATAGGTGGAGAGGAAAGTATAGGTGGGGAGGTAGGGAGGGGATAGGTCAGTCCAGGAAAGACGGACTGGTCAAGGAGGCGGGATGAGGTGGTAGCTAGGAAATGGAGGTGTGGCTTGGGGTGGGAGGAAGGGATGGGTGAGAGGAAGAACAGGTTAGGGAGGCAGAGACAGGTTGGACTGGTTTTGGGATGCAGTGGGTGGGGGAGAGGAGCTGGGCTGGTTGTGTGGTGCAGTGGGGGGAGGGGACGAACTGGGCTGGTTTTGGGATGCAGTGGGGGAAGAGGAGATTTTGAAGCTGGTGAAGTCCACATTGATACCATTGGGCTGCAGGGTTCCCAAGCGGAATATGAGTTGCTGTTCCTGCAACCTTCGGGTGGCATCATTGTGGCACTGCAGGAGGCCCATGATGGACATGTCATCTAAAGAATGGGAGGGGGAGTTGAAATGGTTCACGACTGGGAGGTGCAGTTGTTTACTGCGAACCGAGTGGAGGTGTTCTGCCAAGCGGTCCCCAAGCCTCCGCTTGGTTTCCCCAGTGTAGAGGAAGCCACACCGGGTGCAATGGATACAGTATACCACATTGGCAGATGTGCAGGTGAACCTCTGCTTAATATGGAAAGTCATCTTGGGGCCTGGGATGGGGATGAGGGAGGAGGTGTGGGGGCAAGTGTAGTACTTCCTGCGTTTGCAGGGGAAGGTGCCGTGTGTGGTGGGGTTGGAGGGGAGTGTGGAGCGGACAAGGGAGTCATGGAGAGAGTGGTCTCTCCGGAAGGCAGACAAGGCCACCCCACCAACTTCCGGATACAACGCATCATCCTCCAACACTTCCATCATCTACATTCCGACCCCACCACCCAAGACATTTTTCCATCCCCACCCTTGTCTGCTTTCCGGAGAGACCACTCTCTCTGGGACTCCCTTGTCCGCTCCACACTGCCCTCCAACCCCACCACACCCGGCACTTTCCCCTGCAACCGCAGGAAGTGCTACTCTTGCCCCCACACCTCCTCCCTCACCCCCATCCCAGGCCCCAGGATAACCTTCCGTATCAAACAGATGTTCACCTGCAAATCTGCCAATGTGGTATACTGTATCCATTGCACCCGGTGTGGCTTCCTCTACACTGGGGAAACCAAGCGGAGGCTTGGGGACCTCTTTGCAGAATACCTCCGCTCATTTCGCAATAAACAACTACATCTCCCATTCGCGAACCATTTCAACTCCCCCTCCCATTCTTTAGATGACATGTCCATCAAGAGCCTCCTGCAGTGCCACAATGACGCTACCCGAAGGTTGCAGGAACAGCAACTCATATTCCGCTTGGGAACCCTGCAGCCTAATGGTATCAATGTGGACTTCACCAGCTTCAAAATCTCCCCTTCCCCCACTGCATCCCAAAACCAGCCCAGTTTGTCTCCTCCCCCCACTGCATCACACAACCAGCCCAGCTCTTCCCCTCCCCCCACTGCATCCCAAAACCAGCCCAGCTCATCTCCGCCTCCTTAACCTGTTCTTCCTCTCACCCATCCCTTCCTCCCACCTCAAGCCACACCTCCATTTCCTACCTACTAACCTCATCCCGCCTCCTTGACCTGTCCGTCCTCCCTGGACTGACCTATGCCCTCCCTACCTCCCCACCCATACTCTCCTCTCCACTTAACTACTTTTCTCTCCATCTTTGGTCCGCCTCCCCCTCTCTCCCTATTCATTTCAGACCCCTCTCCCCATCCCCCTCTCTGATGAAGGGTCTAGGCCCGAAACGTCAGCTTTTGTGCTCCTAAGATGCTGCTTGGCCTGCTGTGTTCATCCAGCTTCACACTTTATTATCTTGGATTCTCTAGCATCTGCAGTTCCCATTATCTCTGACATGAGTGAGCCAGATGGGTTCTTCTGACTATCGGCAATGGATTCATGGTTGTTGTTAGACTCTCGATTCCAGATTGTTTTTTTAATTGAATTCAAATTCCACCATTTGCCACGGTGGGATTCAAACCCAGGTCCCCAGGACGTTACCTGGATGTCTGGATTAACAGTCCAGCAAAAGCAGCACCTGGCCATCACCTTCCCTAAAGTATTACTGCATCAGGTACAAATACCGTCGCAGGGGGAAATCCTATCCAAAGTGGTAACGCACACACCATCCGACTGGGAATTTACCCCATGCTGCAGTCGTAGACTCAGAGAGATTTACAGCACAGGAAAAGGCCATTCAACTCATCATATGTGTGACAATCAAAAGAACAATTGAGAAGGATAGCACAGGAACAGGTCCTTCGGCCCTCCAAGCCTGTGCCTTCGTCATGCCCTGACTAAACTAAACAGCAATCATTCTGCTCTTATTCAATCCATATCTCTTTGTTCCCTCCCTATTCATGTAACTTCTAGGTGCCTCTTAAATGTCATCAATGTGCCTGCTACCACCACCTCCCCTGGCAATGCATTCCAGGCTCCTGCCACTCTCTGTGTGAAAAGCTTTCCTCGCACATCTCCCTTTAATTTTCGCCCTCTCACCTTGAACCTGTGCCCCCTTGTAACTGAAACTTCAATCCTGGGAAAAAACCGCTGACTTATCGACCCTATCTATGCCTCTCATAATTTTGTAGACCTCTATCAGGTCTCCTCTCAGCCTCCGTATTTCCAGTAAAAACAATGCTAGTCTTTTTAACCTTTCCTCATAGTTAATGCCCTCGAGATCAGGCAACATCCTGGTGAACCTTCTCTGCACGGTCTCCCATGTCCTACTTGTAGTATGGTGACCAAAACTGCACACAATACTCCAAATGCAGCCTAAGAAGGATTTTAGAGATAGTAAGAACTGGTGATGCTGGAGTCAAGGGTTTTATATTGCTGTAATACGGTTTGCCAACTCTTGTACTCCATGCCCCGACTGATGAAGGCAAGCATGCCATGTGCCTTCCAAATCACCTTGGCCACCTGTGTTGCCACTTTTAGGGACCTGCGGATCTGTACGCCTAGATCTGCCTGTACGTTCATGTTCCTAAGGGTTCTGTCATTAACAGTATAATTCACACCTAAATTGAATCATTCAAAATGCACCACCTCGCATTTGTCTGGATTAAATTTGTCTGACATTGAGCAACCACCCAGCTTTCTAATCCCGACTTGATCCACACCTGGTCAGCCGGTAAATCAACCCCTTAAGGAATCCATGTAGATGTGGCAATCATAAACTTTCACACGGTGTTGCAGCCTGGTGTTATGGCGGTGATGGTAAAGGCTCTCATATTCCTCCCACTATGTGGTAACTGGGGATTTCTCCCACTCTTTGCAGCTGTTGTTGGGAAGGATTTACAGGTTGAAACTCAGCTGCTTTATGAACACACCTTACTTTGCTCTCAATTCTTGGAATGGGTCTTCAACCTGGGGTCTCTAGGCTCACAGGTAGGAATGCTACTCACTTCATCAAATGATCTCCCTTCAATCATATCAGCAAGTTATAAAGGACTCTTCATTCATTCCAGTTCTCTTCTTAAATCCTTTATATAAATATTTGAATTCTCCACAAAACACCCCCAGTTTATGTACCTTCCCAGACTCATCATTTACAGTCACATACAGTCTGATGCCTCGTTGCTCTGAATCACAGTGATGGATCACTTTCTTAGAGGGTCAACAATGAGGTGCTGCTGTTGGACTGGGGTGGACAAAGTCAGAAGTCACATGACACCAGGTTATCGTCCAACAGGTTTATTTGACATCACAAGCACAAATCACAAGTCGGGTGACCTGATGAAGGAGCAGTACTATGAAAGCTTATGATTTCAAATAAACCTGTTAGGCTATAACCTGGTGACATGTGATTTCTGGCCTTAGCAGCTACAGTCTTAAAATGCAAACTGTAATAAGAGTTTGATGTTCTTTTCGTTTCTTTGCAAATGTTCTCCTTGTTTCCAGAACAGCAGGACTATGTCTGTAATTCACTGTTGATAAGTGACTGGAAGAATTACAAAAACATGTACTAAATACATGATAAATCTACCATGGCTGAGCTGCTGGTTAGCTACTGGTGGAGATATGATCGTGAAGTACATTAGTTCTGAAATCTGTTCTGGCTGGAGCTACTAGTTCACATGAAACAGCATTAGTCATGTAGAGTGGCTCACAAGCTGATGTAGGTACATGGAATATATCTTATCTCCCGTAAGCCTGTCCAGTGTTTGCAAGGTACAAGTCAGGAGTGTAAGTCAGGAATATTTGCTTGGATGAGTGCAGCTCCAACAACACTCAGGAAACATAGAAAAAAGGAATAAGAAGCGGTCATTTGGCCCTTCATTGCTCCACCATTCAATGTGATCATGGCTGATTATTCAACTCAGCACCCTATTCTAACTTCCACCCCATAAACTTAGCTACAACAAAAGTATCTAACTCCTTCTTGAAAATGTACAATGTTTTGACCTCGACCAGATTTTGTGGCAGAGAATTCCACAGGCTCACCACGCTCTGGGTGAAGCAATTTCTCCTCGTTTCAGTCCTAACAAAAACAGAAGTTGTTGGAAAAACCGAGCAGGTCTGGCAGCATCTGTGAAGAGAAATCAGAGCGAACGTTTCCGGCCTGGTGACCCTTCCTCAGAATTGTTCTGAACCTTCTGAGCTTTTCCAGCAACTTCTGCTTTTATTTCTGATTTACACCATTTTCAGTTCTTTCAGTTTTTACCCCATATCCTTAGACTGTGAACTCTGGTTCTGGACTCCCTGGTCATCAGGAACATCCTTCCTGTGTTTTACCCTGTCTAGACCTTTGATTTGATTTTATGTATTATTGTCACATGTACCAAGATACAGTGAAAAGTATTGTTTTGCATATTCTCCAGGCAAATCATACCCTGCATACGTACATCAGGGTAAGGGAACAAAATGCAAAATATAGAGTTACAGCTACAGGGAAGCTCCAGAGAAAGATCAACCTTGAGATATGACAGGTCTATTCAAAAATCCGATAACAGTGAGGAAGAAGCTGTTCTTGAATCTATCGGTGTGCATTTTCAAAAGTTTGTATCTGCTGCCTGATGGAAGAGGATAGAAGCGATTACAATCGGGGTGAGAAGGGCCTTTGATGATGTTAAAATGTCAGGCTGGATGAACACAGCAGGCCAAGCAGCATCTCAGGAGCACAAAAGCTGACGTTTCGGGCCTAGACCCTTCATCAGAGAGGGGGATGGGGTGAGGGTTCTAGAATAAATAGGGAGAGAAGGGGAGGAGGACCGAAGATGGAGAGAAAAGAAGATAGGTGGAGAGATTATAGGTGGGGAGGTAGGGAGGGGATAGGTCAGTCCAGGGAAGACGGACAGGTCAAGGAGGTGGGATGAGGTTAGTAGGTAGATGGGGGTGCGGCTTGGGGTGGGAGGAAGGGATGGGTGAGAGGAAGAACAGGTTAGGGAGGCAGAGACAGGTTAGACTGGTTTTGGGATGCAGTGGGTGGAGGGGAAGAGCTGGGCTGGTTGTGTGGTGCAGTGGGGGGAGGGGACGAACTGGGCTGGTTTAGGGATGCAGTTGGGGAAGGGGAGATTTTGAAACTGGTGAAGTCCACATTGATACCATTAGGCTGCAGGGTTCCCAGGCGGAATATGAGTTGATGTTGGTTGCTTTCCCAAGGGAGCAGGGAGTATAGATGGAGTCAGTGGATGGAAGGCTGGTTTGCCTGATGGACTGGGCTTCGTTCACAACTCTCTGTAATCCGTAATCTGCAAACCTCTTACTGGTTTATGGGTTCCCATCATATAATCTCCTACGTTTTTCTAAATTTCAGCGAATATAGTACTAGCCAATCCAATCTCTCTTCATACGTCTGTCCTGATAATCCAGGAATCAGCTTCACCCACTCCAAGGTTAGAACATCCTTCCTCAGATAAGGAGACCAAAACAGTATTTCAGGTGCAGTTGCAATCAATGCCCTGTACAATTATAGTAAGACACCTATTGAGTAGAGGAGTTGGGGCATTATGTTGAGGTTGTACAGGTCATTGGTTTAGCCATTTTTGCAGTACTCTGTGCCATTCTGGTCAACCTGCTCTAGAAAATATATTATTAAATTGAAGCGGGTTCAGAAAACGTTTATCAGGATGTTGTTGGGACTGAAGGGTTTGGGTTGTAATGATAGGCTGGGACCTTTTCTCACTGTTATGGAGGTGTCGGTGTCAGACTGGGGGTGGACAAGGTCAGAAGTCACATGGCACCATGTTATAGTCCAACAGGTTTATTTGAAATCACAAGCTTTCGGAGCCTCGCTCCTGAATCCCCTCGTTATGAAGGCCAACATACAACTTGCCTTCTTCACAGCAATTGGCGTACAAGGGCATCGAGGTCTCGCCGCACTTCCCCCTTTCCCATTCAAGAGTGCCAGGTTCCCTGGTTCGATTCCAGCCTCGGGCGACTGTCTGTATGCTCTCCTACTGTCTGCGTGGGTTTCCCCGGGCGGTCTGGTTACCCCCGAGTGTCCAAAGATGTGCAGGTTGGGTGGGTTGGCAATGAGGAATGGAGGGTGACAGGGATAGGAGTGATGGTATCTGGGTAGGCTGCTCTTTAGACGGCCAGTGTGGGCTCAATGGGCCGAATGGCTTGCTTACACACTGTAGGGATTCTATGATTCTATGAACAAGTTTGACACTGTCCAGGAAAATACTTTGTAGGTATCCAATACAGCACTTCAACCTTATGTCACTTTGTCACTGACATACAGCAGTGTGCACCATCCAGGAGATGCACTAAACCAACTTGACTACATCTGTTTCCTAAATGATTCCTGAGTATTTGCATTCACCTCTCTGTTTTAGAGATTGTTTAATCCCAGGAAGATGGTGGCGAATCCCATCTCCAATGTGTTGGCTCAGCCTCAAGGAGCTAACAAAGGGAAGTAGAAACCCAGGAGTCTATCTCCCGAGACTCCCAAACCACACCCACCTAAAGTGACCCTTGAGACTAAAGGATAAATGAAATTTTCAGAATTATGACTGATGGGATATTTCAGGAATATGGAAGCAACGCTAGAATAGGGGGATTAGAGAGAGATTGGGCATGATCTAATTGAGTGGTAGAACAGACATGAGGGGCCAAACAGCCTCCTTTTCCCTCACAACTCTGCACTCATGCTGGTAAGATCTTCCAGCAACAACGAGATTAATTGCTGGGTGTAGCACATTGCAGGAGAGTGAGAGAAAGTGACTGAGTGAGAAAGAGAGATATCACAAACAGAGACACGTATGTACATTCATATAGTGGACGAAAATGCACTGAAAATAATTGATTGAGAGAGTGAATAACTGTTACTTTTCACCATGTCTGATTGCGTTCCTGATTAACTTAAGTGTGCACATTATCACTGGGGCAGTGATGAACCTGCACCGCTGTTGAGGCATTGATTACTGGATATGATCCAGGCTGAAGGAGCATATGGTATTTAAATGAGCCATCAAATCCTTGATCGGTCTTCAGCAACAGAGTTAAGAGACTGACCAACCAGTTTTAGAGCTTTGTCAATACTGCAGGGATCCTTTACTCAAGACCGGACAACAGCCAAGTTCAACACAGAAGGCTTGTGGCCTGGTCTAGAGTGATTTCCAAAAGCACCACAGCAGGAATCGGGCTACTTGGCCCAACTGATGGTGAAAAACTAGGATAGCGGCAATGCCAGTGGACAAGCTAATAATCCAGATGCCCAGGCTGCAAATGCTCTGGGGATGCAAAATCAAATCAGAACAAGGCAGCTTGTGGAATTCAAATTCTAACAACTTAAGAATTGAAAGTTCCTGTCAGTAATGGTGACCGTGAGCTATCATCAATTGTCAGAAAAATCCTATCTAATTCATGAATGTCCCTTTACAGAAGAAAATCTGCCATCTCTGCCTGGCTTGGCCTACATGTGATTCCAGGCTCCTCGCAATGTACTGCCTTCTGAAATGGTCTGGCAAACTGTTCAGATGAAGGGCAATTAGGCCAAAATTTACAAAGAACTGTGGATGTTAGAAATCAAAAAAGGAAGCAGAAATAGATGGGAGCCTCAGCGGGCCTGGCAGCATCTATGGCGAGAGAAAGCAGAGTTAACCTTCTTCTGAACTGATCACAGCAGGAAAAAAGTGAGCATACTAAGATAGGGTGAGGGGAGGGGAAAGGAATAAGCGATAGGTTAAGATGGACCTCAAAGGGACAGAAGAACAGTTGGGCAGACAAAGAAATGTGTTAAGGTCAGTTTGGGAGAATTGTGGACCATTAGTGGCTAATAATGGGTTGTTTATGGGAGAAGACTGTGTCATGACAGTGCCTGGGCTGTGGGTAAAGGACATGGAGGAAAGTGTTTGTGACCTAAAATTATTGAACTCGATATTGAGCACTGAAGGCTGCCGGGTCCACAAGTGGAAAATGAGGTGTTATTCACACAGCTTGCACTGAGCTTCACTGGAGCATTGCAGCAAGTCTGAGAAAGGGATGTTGGCCGGGGAACAGGGTGGTGTGTTGAAGTGTCAGGCAACTGGGAGCTCAGGGTCATGTTTACGGGCAGAAAGTAGGTGTTTCACAAAGTGGTCGGCAATTTTCATCTCCCAGTGTAGAGGATACCACCTTCTGAGCAATGAATACAGTAAACTGGATTGAGAATACAGTAAACTGGATAGCAGGCAAAGCACTGCTATCCCCTGGAAGGTGTGTCCAGAGCCTTGGGTAGAGTGGAGAAAGGAAGTAAACAGGGAGGTGTTACACCTTCTGCAATTGCACGAGAAGGTGCTGTGATGCGGGGAAGTGTTGGGAGTCGGGGTGGAGTGGACCAGGGTGTCCCAGGAGGGCTCCAACAGAAGGCTGCCAAGGGACGGGATGGAATACATGTCAACTGATGGTACCCCACTGGAAGTGGCGGAAATGGTCTAATGATTCTTTGGATGTGGATGCTGGTGGGGTAGCAAGTGAGGACTAGGGGGATTCTATTGCTGTTATAGGAGGGAAGAAGGTGAGGATCAAAGTGCAGTAGATGGATCCAACTTATTAGGCAAGAAGGGATGGGTGGGAAATAATGGCCCTATTGTTAATGCCCACTTTCCAAAGGAAAAATGTGAATGTAGGTCCCTATTAATGTTAATGCTCCACATCAGGCTCATGTTTCATGGACTGTAAAGCACTTTGAAGCATCTTGAAATGTGCTATAGAAATGCAAGTTTGTTCTTTCTTTCCACTGCTATTTAAAGGAACTTAGGAACGCACAAGGCTAAGACCATCAAGGTCCCTGTTATACAAAAGGCATGTATTAAATGATGCTGCAGTTCAATTTTTCAAAGAAGGTAACATTAATGAGTTTCTAAATGCTGAACATGTTAATTGTTCATTTGAGCTGCCATTATCAAAGTCATGTTATTCTGATTTTGTTTGAGTGTGAAATTAATTTACCCTGAAGAGACATGTTGTGGCATTACCCTCAGATCTTGTGGCAGCATCATGCCAGGAGACACCCAGTTTGGCCAACAACCCTAAAACTATAAGATGTAGGAGCAGAAATAGGCCATTCAGCCCATCGAGTCTGCTCTGCCATTCAATGAGATGCACTTTCCTGCCTTTTCGCCATTGCAATTAACTTTGAACTCAATGGATTCTTACTAGGTTAAGGCCTCTTAATGCCTATGACAAATTACCATCCATAAACCTATAGGCTATCTGTACCTCCCTGGAGGTTCAGGTCTGAATAAAACCTGCACGTTTATGTTTTCCCAATAAGCACATCACAAAGCTCAAAGCCTCTTCTTTTTGGGAGCTGGCATTGAAGGTCCTCTGGCACAGACTGCACTGTCAAATGCTTTATCATTGGCTGGTAAATGGGTCGGCGACCACATTCGGGTGGTCAGTTCAGTTCCGAGAAAAATCTATAAAACCTCTGAAAACACCAGGGGTCAGTCAGGACAGAGATATCCGCCAGGCTCGTGCAAGAGAAATCAAACAGAGAGGGGAGCAGACGTATGGCTGAAAGTGAAATTTCACAATGCAGTTTAATAATGTCCTTCAGCAGTTGGCAAATCTACGTAACTCAGCAGTTTACTGTTAAAGCATTGGCTGAGGCACAGTTGACAGCAGCCTCTGCAAACAATCTAGTATCAGAAGGGGTCATCCCTGAGGAAGGTCACATTTGGAACAATTAGATCTTTGATTCAGCCTGTGCTCGTACCACATATACACGAAGCTGCCCTGTCGAGTGCTCTGCTCCAGCTACGGCTGTGTGTAAACAGAGAAAGGAAGCGTACACCTGCTCCAGGATCTGAATGACAACTATCAGCGCCAGTCAAGTAAAGCGAGGCAGGTTTCTCTCTTTTCTCCTTTCCCCTCAAAGTAGGTCTAAATCTCCTCCACTCAAAAAAGTGCACCGATGCCTCTACTTCCCCTGAAGATTAGAGGTAGGAAGAATTTCAAAAGAAGAATAAAGGCATGGGTTATTTTTGAAATGGGGAGAACATTCGGAAGTCTAAAGTGCCAAGGGGCTGGGGAGTTCTAGCCCTGGATTCTCGGAAGGTAAACTTGAAATTTGAGTCGGTAGTTAGGAAGGTAGATTACAACATTGGCATTTATTTCAAGACAACCAGAACATAAAAGCACGAATGTTCTTCTGAGGCTTTGTAAGGCACTGGGGGGAACACATTTGGAACATTGTGAGCAATTATGGCCCCGCTACCTCAGGAATAATGTACTGGTCCTGGAGCAGGTCCAGAGGAAGTTCAGGAGAATTATTGCAGGAATGAAAGGCTTAACATGTCAGGAACATTTGTGGATTCTGGGTCTATACTCAATGGAGTTTCGAAGGATGGATGGATGGGGGTTGGGAGGGGAATCTGATTGAAATTTACAGAATACTGAACAGTCTGGGCAGAGTGAACGTTGGGAAGATGTTTCCATTAGCAGGAGAGACTAGGACTCAAGGGCACTGCCTTACAGGAAAGCGAAGAAAATCCAGAATGAAGATAAAGAGAAACTTCTTCAGCCAGAATGTGGTGAATCTGTGGAACTCACTGCCACTGAAGGCTGTGGAAGCAAGATCATTGAATCTATTTAAGATAGAGTAGGTAGGTTCTTGATTGTCAAGGGGATCAAAGGTTGTGGGGATAAAATCGGTGAATGGGGTTGCAAAACCTATCAGCCATGATTGAGTGACAGACCAGACTCGATGGGCTGAACGGCCTATATCTTATAAGGTGAAGGAAATTCAGCCTGTCCATAGTGGCTCTTATCAATTTTTATAGTTGCACCATAAAAAAGCATCCTATCCAGATTCATCACAGCTCCGTATTGCAACTGCTTTGCCCAAGACCACAAGAAATTATCCAGCGTTGTGACTGCAGCCCAGTCCATCACACAAACCAGCCTTCCTTCCATTAGCTCCATCTACATTTCTCGTTGCTTTGGAAAGCAGCCAACATAATCAAAGACCCTCCCACCCCGGTTATACTCTCTTCCCCCCTCTTCAATCAGGCAGAAGATACAAGTTTGAAAACATGTACCAACACATTGAGGAGCAGCTTCTTCCCCACTGTTATCAGACTTACAGACAGACCTCTCCTATATTAGAGGTAACAAAGAACAAAGAACAAAGAACAAAGAAACCTACAGCACAGGAACAGGCCCTTCAGCCCTCCAAGCCTGCACCGATCGAGATCCTCTGTCTAACCTGTCATCTATTTTCTAACGGTCTGTGTCCATTTGCTCCCTGCCCATCCATGTACCTGTCCAAATATATCTTAAAACACACTAACATGTCTGTGTCTACCACCTCCACTGGCAACGCGTTCCAGGCGCCCACCACCCTCTGTGTAAAGAACTTTCCACGCATATCTCCCTTAAACTTTCCTCCTCTCACTTTGAACTCATGACCCCTAGTAATTGAGTCCCCCACTCTGGGAAAAAGCTTTTTGCTATCCACCCTGCCTATACCCCTCTTGATTTTGTAGACCTCAATCAGGTCCCCCCTCAATCTCCGTCTTTCTAATGAAAATAATCCTAATCTACTCAACCCTCTCTTCATAGCTAGCACCCTCCATACCAGGCAACATCCTGGTGAACCTCCTCTGCACCCTCTCCAAAGCATCCACATCCTTTTGGTAATGTGGCGACCAGAACTGCACACAGTACTCCAAATGTGGCCGAACTAAAGTCCTATACAACTGCAACATGACCTGCCAACTCTTGTACTCAATACCCCGCCCAATGAAGGACAGCATTCCATAAGCCTTCTTGACCACCCTATTGACCTGCGATGTCACCTTCAGGGAACAATGGACCTGAACACCCAGATCTCTCTGTTCATCAATTTTCCTTTCTGTGCACCTCCTCTGTAGCTGTAACATGATTTTCTGCGTTCTGTTCCATTACCCTGATGTACTTTGGTAAAATATGATTTGCATGGTTAACAAATGCAATACAATATTTTCCACTGAATCTTGGTACATGTGACAACAGTAGATCAAATCAAATCCTGGAAACTAGAAGGAAGACGACATTATTCATTCCTTTGAGCCTGTTCCTCCATTCAATAAGGTTATGGATGATTTTCTATCTCAACAGAATATTCCTGTATTCTCCTCATCCCCCTTGAGTCCCTTTAAAATCGATAAATGTATCTCTTTCTTGAATATTTTTAGTGGCTTGGCCTCCATAGACCTCTGTGGTAGGGCATTTCCTGTGAGTGAGGAAATGTTTCTTCATCCATATGCTAAATGGTCGACTGTGTACCCTGAATCAGTGTCCCCCATTTCTACATGCTCCTACCAGGGTAAACAGCCTCCCTGCATCTAGTCTGCATAGCCCTGTTAGTATTTTATATGCCTCAATCAGTTCTCCCCTCATTCTTCTAAAGGCATGCCCAGGACTCCATAACCAAAGGCATTAGAACTTCCTTCTCATTCTGTCTCGTCTACTCAGAACTTTACACACTTCAACCAGATTCCCCTTTCACCTCCGCCCCAGGGACACAACTTCAGCCTGTCCTGTCCTTCCTCATGACTTGAATTTTCCAGTCCAAGCAACATTCTAGCGAATCTGTGATAATGGGAGCTGCAGATGCTGGAGAATCCAAAATAATAAAATGTGAGTCTGGATAAACACAGCAGGCCCAGCAGCATCTCAGGAGCACAAAAGCTGACGTTTCGGGCCTAGACCCTTCATCCGACCCAAAACATCAGCTTTTGTGCTCCTGAGATGCTGCTGGGCCTGCTGTGTTCATCCAGCCTCACATTTTATATTCTAGCGAATCTCCTTGCTACCCCTCTCCAGTGCTCTGATTGTGCTATGACACAGAGTCACAGTCATAGAGAGTCTTAGACCATGGAAACAGGCCCTTCGGTCCAACCAGTCCATGCCAAACGTAATCCAAACTAATCTAGCCCCAACTGTCTGTGCTTGGCCCACATCCTTCCAAGCATGTCCGATTCATGTACTTAACCGAAAGTCTTTTCAATATTGCTGCTGTACCCGCATCCATCCATTCCTCTGGAAGTTCGTTCCACACACGCATCACTCTCTGTGCAAAAAAAACTGTCCCCGTTTCTTTTTTTTAAAATCTTTCTCCTCTCATTTTAAAAATATGCTTCTCGTCTTGAAATCTCCCACAGTAGGAAAAAGACACCTGCCATTCACCCCATCTCTCAACAGTGCATATCGTGCTGCAGTTGTGAGATTAGATTAGATTCCCTACAGTGTGGAAACAGGCCCTTCGGCCCAACAAGTCCACACCGCCCCTTGGAGATCCCACCCAGACCCATCCCCCTATAACCCACACACCCCTGAACACTAAGGGCAATTTAGCACGGCCAGTCCACCTAACCTGCGCATCTTTGGACTGTGGGACGAAGCCCGAGCACCCAGAGGAAACCCACGCAGACACAGGGAGAATGTGCAAACTCGCACAGACCGTTACCTGAGGCTGAAATCTGGGTCCCTGGCACTGTGAGGCTGCAGTGCTAGGCCGAACTAATATTTTGTATGGTTCCAACAGCACCTTTCCACTCTGCTCATGGAGATAAGTATTCCATATGCCCTCTTGAGAAGCTATCTGCCTGACCAGCCACTGTCAAAGATCCGTGGGCTGGCACTCTGAGATCACTCTGTGCTACTCGGCATCGCACAATTTGTTATCTCTTCCCTTGCCTTAACAGCCTTTCCCAAATACATTACTTCACATTTCTCTGAATTGAATGCTTTTACGAGTGTTCCTCCCATCTGACTGATCGATTGATATCTTCCTGCAGCTTCCTTTGTCATTAGCACCCACACGGCCAATTTTTAGATCATTTGCCATAAAGAAAATGGAGTACAATCATTGAAAGCTCACCATAGAACCAGGTGACTTAGGAGCAGGAATAGGCCATTCAGCCCATCAAGACTGCTCCATCAGCAAGATCATGACAGGTCTGATAATTCTCAACTCCATTCTCCTGCCTTTTCCCAGTAACCCTTGATGCCCTTAATGATTAAAAATCACTCTATCGCAGCCTTGAGTACATTGTGTAGCCCAGCATTGACAACCTTCTACTGCAAAAAAATCCACAGATTCACAATTCTCTGAGAGAAGAACTGCCTTCATCCTTGCCTTACATTAGAGCCCCTTGCTCTCAGGTTATGCCATCTGGTCCTCCACTCTCCCACAAGGCAAAACAATATCTATCCTATCGTGGATCAGCATGACCATATTGAATGGTGTGGCAGGTTCAAAGGGCCAAGTGGCCTGCACTTGCTCAACAAAGCCCCACTGTGCCTGCACCGATTGACAAACCATCCTCCCAGCCGAATTTGCCATTATTGTTGTAAAGCCCTGCAGGTCACAAAACTTGAGGTGCACATCCAGACACCTTTTCTTAAATGAGTTGAAAAGGGACAAGGGGAAACAGCAGGAGATAGGAACTCATGTGGCATCATCAGACTCTGCACACAACCAGTTGTGACTCAGTTGGTAACGCTCTAAAACTCAGTCAGATGGTTATTAGAATCCGATCAAGCTCCAGAAACGTGGATATAAAAGTCCAAGCTGGCACTCCTGTAGGGAGTGCTGCACTGTCAGAGGGTCAGTACTGAGGACATGCCACATTGTCAGAGAGTCAATACTGAGGGAATGCGCTCTGTCGGAGGTTCAGTACTGAGGATGTGCCACACTGTCAGAGGGTCAGTGCTGAGGGAGCGCTGCACTGTAGGAGGGTCAGTGCTAAGGGAACGCCGCACTGTAGGAGGGTCGGTGCTGAGGGAGCACTGCACTGTCGGAGGGTCAGTGCTGAGGGAGCGCCGTACTGTCGGAGGGTCAGCACTAAGGATGTGCCACACTGTCAGAGACTCAATACTGAGGGAGTGTCATGCTGTCCGAGGGTCAGTGCTGAGAGAGTGTCAGACTTTCGGAGGGTCAATGCTGAGGGAGTGCCGCACTGTCTGAGGGATCAGTGCTTAAGGAGTGCCGCACTGTCGGAGGGTCAGCACTGAGGACGTGCCACACTGTCGGAGACTCAATACTGAGGCAGTGTCATGCTGTCCGAGGGTCAGTGCTGAGAGAGTGTCACACTGTCGGAGGGTCAGTGCTGTGGGAGTGCCGTGTTGTCGGAGGGTCATTGCTGAGGGAGTGCCACACTGTCAGAGAGTCAATACTGAGGGAGCGCCGTGTTGTCGGAGGGTCATTGCTGAGGGAGCACCGCACTAACGGAGGGTCAGTTTTGAGGGAGCGCCGCACTGCCGGAGTGATCAGTGCTGAGGGAGTGCCGCACTGTCGCAGGGTCAGTGCTGAGGGAGTTCCACACTGTCAGAGAGTCAATACTGAGGGAGTGCCGTGTTGTCGATGGTCAGTGCTAAGGGAGCGCCACACAGTCAGGGGGTCAATACTGAGGGAGTGCTGCACTGTCGGAGGGTCAGTGCTGAGGGAGCGCTGCACTGTTGGAGGGTCACTGCTGAGGGAGTGCTGCACTGTCAGAGTGTCAATACTGAGAGAGTGCCGTGTTGTCGGATGGTCAGTGCTGAGGGAGTGCTGCACTGTCAGAGGGTCAGTGCTGAGGGAGCGCCGCACTGCTGGAGGGTCAGTGCTGAGGGAGCGCCGCACTGTCGGAGGGTCAGTGCTGAGGGAGCACCGCACTGTTGGAGTGTCAGTGCTGAGGGAGTGCCGCACTGTTGGAGGGTCAGTGCTGAGGGAGCGCCGCACTGTTGGAGTGTCAGTGCTGAGGGAGTGCCGCACTGTCAGAGAGTCAATACCGAGGGAGTGCCGCACTGTCGGAGGGTGAGTGCTGAGGGTGTGCCGCACTGTTGGAGTATCAGTACTGAAGGAGTGCTGCACTGTCAGTTGGTCAGTGCTGAATGAGTGTGTGCTTTTGGACACGCTGCATTTACAGGAGATGGAAACAAAGACCTTGTCTGTTTTCTCAGTCAAATTTAAAGTATTTCTTGACATTATTTGAAAGAAGAAACTTTGAAACTGACAATTCAAATGCCTCAAAATTATTCTTGCTTGAAGAAGCTTGCTCTGTTCAAACTGACTGCTCTTCAAAGTGCTTCACTGGATGTTCAAAAAGCCTTGGGACATCATGAGATGCTACAGAAATGCAAGTCTCTCTTTGAAAACAAAGTTATAACTTGCATCGCTGCATAGGAACTATTGCTGTATCCTGCTATCCAGATTGCAGTCACGAATGAGAAAAGCCAGGACATGTGTGAGGTGAGTAATTCAACACCAGCAGCCTAAGCTGTGTCTTCTCTCTCAATATATAAATATGTGCTTCCCTCCCCCACCAGTTCCTTTGAGAAACTCATTCAGCTCAGCTCATCCTGAATCAAAATGAGTGTGACCAAGCGGGAACAAGAATTAGCCTTTGGAGGCAGACTCTGAATATTCTTGCCCTCAATTGCTAAAAATACAAATTTAATTAACTTATTGCAACTAATTTCTGTCAGGGTTATTGTAAAAGGTCACTGCAGGGTGAAAGGCAACTTTAAACAACAAAACCTTGATTACCTTGGCCTGCTGAACGACTGACTCCAGCAGAAATCATCGCCGTGTCGGATCATTTGCAGGGCAGTGGCAGCTTTACTTCTTAATTAATACTCACAGCGCCCTTATCACCACTACACTTTGTAAGCCATCACAAAGTTACCTCCCCCACTCTCCTTCTCCCCTTCCGCACAGTCCCCCACCCCGTCACCATCACCTCGCTCTCTCGCTTTCTCTCTCTGCGTTGACAGCAGGGTTCAATATTTCTCGGGGGACCTTTGGCAGGTAAACGAATTAACCAATAAGGTCTTGGGGAAGCTGCTTTTGTGAGCAACATCATTCCCTCCACCCCCTCCGCCAAAGCCATAGTCGAACTGCATCAATGATTGGTTCACCACGCAGTATTAATCTCTTGTTTAGACAATCTCCATGACTGCCAAGGGTAGGCTTTTCGGCCTAGCCGACTTCTTTGACACCTGTGGTGCTGTGGACCAGCAGCCGAACACATTCACCAGAAGGTTCCGGCTGGAACTCAAACGTCAGAGACCTGACAAAGTTGTAGCCTGCACTTCAGTGCAGTGTAGAGGGGGTGTTGCCCTGTTAGAGATGGCACCTGCATTTCTTCCTTAATTCTTGTCAGGGAGATGGGCATCACTGGCAAAAGTTGGCAGTTTCTACCCATCTCCAGCGGCTGGCGAATTAATCAGCTCTCGAGGTTATTTCAGAGGGCAGTTCTGGATCAACGGCATTGCTGTTTGCCTGGAGTCATAACTAGGCCAGACCAGGCAAGGACAGCAGATTTCCTTCCCTGAAGGACAGTCGTGAGCCAAGATGGAGTTTCATGTCAAGCGGTTTGGAATCTTACACGGGTGTGGGCAAAGCTGGATATGGCCAAATCTGTAACAGAATGAGACAGGGAGTCCAGCAAGCCTGATTTCAATGTCAGGAAGATTCCGCACCATTTTTTATGCATTTCACAAGTGGTGTGGTGGGGTTTTCCACTGGGCAATGGTGAGTTGCCAATTTCAAAGGATTATTACTTGTTAACCACCTCTTACTGCTTGGGGGATTTTAAAGATAGCGCCAGCATCAGGAATGCTAATGAATTATGGGATATCCGCTAAGTAGCGAGCTGTCCTGCGATCGGTGCATGGCAAGATGGGAACAGACGTTGCAGATGCCACTGGGGTGGGGTAGGTATTTAATGAGGTGAGTTTGAATACTCACCAGGTCTTCTCTCAAGGAAATCTCTCTTTTAAAAAAAATTCAACACAATTCAGACTTAGCTGAAACAAAAAGTGAAATTTTGCCCATGGTCACCATTGGACTTTTTGAATACTACATCTTGCTGGATTCAAACTTCACTATCAACTAAAACGGGATTGTGATCCATGTTTCCACAACATTCCTGCAGGACAACATTACTACAGTACAAACCTTACCACCACACTAGCACCTGTATCCAGAACCCTGCACTGCATAAGCTGGGAGATAATTGAAAACTCTGCCAGTTTCTCAGATGGACATAATTCATTTCTCAGTGTTAAAGTATTCTCCAAACTGTCCCGGCCCATACAACCCCCGACCAAGATTATTAAAACAAGTAACCTGACTTATATCATCTTGCTGATCATGGGAGCTTGCTGTGCACAATTGTTTGCCATGTTTCCTACATTTCAACAATGCCTATGCTTCAAAAAGTGGCTGTGAAACACTATGACATGTGCCCCGGTAGTGGCAAGGCATATTACAAATGCAGATCTTTCAATTTCCTTTCAAACCAACACTTCTTTAAGTCAATTGTTGTAGTCACAAAATGGAGAGACACATCCTGGCTTATCCAGGGGTCAGAATGTGGTGCCTGATGGCAGAAAGTGGCCCTGAGCTCAGCAACTGAATGTGGAAGAGATTTTGGGTCCTGATCCCATCCTCACACACTCCTCCTGCCCCTCCGCTCCAATCCTGATCAACACAACAGAAGCACAACCTCTTGCTGTGGGAAAAGACCTCAACATCTGGTCCTCTGTACAACATATCAACAACTCCCATCGATAACAGCATCAATGTTTATGTGCCTCGTAATAAATCAAAGGGAAGTCTGAATATATTTAAAGGTCCTGATAGACTTCCTTCCAAAAATAAATTCAACCTTAGTTTAAAATAAATACAGCGGGATGGTTTGGTACCCATCACTCCTCAAAGGAATGTTTGATATTTCATTTTGTCACATCCTTTGATAGCTTAGCTACTCATTACACAAATTCACTAAAGGTCAAACTTCTAGTTCCGCTGCCCATGTTTAATGGGGTAGGGGCTTTAAACAGGACAAAGTGGCTCACTTTGCTGAGAGGAAAACTTATTCCCTTTGATCACTCAGTGTGGAGCTGGAGGAACACAGCCTGCCAGGCAGCATCAGGGGAACAAGAAAGCTGACGTTTCGGGTTGGGACCCTTCCTCAGAGTAGTGTTGTCTGAGTAGTGTTGGAAGCTACTCCACAGTATTTCACACTTGTCCAGGAGGATCCAGCATCACCGTTCCTCGCCTGTGCTGTGTTAGCTGTGATAGATGAGTGGTGATGGAAGATAGTAAAACCATCAGGTTAAAGGAGAACCAACCTTACAAGATTATTCATGATTCTCGATTGGAGAGGGAAGTGACAGTGGTGATGATGTAGTGAGTACGACTCAAGAATAGATGTTCAGAGGGCAAGGCTAATGTTCTTTGGAAAGAGACCCCTCAACATTGAACTCCGAGCATGACTTCTGACCCCCAAAGAATTACAAACACAACTGTGCCCACCACCCCCTTCCTTGGTCATGTCTTGCCTGTGTATTTTTGGCTTTTCTCCTTGCAGAGCAGACACATTTTCTCCCTCCTTCCTCCATCATTTACACCTGTTTTCTATCTCAATTGCTCCTTTACCACCATTATACACTCCCTTTGTCTTAAGCTCTGGGAACCTTCACAATCACTCCTCGTTTGTCAACAGCATCATTTTCCAGATGCTTTCACCTCTGACGGAGTGTCATGTTGAGCCTGAAATGTTAACTCTCTTTTTCTCTCTCCACAGATGCTGCCAAACCTGCTGAGATACTCCAGCGGTTTTAGTTTTTCATTTCTGATCTTCAGCACCAGTAATGTTTCAGAGTCATGGGTTTGAATCCCATCATAGAACATAGCTCAGAGAACTGTACAGCACAGGAATGGGTCCTTCGGCCCATGATGTTGTGCCGAACACAATGTCAAATTAAGCTAATCTCTATTGCCTGCCCTTGTTGTGTATTTCTCCATTCCTTGCATATTCATGTGCTTATCCAAATTTCCCTTAAGTGCTCCTATTGTATCTGCCTCCAACACCACCCGTGGCAGTGCGTCCCAGATTCCGACCACTATCTGTGTAAAATATTTGCCCCTCATGCCTCCTTTGAACTTTTTGTCTCCAAACTTAAATGCATGCCCCCGAGCATTAGATGTTTCAACTCCGGGGAAAAGATTCTGATTATCAACCCTATCAATGCATCTCATAATTTTACAGATCTCTATCAAATCTACCCTTAGTCTGCACCACCTCAAGAGAAAACATCCGAGTTTTTCTAGCCTCTCCTTAACGCTCAGACCTTCTAATGCAAGCAGCATCCTGGTAAACCCTCTCCAAAGCCACCACATCCTTCCTGTAATATGGCGACCAGAATTGAATGTAATACTCTAAATTGTGGCCTAACCAAAGTCTTATAAAGCTGCAACATAACATCTTGACTCTTGTACTCAATTTCCTGATTAATAAAGGCCTTCTTTACCGCAATGACACATTTTTCCTGAGAGAAAGGGGTTGTCTTATGTGGGGAGGTTAATTGAGTAGTTTGGGCCTGCACTCATTGAAGGTTTGGAGACTGAGATGTGATTTTATTGAATCACAAGATTCTGACGTAGCTTGACAGCATTGGCATTGGATTTCATAGCAAGAGGATGAGAGAACAGGAATGAGGACATTTTGCTGCAATTCTACAGGGCCTGAGTAAGATCCTGCCCGGAGTATTGTGTGCAATTTTAGTCTCCTTATCTGAGGAAGGATATTCTGGCTGTGGGAGAGTGCAATGAAGGCTTACCAGGCTGATTGCTGGAACAGCAGGACTGATAATATGAAGAGAAAATAGTTCGGTTAAAACTCTAACAGGGTGAGACAGGATGGATCTTTCTGATGACTAGGGACACCAGAAGCAGAACTCACAGACTAAGGATATGGAGTAGGCCATTTAAGATTGAAATAAGGAAGAGTGTCTTCACACAGAGAGTGATGAGCCTATGGAATCCTCTGCCACAGAAAGAAGTTGAGTCCAAAACATTGACTGTTTTCAAGAAGGAGTTAGAATAGTTGTTGCAGCTGAAAGGATGAAAGCAGAACAGGGGACTGGGTTGGATGATCAACCATGATGATGTTGAATGGTGGAGAATGCTCAATGGACCAAATGACCTAACGTTGCTCTTACTTTCCATGTTTCTACATGATGCTGAGAGCGTGTCTCCCTTCAAGCTGGAACCTGGAACTAGACGGCACCATCCTAAGCAACAGGTCTCCAATTTAAGATGCAGAAAAGGAAGAAGTTCTTCCCTCAGAAGGTTGACAGTGCTTGGCATTCTCTGAGTGGAGGCTAGATCGATGAATGTATTCAGGGCCGAATTAGGCACATGTTCGATTGACAAGGGAATCAAGCATTATGTGTGGCAAACAGAAAAGTAGCAGTGAAATCAGACTTAGATGAGCCTTGATCTTCTCAAATAGCCCTCATCCCACTCCTGTTGTCTGATGTGGTGCTACTTCTGGCATCAAACAGTCATAGAGTCATACAGCACAAAAACAAACTCTTCAGTCCAACTCACTCATGCCAATCAGATATCTTAAACTAATCTAGTCCCATTTGCCAGCATTAGAACCCCCTCCCCCTCCATCATTTCTGAAGAGAGGTCTAGGCCCAATACGTCAGCTTTCCTGCTCCTCTGATGCTCCTTGGTCTGCTGTGTTCATCCAGCTCTACACCTTGTTATCTCCCTCTAAACACTTCCTGTTCATGTACTCCTGGAGGGAGCCTTTTAAATGTTGTCATTGTACCAGCCTTCACCACTAGATTGAGGAAAGGTAGATATCCCCCCTCTGCCACTTCCAGGGGTGTGAGCTTGGGATGGTTACACTCAATCTCCTGAATGCAGGCTGTGGGGCTAATGCAATCAGCATTGTTACATTTCTGCAGTTTCAAACTTCCACATTTTAGCTAATGATCTAACATCTTAGCAATGAGGTGTTCAATGTGAAGAGAATGGCCAGACAGGAGCAAAGCATTGGCAATTTGCATGAAACATATTGGCCTCCCCATCCCACAAGCGTCAACATCCAATTGCTCAGTTTGCCAAGATTTTTATTAATGGTTGCACACAAATGTAAACAGAGGTTTGGAGCAGGGAAAGTTGTGCTGTCAGGTGACGAAGGAGTAGTGCTCTGAAAGCTTGTGATTTCAAAGCAGAGCATTGGACGATTGGTGTCATGTGACTTCTGACACAGGAAGTTGAGGTGGGGTGGAGCAGCCTGCTGGATGTGTATAATGTTATGACAGGCATGGCCTGGGTGGATAGAAAGCAGATCTCCATCTTAGTCAAAGGTCAAAAACAAAGGTGCATTATTTTAAAGCGAAAGACAGGAGATTTAGAAGGGATTTGTGGAAAAACTGTTTTTATCCAGAGTGGTGGGGTCTGAAACTAGGTGGGGGGAATTCAGGCAGGAAACTTCACACCCTTTAAAAGCTACTTGGATGAGGGCTTGAAATGTCATAACTTTCAAGGGTATGGGCATCGTGCAGGAAAATGGAACTAGTGTAGGGAGCAGTACATTTTTAGTCAGAAATCACATGACTCCAGCTTATAGTCCAACAGGTTGCTGTGACCCACACTCAATGGGCTAAAGGGTTTCCTCTGTACTATATGATTCTTAGAAAGTGGCTGTTTATTGTCTCAGCTCCAACACAGGGTGCACCTGTAAGACTAAAGGGTGGAAGGAGCTGAAAGACTCAGACATCAATAAACTCTATCCACAAAGGAAGGTATGCCAGTCCTTATCTCACTGACTAGTTCATATCTGAATTGATGAAAATTGGTGGGTGAAAAGCAAAAATTAAAGACATTTTGTATTTGGGGATTCCTGACTGAATGGCACAGCCTTACTCCTCGGTCATCTAAATAGTTTGAAAGGATTGTTGAGTCACTTACCTTCCCAACAAGTTCCAAATGTCATTTTCTCATGATATACTCCATTTGCTCATGTTTTCCCACTTACTTAGCCAATCAATGTCTCTCTGTAAACTGCCTGTATCCCTCTTGCATCCTGCCTTCCACCTATTTTTGTGTGATCTCCAAGTTTGGCTACAGTGCACTCACTTTGCTCCTCCAAATCATGAACATGTATTGTAAACAGCTGCAGTCCCAGCAATGATCCCTGTGGAACCCCATGTGTCAGAAGTAGCCCCCCTGAAAAATAATCCCTTATCCCTGATAAGGCTAATTCTCTACCCATGCAACACCCTACCCCAAACACCATGGGCTCTTGTCTTACAACTTAACCTTGTGTGAGGTATCTTGTTGAATGACTTCTGGAAATCCAAATACAACACATCTACTGGTTCCACTCTGGTTAAGACTTCATTGACAATTTCTAATAAATTAGTCAGATACGATTCCTAACACCTTAACTTTAAACAACAACAACAAAAACAAAGTTGCTGGAAAAGCTCAGCAGGTCTGGCAGCATCTGTGAAGGAAAAAACAGAGTTAACATTTCGGGTCCGGTGACCCTTCCTCAGAACTGATATTGGCTGGGAATCAGCAATCCCAGAGTTGACATGTCTAATACTGGAAGGTATGCATGTAAGGTAAGAAGGGATAAGTTCAAAGGAGATGTGAGGGCTAAGTTTAGAGTGATAGATGCTATCGGGGTGGTGGTGAATGCTGTTCCAATAGGGGAGTTTAGGGGGTTTCAGATAAGCGCGTGAGATTGTAATGAATGGAACAACATGGATCAAAGGCAGGCAAAGGGGACTGGTTTAATTTGCTATCATGTTTGGCACAACATCATGGGCCAAAGGACCTGTTCCGGTACTGTACTGCTCTGTATTTGTCCGGTAAGTGCCTTGGGATGTTTTCCTTGAGTAAAAGATGCTATATCAATGCAAACTGTTACCGTAGTCCACATTCCCAACAATGGGGAGCAGCATAGCAGGTACAAGTGGGTCCCAAGAGCCATTTCAGGATCAGGAAGAATACGAGAGGACACTATCGAGCGACCCACCTATCTCTGGGCATGGCCAGCCTGGGTGAGGCCTGGATCCGAAATCAGAGGCCGAGGCTGTGACAGAGAAAACTGTGCTTTCTAAAACAGCTTAAATGTGACTCTTATTTTAACACAATCATTTGACGATCTTGCAATGAATAGAATTGTGGACCCATTGCAGTCACTGACAAATATATAATCATGAGAGATGGGTAGATGAGATGAGCCATTTTGCACTGGCAATTTGATTGTGGTATGAATGCTTGATACCTGCTGAATATTAGCACGGAAACCAGCCACTTAGGGGCTGGATTTCAGATGAGTAATGGTACATCTCAAAGCTGATTTTTAAAGAATTTTACTTCTGTCATCCAGCAAGCACGAACTGGGGAGAAGATAGCTTCTAAATGCTTTTAAGAAGCCTTCACACAAGAGGTCAGCGTCAGCAGGATCACCCTATCTTGTTTACACCAGTTGTCTTTATAAAGGTGATAGCCTACTGCATGAAGGTGACTGAGGTCATACAATCAGAAGATGGTAAAAGCAGCAGGCCATTCAGTCCCTCTTAAGGCTGCTCTGTCATTGTAATCTGACTCCTCCTTATTTCTCATTGAATTTATTGATCAACGCTTGGTTGAACTCAGACGTGAGACGTGTTTAGTGACCCTGGCTCTACTACTCTCTGTGAAAGAGGGTTCGAATGACTGATGATTTACGGAGAAAGAAAAATAATCCTTATCTCCACCTTAACTTGGAGATCCCTCACGTAGAGCTGTGCTCCCAGCTCTAGATCCCTCCTCAAGGAGAAATATCCTCTCAGAATCCAACCTGTCAAGCCCTCTTGGGAATCTCATGTGGTTCAATTAGGTCACCTCCCATTCTTCAGTCAAACACGCAACATTTTTTACTCGCCCTGATGTCAGTCCCCGTCAGTAAAATCTTCCAGGTGCTGGACGCAGTCCACTTCATGGACGGCTCACTCAATCACAGAATCACAGAATCCTGGAATCCCTACAAAGCAGAAGCAAGCCATTTGGCCCGGCTTTCCGAGGAGCATCCCACTCAGAAGCAAGCCCCACCCCAACTCTATAACCCTACATTCCCCATGGCTGACCCACCTGGCCTGCACATCCCTGGACACCATGGACAATCATCAAGTCACAGTCATAGAATCATTGAGTCATACAGCACAGAAACAGACCCTTCGGCCTATCCAGCCCATACCAACAATAATCCCAAACTAAACTAGTCCCACCTGCCTGCACTTGGCCCATATCCCTCCAAACCTTTCCTCTTCATTTAATTATCCAAATGTCTTTTAAGTGTTGTAACTGTACCCACATCCACCACTTCCTCTGGAAATTCATTTCACAAATGAACCACCCTGTGCATTAAAAAGTTGTCCCAGTCTTTTTGAAATCTTTCTCCTCTGACCTTAAAAGTATTCCCCCTTGTCTTGAAATTTCCCCACCCTCGGGAAAAGACCCTTGCCACTCACCTTATCCATATCCCTATTGACTTTATAAGCCACTGTAAGGTCATCCCTCAATCTCCTATGCTCCAATGCAAGAAGTCCCAGCTGATTCAGCCTCTCTTTATAATTCAAAACCTCCATTCCCAGCAACATCCTGGTAAATCTTTTCTGAGCCGTCTCCAGCCTAATAATGTCCTTCCTATAAGAGGGCCATGAGAACTGGGCACACTACTCCAGAAGAGGCCTCACCAAAATCCTGTACTACCTTTGTCACCTGCTGCTGTAGCCAGATCTTTGTTGGCTGCCACAAGCACAAATGGGCTGAAGGGCCTTCTTCGGTGCTGTAAAACGTCAATGAGCTTAAGAGACAGGAAGGTCAGAAATCTGTCTTGAACAATGGAGCAAAGCAGATACTATCAGACCAGACTGCCTGCTATGTGCAGTATCACAGTACTCAATCCTATCGCTGTGTGTAGAATTAAATATCAGCGACTACTTATAACAGGGGACCAAACACATACTGGCTTATTTTGATCCACCGAACAAACCAAATTTCTGCCCATATGCGTGTGACAGTGAGTATTTGTAAGAGACCCCAGTGAAACACATTCAATGTTACTGTGGTATTGTGGGCATGGAGGTTGTTGAGTAGTGGTAGTATCAACAATTCACATTAGGATATCTCAAATTGTTGGTCACAGACATGTCTTTTATCTAAACTGCGTAAGTGGCAAGTGCATCATTGAATAAGAAACAAAACAAAGCCCAACGGACAGATAAAAATTTAAGCCCCATTTTGCAATAAGCTTTTAGGGGGCAGAAAATTGTCCCGTTAATCTCTCGCTTCAACCATGTACAGAGCCCATGGTTATTGCTGGGCTGATCTAAAGTCTGCAACCAGACACCAAGTCTGGGCAGAGCAGGCAGGTTAATCTGACAGCCGCCTAAATTTCTCACTTCTGGGACTGAGGGGGCTTCACCTCGTCTTCACAGACAGGCCGTCTCCTCAAGACAGGTTCATCTCTGAATGATCCATTTACCAAGAGATTGAAGATCAAGTGGTCTCTTTAGACAGGTCTCCCCATGCATTATTCATGACCAGGAGCAAACCTGACTGAGATCGGCGGTTGTTATAGATGGACAACTGTGAATGGGCCAACAATATTGGCAAAAGATAATTCAGTACATCCATCACAGAGGGCAATTGATGTGTCTTCCTCAGACTGAAACTTGATCGATATGTTGCCATGTCTCATTGGTTAAGGGCAGAACCCACTGCATTTCCAACAGATACAGACTGCTTGGTCTATTAGGCAAACTGAAAGTCTGCATAATCTTAACAAGAGTACTACCAGTAGACCAGAGAATGCAGGTTAACTAATGTAGACAGTAGAACCCTACGACACAAAATTCAAAGCTAATTTACAAAAACATCATTATTCCAACAAGCTACTGAACAATCTATGGAACAAGTTCCTAAGGGAATATTAGCTGGAAGAAGTTAGAACTTTATTATTCAAATGCAAATTAGATAGTTTTATTTCAGAAAATACCATTTTTTTAAAAGCAGAATATGAGCAATTTGCAATATGAGATGTGGCAAGGGTCGTTTGTTTTGGAGGAACAAGCAACTCCTCAACCTGTGTTTCCCCAAGCTCTTCGCCACTGGAGCCTTTCCATCTTTCATGTCTGGATAATGTACACTAATTGATGGAGATTGATCACTTTATTAAACAACTCCTTTACAGTGAATCTGAGGAGGGCAACAGGCAAACCCTCAGTCCTTTCTTATCTCAGAATTCCTATTATTCAGTACTGCAAGTCTGCCTGGGATCATTTCCCAAGAGGCTGTTTTTTTATTCATTTGTGGAATGTAGGTGTCGCTGGCTGGGCCAGCATTTCTTTCTCATTCATAGTTACTCCTTGAGAAGGTGGTGGTGAGCTGCCTTCTTGAACCGCTGCAGCCTACCTGCCGTGGGTTGACCCACAATGCTATTAGGGAGGGAATTCTAGGATTTTGACCCAGTGACAATGAAGGAACGGCGATATATTTCCAAGTCAGGATGGTGAGTGGCTCGGAGGGTAATTGCAGGCAGTGCTGTTCCCATGTATCTGCTGCCATTGTCCTTCTAGATGGAAGTGGTAGTGGGTTTGGAAGGTGCTGCCTGAGGATCTTTGGTGAATTTCTGCAGCGCATCTTGCAGATAGTAGGCACTGCTGCTTCTGAGTGTCGGTGGTGGAGGGAGTGGATGCTTGTGGATATAATGCCAATCAAGGGGCTGCTCTGTCCTGGATGGTGTCAAGCTTCTTGAGTGTTGTTGCTTCTATTTTTTCATTATTCAGTCATCGGACATGGACATTGCTGGCTGGGCCAGTATTTATTGCCTGTCCCTAGATGCCCCTGAGAAGGTGGTTTGTGAGCCACCTTCTTGATCTGCTGCAGTCCAAATGCTTTTGGTAGATCCACAATGTCCTTCAGCAGGGAATTCCAGGATTTTGATCCAGCAACACTGAATGTGATATATTTCCAAGTCAGGATAGACAGTGGCTTGGAGGGGAACTTGAAGGTGGTTTCACACTGGGACTGTCTTCAATTTACGAAATGTCACATCCAGTGTAATATATCCCAGCTTCAACCTCTGACTTGGGTGTAAATGGAACAGTTACTATGAAGCATTTAATACCACACTTTTTCAGCTAGGTAAGTCTGAGTGTGATTAATCTTTCGAAGCAATCCCATCCAAGAAATACAGAAGGTGAAGGAGGGAACAATTTTTGGCCTGTGTCAGTCTAAGACTTAGGAATGTAGAAACATAGAAAACAGGAGGAGTAGGCCATTTGGCCCATTGAGCCTGCTCCACCATTCAACATGGATTGTGGTTGATCATCCAACAGAACCCTGATCCCGCTTTCTCCCCAAACCTTTTAATCCCTTTAGCCCTAAGAACGATATCCAACTCTTACCAATGATTAAAAATGAGTTGCTATATCTGAATATAAACCCAATTTTCATTGGTTCCCAAAGCTTGAGATAGGAGGTGACAGTGAAGTCTATGTCCTTTGAAGAGGTTGATGCAGTGGACTGACAAGTGGCAAGAAACATTCGCACCACACAAATGCCAGGCTATGACCATCACCAATAAGAGACGATCTAATTATCATTCCTTGACGTTCAATGGTGTTACCATCTCTGATTTTCCCACTAACAACACCTTAGGGGTTAATGTTGACCAGAAGCCCAACTAGACTCATCACATATATACAGTGGCTACAAGAGCTGGTCAGAGGCTAGGAATACTGCAGCAAGTATCTCATGTCCTGACTCCCCAAAGTCTGTCCACCATCTACAAGGCATAAGTAAGAAATGTGATGGAATACTCCCCACTTGCCTGGATGGGTGCGGCTCCAACAACACTTAAGAAGCTTGACACCATCCAGGACAAAGCAGCCCACTTGATTAGCACTACATCCACAAGTATCTACTCCCTCCACCACCAACACTCAGTAGCAGCAGTGTGTACTATCTACAAAATGCACTGCAGAAGTTCACTTAGATTCTTAGATTGCACGTTCCAAACCCACAACCACTTTCATCTCAAACGTCATGGCAGCTGATCGATGGGAACACTGTCATCTGCAAGTTCCCCTCCAAGCCATTCACCATCTGACCGTTCCTTCACTGTCACTGGGTGAAAATCCTGGAATTTCCGCCCCCCCCCCCCAGGGCATTGTGGGTCAACCCACAGGAGGTGGACTGCAGCAGTTCAAGAAGGCAGCTCACCACCACCTTCTCAAGGGGCAACTAGGGACGGGCAATGAATCCTGAACAGCCCACGACACCCACATCCCACAAATGAATAAAAACGATTCCCAAGGCTTCCTGGGGAGAGTGGGATTGCGGACCGAAGTCATCATGTCAGCCTTTTCTACATCCAGGGAACAGATAGAACTAAACAATATTAAACCAGAAGGGATCTAGGTCGAACTGCATTATACTTCAATGATCACTGCATGCGTCATTGAAAACAGTCATGATCATGAGTGGTGACATTTTGGAAGAGCTGGTTTCAGACTTCTCCAACAACGTTCTGATTGAAACAAGCACTTTATAAAGAAGGAGTTTTTGACATGTCAGCCCAGGAGAGGTGACACCAACCAAGCAATATCTTGTCACCCAAAGGAGGTCAGTTGCCATAACGACAGTGAGAGAGTTTATTGCAAGGACAACTCAGGCCTCCTTTAGCCTCACTGCCTTTATCAACAATACCAGAGCATTTCAGAGCAGCAGATGTGACCTGAAATGTAAAACATGACATTTGAAAAGAAAACAATCCTGACTGAGAACAAGGTGTAGAGCTGGTTGGACACAGCAGTCCAAGCCGCATTAGAGGAGCAGGAAGGCTGACATTTTGGGCTGAGACCTGATTCAGTCATTGGGAAGGAATCTATAACAGCATAACTTAGAAGTAGAAGTCTGCCATTCAGCCCATTGAGTCTGTTCAATGAGATCATGGCTAATCGAAGAATCCTCAATGTTCCTGACTTTTCCCCAGAGCCTTTGATTCCTGATTTAAAATCTGTCTATCTCGGCCTTCGATACATTTAAAGATCCAGCTTCGACAAGCCCTCTGTGGTAAGGAATTCCACAAATTCACTACTCTCTGTGAGAAGAAATTACTCCTCAACTCTGTCTTAAATGTGCAGCTCCTTATTATGGGCTTATGCCCACTGGTCCCAAACTGTGCCTCAAAGGGAAATAGCCTGTCCACAGCAACTAGGTCAATTCCCCAGGGAATCTTGTATGTTTTAAAAAAGGCTGACTCTTATTCTTCTAAATTCCAATGAGTACAGGCACAGCCTGCTATTTCCACAGAATAGTCTTGAGTGATCAGAAACCAAAACAGAAGTTTGCTAGAAAAATTCACGGCACGGTGGCTCAGTGGTTAGCACTGCTGCCTCATAGCAGCAGGGACCTGGGTTTGATTCCAACCTCAGGTAACTGTCTGTGTGGAGTTTGCACATTCTCCTTGTGTCTGTGTGGGTTTCCTCTGGGTGCTCCGGTTTCCTCCCACAGTCCAGAGATGTGCAGGGTAGGTGGATTGGCTGTGCTAAATTACCCATAGTGTTCAGGGAATTGTAGCTTAGGTGGGTTATAGGGGGAATGGATCTGGGCGGGATGTTCCGAGGGTCAGTGTGGATTGGTCTTGACATCTACCTGGTAAAGTTCTCTCAGGATCTTAACTGTTTCAATTAAGTTGCCTCTGTCACACCTCCTTCCTTCCCAAAGCCTGCCCACCACCAACAAGGCACAAGTCAAGAGGGTGGTGGAATAGTCTCCATCCCTCTGAAGGAGTGAAGGTCTATCACTCAACTCTCACAAAGGTCATCACCACCCAGAACAAAGCTGCCTGCTTGACTGGCATCACATTCATAAGCATCCACCTCCCTTCACCACAGACTCTCAGTGTGTACTATCTACAAGATGCACTGTGGTAAATCACCAGGGCTCCTCCCACAGCACCATCCAAATCCCATCAGATGGAAGAACCAGGGTAGCAGATGCTACCAACAACAAGTTCCCCTTCCACTGACCGTCCTGACTGGGAAACATATCACCGATCCTTCACTGTGGGTGGGTCAAAATCCATGAACTCCTTCTCTAACAGCATTCTGGGTCCACACACACCAAATGGACGGCAGCAGCTCAAAACAGCAGCTCACCACCCCATTCTCAGCGATATTAGGATGGACACTAAACGCCGGTCTGGACAGCGACACCACCATGTTATCAGTGAGAAAAAAACAAAGCCCTTTTCTAAGGAATTTTTATAAACTTGTACAATCATGCCACTGCTATCTTTTCCCAAACTTGCTATCATTGTCTGGATGCAATCCACTATAAAGGTGGATAAGTTTATCAATTATCACCACAGTGTAATTCTTTCTATCTGATCACTTCTTTGAATGTCACGTCCAGCACTTTTGCCTTGCTATTTACCAGCGAGGTTTAGTCACTATTTGATATATAAACAGAAAACGCTGTTAATATTCAGCAGGCCCAGTTGTTTGTGCAGCGAGCGAGACTGAGCTAACGTTTCTGATCTACGACCTTTCCCCAGAACTGAAAAATGTCACAGAACAGGGAAATGGAAAACTGGCATCCTCAGTAGGATTGCCAAGGCTGTGATTGCAAATGTGCGAGTACCAAATAGAAATGGGCACAACTTACAAGAAGTTTCTGGGGGAGGGGTGGGGAGAGAGAACCTGATTCTTCCACAAAAAAAAGTAGGAAACAGAATTTGACGCTTCCACCAGTTCAAAAGGCAACCAACTATTGATATTGGGAATGCGACTGTATTTTCTTTTAGAACTGTCAACATCTATTACATGAACTGAGACATTTATCGTCTGCAATGCTTGCTGTTTTATTGTGCCTGTTTTTCATCTCTGGCCCATTTTGCCACTGCACACTTTCTCTCATCATCAATTTTTTTTTTCATTTACAGAGCTTGCCAGCTGTAAGATATCCGAGAACGTGCTATGTTTTGAACGTACAGGCCAGGTACAAATACAGACATTGTGTGAGCAAAGGGCAGTAAAGATGAAACAAAAAGCCAATCAAGGAACACATGAAAAGAAAATTGGCAACGCTTCCTCCAAGGATTGTGTTTAATGCAAGTTTTAGCCACTCCCATCAAGGCATTGCAGCAGATAAATAGGTTTGAACTTGAGTTAAGTACCAGAAGCACATTTTTTTCACTTGTTTGTAAGTGGTGTTGGTTAGGACAGTAATTATTTACCATTTCTGTGCAAACAATGGTCTATTGATAGACTATTAATCCGGAGACCCAGATAATATCCTGGGGACCCAGGTTTGAACCCCCCCCCCCCCATTGCAGATGGTGGATTTGAATTCAATAAAAAAAAATCTTGAGTAAATTGTATAAAGATGATTGTTGTCGAAAGCATTCTTGGAAAAACCCCATCGGGTTCACTAACGCCGCTTTAGGGAAGGAAACTGCCATCCTTACCTGTTAGAGACAAACAAAAACTGCAGATGCTGGAATCCAACGTAGACAAACAGGAGGCTGGAAGAACACAGCAAGCCAGGCAGCATCTGGAGGCAAGGAGCAGTCAATGTTTCGGGTATGACCTCCTTGCTATCCTTACCTGGTCCGGCCTACATGTGACTCCAGACTCACAGCAATGTGGTTGGCTCTGAACTGCCCTCTGGGCAATTAGGGATGGGCAATGACTGCTGGCATCCACATCCTGTGACTGTATAAATGTATTTTAAGAAGTGCAGCATTCCCACAGATACCTGGGGATCACTGGCCCAAAACTGACCAAAATGGAGGAGGAGCATCCGGGAAGGCATCAAACATCTTGAGATGTGCCGTTGGGAAAAGGCAGAAGCTTGACGAAAACAGCGAAAACAGTGCCACATCAATGGCCCACTCACCCATTCCCATAACCACACCTGCCCTAAGTGTAAACAGAGCCTACAGTAGCTGCATCGGTCCGTATGGCCACATTGGGGCTCACTCTGAGAGTGGAAGAGAGTCATTCTCTTCAGTGAGGGACTGCCAATGAATGACGAATGATAAAAAAAAGCTTTGCCCGAGGAAAGGTGGTGGTGAGCTGCTTTCTTCAGCTGCTGCAGTTTGCTTAGTGTAGAGATACCCACAATGCTGTTAGGGAGGGTGTTCTAGGATTTTGGCTTTGCAATATCATGAAGGGACATTGATATTGTTCCAAGTCAGGATGGTGAGTGTCTTAGAAGGGAATTGCTCACAGTTTTGTTCCCATGCATCGTCCACATATCCCATGTCTGTCCTTCAAGATGGTAGAGGTCATGGATTTGGAAAGTGTTCCCAACAGACTTGCTCTGAGAAACATTATTTTGCCACAGTATATTTCTCAGGTATTGTGAAGCTAACTGACTCACACCAGCCAGTGTCTGAACTAAAGAATTCCACAACCAGGAGGCACAATTGGCAGTGCTCTGACCTGAGATAAAAGGTCACAAGTTCTAAACAAACTCTGGAAAATTGAGTGCAAAATCGAGGCTCACTCTCCATCAACTCTACCCCTGAGTTTAGGGAGCACTCAATGATGAATCTCCCCCATAGGCCAGGGACAAGTCAGCCCTTTGGATTACCATTTATGTAAGGGCATCCAGTAGATTTTAAATCAGCCTTTCATAAATTACAAAGCACATTGAAGAGAACATTCAATGCAGCATTATGAATGAATGAGTGAACCAAATTGTGGCGAATAGATTTCGATTCGAAGCAAACTTGGATGAAAAGGGAATATATAACTCTTATGAACCAGTCCAAAAGTAAGTTTAATGACCTTTCTATCTCGAGGATTAGAATACAAGTGAGCAGAAGTAAGGCTTCAGTTATGTTTGGAGCATGCATGGAATTCTGTGAGGAATACTGGGTACCACACCTCAGAAATGATATACCAGCCTTGGAGGGAGTACCAAGCTCAAAATAGGAGAGATCACACAAACTAAAATCTTTCTGCTCTGAAATTTGCTAGGTTAAGGGGAATGGACTGAATTTTCTAAGATCTTAAAAGCAAACATACAGCCAGAAACTATTTTCACCCATCAAGTGAGAGAGTTCTTACTTTATCCCTCTTTATTCATTAATGGGATGAGGGTGTCACTGACTGGGCAACATTTATTGCCCATCCCTAATTGCCCAGAGGGCAGTTGAGAGTCAGCTACATTGCTGTGGGTCTGGAGTCACATGTAGGCCAGACCAGGTAAGGATTGCAGTTTCCTTCCCTGAAGGACATTAGTGAACCAGATGGGTTTTTCCCTGACTGTGGATGCTGTAAATCAGAAACAAAAACAGAAATTGCTGGAAAAGCTCAGCAGGTCTGGCAGCATCTGTAGAGAGAAATCAGAGTTAATGTTTCAGATCTGGTGAGGAAGGGTCACTGGACCTGAAATGGTAACTCTGATTTCTCTCCACAGATGCTGCCAGACCTACTGAGCTTTTCCAGCAATTTCTGTTTTTGTTGTATGGGACTGACAAATGTTTTCACATTCTGAGAATCAAGGGGTATGGGAATAGGTTGGGGCAGTAGAGTAAAGGGTCAGTCACTATTTTGTACCGATGTGCTGTGCGAGCCTATCATCAAGGATGGGGATATTTGTGGCGTCTCCACCTCCTGTTATTTACCTAAAATTTTCCAACACCATTCACAACTGGGTGTGACAGGACTGTGGAGCTTAGACCTGATCCACTGGTTGTGGGATCACTTAACGCTGTCTAGTGCATGTTGCTTCTACAATTTGGCAATCATGTAGTCCTGTGTTGCAGCTTCACCAGGTTGACACCTCATTTTTAGGCATGGCTGGTATTGCTCTTAACATACCCTCCTGCACTCCTCATTGATACAGGGTTGACCCTCTGGTTTGATGGTAATGAAAGTGTGAGAGATATATCAGGCCAGGAGGCTACAGATTGTACTTAAATACATTTTTGCTGCTGCTGATGACCGACAATGCTTCATGGATACCTAGTTTTGAGTTACCAAATCTATTCAAAGTTTTTCTTATTTAGAACAGTCTCACGGCTACACAACAATGTAAGGAGCACTGTCTCCAGAATGACTATGCAGTGGTCAAATTCGTTGTCATAGATGGATACAGCTTACAGATAGATTAGTGAGGAGTAGGTCAAGTATGTTTATCCCTCGTGTTGGTTCCCTCACCACTTGCCGCAGACCCAGTTTTGCAGCTATGTCCTTTAGGACCAGACCAGCTCATTCAGTCATGCTGTCGAGCCTCTCTTGGAGATGGAGAATCCCACCCAGATTACATTCTGTGCCCTTGAAATGACTGGTGGGTCACCACACCACATCACACCAGCAGTGAGGAGAGTCATTCAGAAAGAGGGGCTCTCAAGTTAACCAGTGAAGGAATAGAAGCCATACTGTTAGCATCACTCTGCACCACAAACCAGCTGTCCAGCCAATTGAGCTAACCAAACTCCTTGTAAGGATTTTTTGGGAAAGGCAGAACACCTGAGGATCATGAGAGATGGTGACCTGCACCCACAAGTTTCCCAATAGTCATAATAACAATGTCTAACTTGATAATATAGCTCCCGCCTGGTTTCGACAATACAACAAACTACATCTTGTTTAAGCGAGAGTCTCTTCTCGTTGAGAATGGTTCTGTTCTACCACTGAAGACCAAGTAAGTCCTTAGGCACTCAAGGCAAGGCAACATTGGCAGCAAACCACCCAACAAGATGGTAATGGTTTGCAATGCAGCACACACAACACACAATGCCATCTAAATGCAAATGCTGTCATTTTATCTGCAAGGTGGACTGCAACCACTTACAAAACTGCATTCAAAGGCAACTTCCAAATCTATGACCACTTCTGCCTCGAAAGACAACTGTAGCAGACGAATGGTAGCACCACCAGTTGCAAGTCCTCCTCCAAGCCATTCATTCCCCTAACTTCTTTTTTAATTCATTGGCAGGATGTGAGCGTCTCTGGCTAGGCCAGCATTTGTTGCCCATCCCAACTGCATAGCGGACAATTAAAAGTCAACCACATTGCTGTCTGTCTGGAGTTACATGTAGGCCAGACCAGGTGAGTTTGGAAGATTTCCTTCCCTGAAAGATATTAGTGAACCAGATGGGTTTTTCAGACAATTGTCAATAGATTCATGGTCATCATTAGACTCTTAAGTAGAGATTTTTAAAACTGAATCCAAATTACGCCAGCTGACATGACAGGATTTGAACTGGGTTCTCTAAATCATAGATTAATAGCCTAGCAATAATACTACATGGCCTTTGGCACCCCTTGTTCCTCTAATTGCAGTTCCTTTATCGTCGTTAGGTCACATTCCTAGATACTTTGGCTATCCTTTTAACGCAAGGATTGCAATAGGTTAGGAAAGCAGCTCATAACCACCACATTCTCAAGGGCAATTAGGGATGGAAATAAATGTTAGCATTTGTTACCATGAACAAATTTAAAAGCAACTTAATATCAAATTCCAGAATTTTACATCCAAGACCAGGTTTGTTTTTTATCTTGGTCCCTCTAGATGTCAAAAGCTTCCAGAGACAAACGACATGCATCTAACGACCATAAGAAATAAGGACAGGGGTAGGTCATTTGACCCAAGAGTCTGCTCCACCATCCAACATGATAATGGCTGGTCCGACACTCCTCATATCCACTTTCCTGCCCTTGCCCTGCAACCCTTGATTCCCCAACTGATCAAGAATATGTCTATCTTAGCCTTAAATATACATGAGCACTCTGCTCCCACACAAGTCTTCTGACACTCTCTGACACTTTATTTACATGGATGTAAATGTCATGCAACCTGACATTCTCAAACACATTTTAGATCAGTACGAAGCTAAATATGCGTTGTATTTTATCTATACACTGTATTTATGCTGAGATAGTAGCAACTGCAGATGCTGGAGAATCTGAAATAACAAGGTGTAGAGCTGGATGAACACAGCAGGCCGAACAGGATCAGAGGAGCAGGAAAGCTGACGTTTTGGGCCGAGACCCTTCTTCAGAAATTATCACCGTATTTATGCACTTGTAAAAGCAGATTTGGCTGAACAATTGAGAAAAAAAAGGATTAATTTGATTACTCTTCAAATCTTCAACACACAGATGACAAACTTACATCCTCCCCTGGATATTTCTGGGAGGCAACAAGTACTGTTTAAAACACGCACCAAAAAAAATGGAGAAGTCTGAAGTACGAGCCAGATTTGAAAAACATTTTTGCGACATGATCGCCACTTTTAATATTCCCTTTGGACTTCCTTTATAAGCAGTTTCGTACAAAATGCCCAGAGTAATAAGATGCAATTCGACTGTCGGACAGCAGTTTCATGTCGAGTCATTAATTATCCCTCATTCTGACAGCAATTCCATTGGCAGTAAGAAGGCCAGTGAGGCAATGTGTCGTTGTTCATGAGCCAGGAATGAATATGAATTAGCAACCTTTTCCGAATAAATATAACTCTAAACACTTGTACCCCATTACTGAGGTAGCCAATATTACACCTTGTACTGAGTGCACATGATTCAAATACCTTGCTGCTTCACTGTGTGCTCGGAAATGAAATCTAACATGTGCAGCTGTTTGCCATTTACTAAGTACAAGCAGTGAAGAGTGAATAGAACTGGTTATCCCATTCAGACACACAAAAGGACAGCAGATTACCCGGTCGTTTAATTTATTGTCATCTTTTGTTCTTTTACAACGTACACAGCAAGCAAATAATAAGCACCTTGTTTAAGTATTTTCTGTTCAGGGGCAATGCCACTAACCCAAACTGCTCACAGGAGCAGCTTGCTCAACCAATACAAACTCAGGAAGGGCTTCAAGCTCTGCAGGGAAAGCGAAGAAGAGAGAGAAAGGCGTGAGAGAGGGGGAGAAGGAGGGAGAGAAAAAACCATGACAGAAAACAAAAAGACAGGGAGAAAGGTAAATGAAGGAAGAGAGAAGGAAAAGAATAGCACTGACTGAGAAAAGAAATAAACAGTGAGAAAAGAATTGGAAGAGACAAAAAGGGAGAAGTGAAAGGATTAGGAAAAGAAAGAGAAAGAGAACAAAATAAAATAAAAGATAAAAGGGAAGGGTAGGAGGAAGAAAAAGAACAAAAGCAGGCAAAAGTAAATATCTGCATTCATATAGTGCCTTCAAATATGACAGACAGATGATATTTTGTCTAAGCTTTTCATTTTGCACTGATCAGAATAATTCACAAGTGAGACCAATTTAAGAGGAAGACCTGACATGCAATGTGAGGAGAATGCTAATTGGTTGTCAAGTGGACCCCTAATTAGTAGAAGCATTGCCACGGAGAGTATGCCAGTTAATGATGATTGACAGCTAAATGTCAGGGATTGTTAGAATTTTAAACCCAGCAAGTTGACTCTGTTTGGTGAGGAAATTGCCTTGGTGGTGCCGAGATAATCAGCACTGGTGCAGCTCTAACATTGGGCCGGGCACTGGGAATATCTCCTTTAAAATTGGACCATGAGATCTTTCATGCCTACCTGAGAGGACACATAGATCCTTCACTTACCAATACATTCTAGACACTGAACTTCACTCTGAGCCACTCTTATTCACATAGCTCTGAGGTTTGCCTTTTTGACTTGGCAAAGTGGTCCTAACAGCCCCTTGAGCAATGATGTTCAGAGTTCCTTACTCCTGGTCAGACAAACCATGGCTGATAGATTGGGCATGGCAGTGGAGGGGGCCGGGGGGGGCGGTGGGGGGGGGGGGTGAGCGGTTGCCAGATTAAATATGGTCCAAAAAGTCACCAATGGCAGAACAGATCAAAGAAAATTGCATCTCAGCAACTGAGAAGCATGAAGTAGGTTGTCGTGGCAAAATAGTGATCACTGTCTTTGTGTTTTGACACCCCTTTGAAATCTGGCCAGCAACCCATCAAGATCGTGTCGACCATGCTGGCACAACCATTGTTGTCATTTTAAATGTCATCTGCATGAATTTACCATTTCCATGTCCTGTGGTTATGGAGAACTGCATTCAGACATGCCATGAACCTAGGGCTCCCTAGTGAAGATATTGCACACAAATGACAGATGCATAAAGTTGTTTGAGCACCCATGTAGGAGAGAGACGTGATGACCGGTGCTACAATTGATCTCAACAGCTCACCTTTATCAAAGCAGATGGACAAAACACAGAACCAGTTCCTCATTGGTAAGCATACAGAATAGGAGACGGAGGTCATTCTGTCCTTCGAGCCTGCTCGAGCAGTTAATATGATCGTGGTCGGTCATCCTTACAACATCCCGTTCCTGCATAACTATGTTCCCCTGTTGGAAAAGGTGCCCATCTAGGTGTATGCGTGTGTATGTGTGTGTGTCTGTGTGTGAGTATGTACTCAAGTGTGTGCATGTACATGCGTGTGTTTATATGTTGTGTGTGTGTGTGTCCGCGTGTGTGGCTGCATGTGTATATGAACAGTATGTGCATCTGTGTGCATGTCTGCATGTGTGTGTCTAGTGTGTGCCTGTTTGCATATATGTGTGTGCTCGCACATGTGTGTTCTTGGGTGTCTATGTATGTGGTGTGTGCATTTGCACATATGTGCGTGTGCAAATGTTGGCTAAGTTAAGATGTGACTGATACCCAACACACATCTTTCCCACTCCACCAACCTCCCACCGACCCCCAGTTAAATATTGAATGGGTGCACAATATGGAAAAAAATAGTGGAGACCACCCATTGGCACATGACTAGTCGACACCTACAACAGAGGGAAGGAAGGGAGGGAAGAAATTTGGCAGCAAAAAGGAGAAAGAGGAAAACAGGGAAAATAATATGACTGTGTTCCCTTAACAGTGAATTGATTAATGGTTTGGAACAGTGGTACTGCGTGTTCTCAATCTGTTAAAAAGCTCACTAGGCAAGGCTGGCTTACCTCCTCTGGGTTAGTGACCTCAAGATTGTCTGAGCTCTCAAACAGCAAACCAACAACATATGAGAGTGGTTAACCATAAAAGCAAAGGAATCGCTGCAAAAATAATTCCTCATTCAGCCTCGCTAGGCCAATCTGTTTTGGATTACAATCCATCAGAAGTTACTTCTGTTCCTCATTTTGCACTTTTTTTCAAGCACACCAACTGCGAAAAGTCCCACTTACTGAGGAAAAGAAAAGGCATTTTTCTGGTCCTGGTCCACCCTACGAGGAGCAGGTCAAACAATCCAGCCACAAGTTTGAATTGCAAACCAATGTTGCTTCTTCACCCTGCCAACGATGTGGCCTCCTCTGCCTGAGGGAAATCGAATGCATCAGAGATAATGGGAACTGCAGATGCTGGAGAATTCCAAGATAATAAAATGTGAGGCTGGATGAACACAGCAGGCCAATGTGCTCCTGAGATGCTGCTTGGCTTGCTGTGTTCATCCAGCCTCACATTTTATTATAAGATAATAAAATGTGAGGCTGGATGAACACAGCAGGCCAAGCAGCATCTCAGGAGCACAAAAGCTGATGTTTCGGGCCTAGACCCTTCCTCTGCTGAAGGGTCTAGGCCCGAAACGTCAGCTTTTGTGCTCCTGAGATGCTGCTTGGCCTGCTGTGTTCATCCAGCCTCACATTTTATTATCTTGGAATTCTCCAGCATCTGCAGTTCCCATTATCTCATATTTTATTATCTTGGAAATGGAATGCAGACTGGACAACTGCTCCACAGAACATTTACATCCTCCCGCAAAAACGATCCCGAGCTTGTGGTGGCCTGCCACTTCAACACACAACCATGTTCCCTGGCCAAAATCTCTGTTTTGGGCTTGCGGCAATGCTTAGTGAAGCTCATTGCTAACTGGAAGAACAACATCTTATTTTCCACTTGGAAATCCTGCAGCCTTTAGGACTCAATCGAGTTCACTAACCTTTGGGCCTGAACATCTTCATCCACATCCTTTGCCCACACCCCAGGACCTGTCATCATTGACTTCAGCACAGCCAACCCATTTTACCTATTAATGGATCCCATTATCATCAGATTTCTGTCTCCCTGTCTTACTATCATCCATCTCCTTTTTGGTCTTTCTCTTCCTCTGAGGTCCATCTTCGCCTCCATTCACCCAATTCCGCACCCCCCACCTCCTGTTTTCAGCATATATATCACCTTTTCCCAGCTGTGATCAGCTCTGAAGAAGGGTCACTGGACTCAAAAAGAGTTAACTCTGCTTTTTCTCCATCGATGTTGAGTTTCTCCTGTGATTTCCGTTTTTATCTTATTTACAGATTTTATTCAAGGCAAGCTGCAATCCAAACAGAGTGATTAGAAATACCTAGACCTACATCAATGACGCCAACTGATCATCAGTGTTGTTAAACACCCCCCCACAAAAATCGAGCAGTTTCCAGTGCCCTACTATTAAACAATCAAGCAGAAATGTAAAAATTGGAGTGTTGTACCTCTCTCTCAGTCTCATGAATCTCATGGAGCTGACCCTGTACCATGAGCACATTAACATTCTCCTGTAGAATACCTGACATGCATTAATAAACGACAAGACTAAGATGTGTAGGATATATACTGTGAAATGAGGTTGTCTCAGAAGATAGATGTTTCAAATGTTTTCTCTGAGCACTGCTGGAGAACTTATCCGTACAGTTCTGACTGGGTTCCGCTGCTTCAATTCTCAGTTGACATCTCAAATGTTGAGCAGAATGTATTTACTTAACATCTTGTTTTTATGCTTTCCAGCGCCTAATTTCAAAACATATAATCCACACCCACACAGTGTCAGTGAAAGGAGAGCTGCAGGGCGGTGAATGTACAAACATATATCTGTAGGCATCCCATAATTTATACTGGCAAACCAATGTGATTAATGCACATTCTAAGGCTACTCAGAGTAGGCAATGCTCCCCTGCTGAATTCAACGCAAATAAGTCTGATGTTCCTATTACAAGAGAAAATGCTTCTCATTTTGTGTGTTCGTTCACTTTTGCTTTCTTCAGACACCTCACTGATCCTTTGGCATTTTGAATCAAGTGGCCCAATTTTGGGTGTTGACAAAGACAGCAAACTTGAAACTTGCCACTTCTCCATTACGTCTTGAGAAATTCACAGTGACCCTTCTTTTTCAGTTTGTTCGTTCATGGGATGTGGATGTCACTGACATAGCTGCATTAATTGTCTGATCCCTAAGCACTCTCAGTGGTGAGACATTTTCCAGACACTCAAAGAGTGGTCTGTACAGTTAGCCAAAAGACGGTAACATTGCAGTGAGTCTGGAATCACGTACGGGACAAACTGGGCGAGGACACTGTCAGTTTTGCGTCCCCAAAGAGCATCAGCGAGCCAGCAGACTCCAACTGCAAGCAGCTAACTCAGGGTGGACTGGGAATTCACCACAGGACTGCCTGACCCGCAGTGTTCAGTTAACTCCCTGTATTCCAACCATTGCTCAGATAGTTGTCAACTCATCTCTTGAGTGAGGAACTGTAGGTTGAAGACCCACTCCAGCACTTGAGCACAAAAAACACTCAACCGATGCCGAAGTGCAATGCACAGGCAGTGTTTGAGGAGCAATTTTACAGTCACAATGTTAAGCCAAGAGTTGATCTGTCCTTTCAGGAGTAAGAAATATCATGACACTGACTTTGAAGAAGAATGTGAAAGCTATCTCTGCTCAATATTCATTCCTCTGTAAATATCTAAAACCATTTTGCCATTTAGAACATAGAACATAGAACAGTACAGCACAGTACAGGCCCTTCGGCCCACGATGTTGTGCCAAATTTTTATGCTAAACCTAAGGTCTATCTAACCTCCACCCCTACCTTATACTATCATCCATATGCCATTCCATTAGCCGCTTAAATACCCCTAATGAAGTCGACTCCATTACCCTCTCCGGCAATGCATTCCACGCTCCGACCACTCTCTGAGTAAAGAACCTACCTCTGATGTCTCCCCTGTATCTACCTCCACTCATTTTAAAACTATGCCCCCTCATAATAGCTACCTCCACCCTAGGAAGAAGTCTCTGGCTGTCTACTCTATCTATACCTCTGATTATTTTGTACACCTCTATCAAGTCACCACTCATCCTTCGTTGTTCTAAAGAGAAATGTCCTAGCTCTCTCAACCTTTCCTCGTAAGACCTTCCTTCCATTCCAGGCAACATCCTGGTAAATCTCTGCACCTTTTCCAATGCTTCTACATCTTTCTTGTAATGAGGTGACCAAAACTGGACACAATAGTCTGGATGTGGCCGAGCCAGGCTTTTGTATAGATGAAGCATAACTTCATGGCTCTTGAACTCAAACCCTCTATTATTGAAAGCTAACACACCATGTGCCTTCTTAACAACTCTATCCAACAGGGTGGCAGCTTTCAGGGAACTGTGAACATGAACCCCAAGATCCGTCTGCTCCTCCACACTGCCAACAATCTTTCTGTTAACCCTGTATTCTGCTTTCAAATTTTTTCCTTCCAAAACGAATCACCTCACACTTTTCAGGGTCAGACTCCATCTGCAACTTCTCAGCCCAGCTCTGCATCCTATCAATGTCCCTTTGTAACCTAGAAAAGCCCTCTGCACTGTCCACAACGCTACCCACCTTCCTGTCATCCACGAACTTACTAATCCACCTTTCCAATCCTTCATCCAAATCGTTTACAAAAATCACAAATAGAAGAGGACCCAGAACAGATCCCTGTGATACACCACTCGTAACTGAGCACCATGTTGAATATTTTCCGTCCACTACCACCCTTTGTCTTCTAAGGGTCAGCCAATTCTGAATCCAATCTGCCATATTTCCCCCAATCCATGCCTCCTTACTTTCTGCATGAACCTACCATGGGGAACCTTATCAAACTCTTTACTTAAATCCATGTATACCATATCCACGGCTCTACCTTCATCTACGTGTTTGGTCACCTCTTCAAAGAATTCAATAAGGTTTGTGAGGCATGATCTACCCCTCACAAATCCATACTGACTATCACAAATCAAACTGTGCCTTTCCAAGTAATCATAAATCCTATCTCTCAGAGCCCTTTCAAATAATTTGCCCACCAGTGAAGGAAGACTAACTGGTCTGTGATTTCCGGGGTTATCCCTATTCCCTTTTTTGAACAAGGGAATGATGTTTGCCTGTCTCCAATCTTCGGGCATATACCCATGGACAGTGAGGAGAAAAAGATCATCGCCAGAGGCCCTGTGATCTCTTCCCTTGCTTCCCATAGAATCCTTGGAGAAATCCCATCAGCCCCAGCGAACTTATCTATCTTCAAGTTCCTCAAAATTCCTAGTAGTTCTTCCTTCTTAACATTGACTTCCTCTAGCCTACCAGCTTGTTTCAAACTGTCCTCCTCTACAACTAGGTCCCTCTCAGTTGTGAATACCAAAGAAAAGTATTCATTAAGGACCTCGCCAATCTCTTTAGGCTCTATGCACAAATTCCTTTTACAATCCTTGACTGGCCCAACACTTTCTCTGGTCATTCCCTTATTCCTCACATACGTGTAAAAAGCCTTGGAGTTTTCCTTGATCCTATCTGCCAAGGTTTTCACAAGCCCCCTTATAGCTCTCCGAAGCCCTTTCTTCAGCTCCTTCCTGGTTAACTTGTATCCCTCTGGAGCCTTTTCTGTTTCTTGATTCCTAAACCTTACATAAGCATGCTTCTTCCTCTTAACCAGTCGTTCCACCTCTCTCGAGAACCATAGCTTCCTCACTCGACCACATCTTCTCTGCCTGCTTAGGGACAAACATATCGAGCACACGCAGTATGCATTCCTTAAACAATCTCCACATTTCTATGGTGCTCTTCCCTGACAGCATCTGGTCCCATTTTATATTTCCCAGTTCTGGCCTAACAGAATTGTAATTACCCTTCCCCCAATTATAAGCCTAATCCTGCTGTATATACCTATCCTTTTCCATGACTATTGTAAAAGTAACAGCGTTATGATCACTACCACCAAAATGCTCTCCTACCAACAGGTCTAACACTTGGACCGGTTCATTGCCAAGCACCAAATCCAAAGTGGCCTGTCCTCGTGTTGGTCCATCTACCGACTGTGTCAGGAATCCTTCCTGAGCTCACTGGACAAAATACATTCCATCTAAACTATTAGAAGTAAAATGTTTCCAATCAATAGTTTGTGATGGGGAATGTGACAGCCTTTGTGGTATTATCACTGGACTATTAATCCAGACACCCAAGTAATGTTCGAGGGACCTGCGTTCAAATCCCAATACAGCAGATGGTGGAATTTGAATTCAACGAAAAGAAAATCTGGAATGTGTTGCAGTGGTAGCATCCAAACGTCAGGACTGAGAGGCCCAGGCTCAAGTCCCACCTGCCCTAGAGCTGTGTAATAGCATCTGTGAACAGGTTAACTGGAAAAATAGATTAAATAAAAAAAATTAAGCATCTAATGATCACCTTCAAACTATCAGCAATTGTTGCATAAACCCACCTTGTTCATTATTGTCCTTTAGGGAAGGAAATCTGTCATCCTTACTTGGTCTGATCTATGTATGACTTCAGACTCAGAGTAATTTGGTTGGCTCTTAACTGCCCTCTGGGCAATTAGGGATGGGCAATAAATGCTGCCTAGCCAGCGGTGTCCCCATCCTGCAAATGAATACAAAAAATGTATGCGTACTCCCAAGAGTTGGAATATGTTGATAAAAAAGAAAAAAAAATTCTTGCATTTAGCAGTGCACTTCTCAGCCACGAGACATCCCATGGCATTTTCCAGCTGATGCAATTACCTCTGAGGTGCAGTCTTTGTTTTCATGGAGGAAACAGAGCAGCCAATTTTCCTACAACAAGCTCCCACAGTTTAACAATGTGATAATGATCAGATGATCTGTTTCTGTGACATTGATTGAAGGCAACTATGGTCCAACACATCAGGGATAACTTGCCCTGCTGTTCTTTGATATCGTGCCAAGGAATCTTTTACATCCATTCAAGTAGGCTGCTGAGGCTTTTATGCAAAGTCTCATCTGAAACACGACAGTATAGTGCAGCCTTGGTTCCATGCTGGAGTGAATCATTTACAAAACCCCATGGCGAACTGTGGTTACAATGGCCTAATGTTATTTTTAATTCTATCGTGGGACACATGTTTCACTAGCAAGGCCAGGATTTGTTGCCCATCTATAACTGGCTTCAACTGCATCAACCTGGATATCGTCCAATTCTTGTTGCATCTGGGCATGAACAAATTCAGTGTCTGCAGATTCGCGAATGATGCCAAACATTGTGCAGTCATCAGAAATTCACCAAAAGCTACTGAGGTAGCACCTTCCAAACCCATGACCACCACCATCTAGGAGGGCAATGGAAGCAGATACATGGCAATATCACCACATGCATGTTCCCTTCCAAATCACACACTCTCCTCACATGGAGATATATTGTCATTTCTTCAGTGTCCATGGATCAAAATCCTGGAACTCCCTCCTAACAGAATGTAGGCCTGTCTACACCAAATGGGCCGCAGTGACTCAAAAAGGCAGCTCACCACCACCTTCTCAATAGCAACTAGGGATGGGCAATAAATGTTGGGTCCAGCCAATGATGGCCACATCCCAGGAATGAATGAAGAAAAACAAAAGGTAACAAGGCATCAAGCACAGCTTACCATGGTGGGCACTGTGAAAGGAGCCTTGGTGAGCCGCTGCAGTAGATGTAACATATCCCTGCCATATGGAGAGGCAAAGACAGTGCAATGAAATATCCCAACAGCACCAGTACCTGATGAATTGTAAATCACAGCACACAAATGTCCTCAGGCAAGGCATCAAAGAGCTTTCTTAGAATTCATATTTGACGACAGAATTCAACTTAAGCACAGAGGCTAGATGGGCTGTGATTGCTTAAAGTTGTGAAGGGTTGTCACAGAATAAGTAGGTAGATCCAGTTTTCACTGACAGGGATGGTCACCCCCCGAATCTATATTCGCCAGCCCTTCAGGCAATGCATTCCACATGATAACTACTCAGGAGGTAATAAGATTCATCATTTCCTCTCTAATGCTCTTGTCAATCCTTTAACCTTCTCAATGAAGTGGAGTCAGTGGTGAAGCATCAATTTCACTGGGCTTGCCATTCAGAACCCCAGGCTAACATTCTGGAGAATGAAGGCAAAATAATGCAGATGCCGAAGCTCTGAAATAAAAACAGAAAATGCCAGAGAGACTATGCAGGACTGGCAGCATCTACGGAGTGAAAACAAAGTTAACGTTTAAAGTCTGAGGTGAAAAAGGTCAGGCCGCCACAGCCCTGCTCTCTCCTTAGAGAGTGATGACAGGTGGCCACTTAGCCCAAGCGTCATCATGTCTGAGGTGAGGAGAAAGGTTGAGAATGAGAGTCCTTCATGGTAAGGTGCAGGAATTGAACCCATGCTGCTGGGGTCACTCTACATCACAAACCAGCTGTCCAACCAAATGATATGACACTTCTTTGAGACCAGTTCTGAAACAGAATCTTTGGGCTTGGAACGTTAAACTTGCTTTCTCCGTCCCCAGATGCTGCCGGACCTGCTGAGCTTCCTCAGCATTTTCTGGTTTTATTTTTAAATTTTCTGGAGTCAAATGATGATATGCAGATGGTTAAATTTAAGTTCAATAAAATCTGGAATTAACAGCTACTCTAGTGGCAACTATGTAGCTACTGTCAATTGTCATAAAAATTTACTTTTAGGGAAGTTAATCTACCATCTTTACTGGGTCTAGCCTACATTTCATTCCTGGTCATTGAAATGATGCAAGGAGCCAACTAGTTCAAGGCAAGGAATGCTAGTCTTGATGGTGCCAACCACATTGCATACAAGAACTTTTATTTTAAAATTGTAATGAAATGAAGTCCCAAATTTTTAATAAAAACCAAAAGAACTGCAGACTCTGGAAATCAGTGCCAATCCAGAAATTGCTGGAAAAGCTCAGCAGGTCATGCAACACCTGTGGTGAGAAGTCCAAGTTAGCCTTTCAGGTCCCTTCCTCAGGAATGAAACCCCAAAAAATGCCGCAAGAACCTTAGCAGGTCTGACGACATCTTTGGGCAGTTAATGTTCTGAGTCTGAGTCAATCGCTTTCTCAGAATCGTCTATTCTAATAAAATCCACATTCAACTCTGCTTTTCTCTCCCACAGATGCTGCTAAAATAGCTGCCATGTTTGCTTTCAAAACAACAGTAATTACATTTGTAAAATAATCAATTGGCAATGAATTGGCTTGGGGATGTACACAGGATGTGAAAGATGCAACTGCTTTCTTTCATTGTATCTGTCTATTGAATATTAAATAAAGTCAACAACCATAATGGACTGATTCTCAACATTTAGATGCCCCACAACTTTAATGCTGATCGTTAAAGCAAGATTAAGCCTGTTTTTGACATGGCATGGAAATAAGTGCGCACAACGGGCCTCAATCACATAGGCATGATGGAAGACTGGATAATGGACTTGTGGCTCAGGCATGTAGAAAACACAAAGGCACTCTTTCCATTTGTTAAAGACATTGGACCCAGCCTTCTACAATTTGTGCCCAAAGTCTCTGGGGGTGTGTGAGATTGAGCATGAAACAGGATTGAGAAAGTCTATTGGAGAGACAGAGTAAGTACAAGAGGAAATCGATCAGAGCAAGAAAAAATGAGCAAATGTTCATGCATGCGTGCTAGTGTTTGTGCACACATATACAACTGTGTGAGTTTGTGTGTGTGCTCGCACATGTGTATGTGCATCTGTGCATGTGTGTGCATGTCTGAGCCTGTGTGCATGTGTATATCTATCTGTTTTGTGTGTGTCTGTGTGCGTGTGTCTGTGTGTGTATACGTATGAGAGTGCAAGTGAGAATGTGTGTGTGAAAGCACAAGTGCTCATGTATTTATTTCTGTGTGTGACAGAAAGCATTCTATCTGAATGCATCATGGCTTGGTATGGCAGTTACTCTTCCCATGGATTGTAAGAAATCACAAAAACTTATGAACACAGCCTAGTCCAGCACACAAGCCAACCTTCCATCTATTGACTCTATCTACACTTCTCACTGCCTCAGAATACGGCCAGTATCATTGAAGAGCCCTCCCACCCTGTTTGTAATCTCTTCCAACCTCTTTCATCAGGTAGAAGATATAAAAGCTTAAACAAGAACAGCGTGTTCCCAGCCGTGAATGGACTTCTGAATGGACCTCTCAAATTTTAAGTTTAATGTTGATCCTGCTCTTTGTGCACCATCTCTGCAGCCGTAACATTGTATTCCTTGCTCTGTTCTATTATCCTAACGCACTTCGTACGGCATGATCTGTCTGTATTGCACACAGAACAAAACTTTTCACCGTACTTAAGTATGTAACAATAACAAATCACATCAAAAAAGTGTGAATTGGAGTTAACTGAGTAGCTGTTATAGTTGTCAATTCAGTAAGAATTGAGAGGCAGCAAACCTACCGTGGCAAGTAAAATCCTTTAAAGCGTTTCAGTCACATGAAAGAAAGAAAATGAGCATAAGTCCTTCGTAGGTAGACATTTACTCCTTTAATGGGTTCTTATAAAATGTGCAAATATTTAAATGAAATATTTTAAATATGAAATTTTACATATGAAATATTTAAATATGAAAAATGAAATTAAATGAAATAAATTTTAAATGAAATAAAATATTTAAATGTGCAAATAAGTTCAGATACAGGAACTCTGCGTCCAAGCCTGATGTGTCTGTGATGCTCAAACTCACAGTGGCTGTTGCCATGAAATTGTTCATTTCCAATTGTCAGTGTGTACAAACTGGAGTGGATTATAGTCTTCAAGCAAACAAGAATACACACCCCACCACTCTCTCTCTCACAGCGCCAGGGACCCGGGTTCAATTCCAGCCTCGGGCGACTGTCTGTGTGGAGTTTGCACATTCTCCCGGTGTCTGCGTGGGTTTCCTTCAGGTGCTCCGGTTTCCTCCCACAGTCCAAAGGTGTGCAGGCTAGGTGGATTGGCCAGGCTACATTACCCATAGTGTGGGCTATAGGGGGATGGGTCTAGGTGGGATGCTGCAACGGGCAGTGTGGACATGTTGGGCTGAAGGGCCTGTTTCCAAACTGTAGGGAATCTAATGTAATCTGTCTCTCTCTCTCACACACACAAACCCCAACACTCTCTCTCTCACACACACGCGCGTGCACACACACACACTAATCTAATCAACAGCCTGTCAAGTAACGCTTAAAGCCTTTTATCTGTGGTAGAGAATAGAAAGAGAAAGTACCAGAAATAAACAGCATTGGTGAAGAGAAAAACAGAGTTAATACTTTTTTAATTCACACATGGGATGGGGGTGTCGCTGGCTGGCCAGCGTTTATTGCCCGTCCCTAGCTGCCCTTGAGAAGGTGGTGGTGAGCTGCCTTATTGAACCGCTGCAGTCCGTGTGCTGTTGGTAGATTCACAATGCCCTTAGAGACGGAGTTCCAGGATTGTGACTCGGTTAAATTCCACCTTGTGGAGTGCCTCTGTAAAGTCTGTGAACTTGAAGCCAGACTGTCAATTTTAATTCTCCAACTTGCTCCCACTCTGACCTCAGCTTCTTCCAGTGAGGTTCCACACAAGTTTGAGGAATAGTAACCCATCTTACAATTGGATACTCTAGCGATCTGCATCGAGCATCAAATTGAACAACTTCAGATCAAAACTATCACCTTCATTTTGTTTCAATTATCTTTGTAGGCCTTGGTCTCAATCCTGTGCTTCTCATTCTTGCTTTCAAAGGTCAGCAGTTGATCATTTTGCCTTTCACACCTCCTCCTGACCCATTTTGCGTTCTATCGTTGGTCCATTTCCACTCTTGTCTGTTCAACTTGCATTAACTTTTTCCATGTATAATTGCGCCTGCTTTTCACTTCATTGCAGACTTTCCCTTTTGTTCTTTGTCCCATCCTCCCCTTTGTTCTTGCTTCACTCCTGACCTGCTGGGTACTAACACAAGTTCAAAGGCCTGATATTCCCCAAATACCCTCACATAGCACCTTCCAAACCCACGACTACTTCAGGATCACAGCAGTAGATACAATGGGAACACCGCGCCCTGCAGGTTCCTCTCTGAGCCGCTCATCACCCTGACTTGCAAATATAGCACTGTTCCCTCACTCTGGCTGGGTCAAAATCCTGGAATTCCCTTCGTCGGGGCATTGTGGGTCTACCCGCAATAGGTGGACTGCAGTGGTTCAAGAAGGCAGCCCACTACTACCTTCTCAAGGGGGAACTAGGAATGGACAATAAATGCTGGCCCAGCCAAGGACACCCATATCACACAAAAATGAACAAATAAGACAAAAACCAAGATAACAAGGTGTAGAGTTGGAGGAACACAGCAGGCCAGGCAGCATCAGAGGAGCAGGAAAGCTGATGCTTCAGGTCTGGACCCTTATTCAGAAATGGGGGAGGAGAAGGAAGCTCTGAAATAAAGAGAGAGACGGGGAGGCAATGATGGAAGGGGAATATAGGAGCAGATAGGTGGAGAGAAGACAGACAGGTCAAGGCTCTGGGGGTGGAGCCAGTGTGGGTGAGTGTAGGTAGGAAGTGGGGGTGGGGGTTGGTCAGTGAGGTGGGAGGAGCAGATAGGTTGGAGAAAAGATGGACAGGTCAAGGAGGCTGGGACTAGCTGGGCTGGGCTGGGCTTGGGATGAGGTCGGGCGTGGGGAGATTTTGAAGCTCGTGAAGTCCACATTGAGGCCATTGGGCTCACAGTTCCCAAGTGGAATATGAGGTGCTGTTCCTGCAGCTTTCAGGTGGCATTGTTGTGGCACTGGAAGAGGCGCAGGATGGACATATCATCCAAGGGGTGGGAGGGGCAGTTGAAGTGGTTCGCGACTGGGAGGTGTTGTCATTTGTCACACACTGAGTGTAGGTCTTCCACAAAGTGGTCTCCCAGGCTCCGCTTGGTTTCCCCGATGTAGAGGAGGCCACATTGGGGACAGTGGATACAGTATACCACATTAACGGATTTGCAGGTGAACATCTGTTTAATATGGAAGGTTTTCTTGGAGCCTGGGATGTGGGTGAGAGCAGAGGTGTGGGGGCAGGTGTAGCACCTTTTGAAGTTGCAGGGAAAAGTGCCGGGGCTGGTGGGGCTAGTGGGGGAGTGTGGAGCAAACAAGGGAGTCACAGAGGGAGTGGTCCCTCTGGAAGGCAGATAAGGGTGGGGAGGGAAATATATCCTTGGTATTGGGGTCAGGTTCCAGATGGCTGAAATGACGGAGAATGATGCTTTGAATCAGGATGTTGATGGGGTGTTACGTGAGGACGAGGGGAATTCTGTCTTTGTTGTTATTGCGGGGAGAGTGTGTGAGTGCTGAGGTGTGGGAAATGCGAGAGATGTGGTTGAGCACATTTTTGACCACTGTGGAGGGGAAATTGCAATCCTTGAAAAACGAGGACATCTGGTTTGTCCGGGAGTGGAACGCCTCATCTTGGGAGCAGATGCAGTGGAAGTGGAGGAATTGGGAATGGGGGATCGCATTCTTGCAGGAAGGTGACTGAGGGGAGGTGTATTCTCAGTAGCTGTGGGAGTCGGTGGGCTTGAAATGGATATCAGTTTCCAGATGTTTACCAGAGATGGAGACAGAGAGGTCCAGGAAGGAGAGAGAGGTATCAGAGATGGTCCAGGTGAACTTAAGGTTAGGGTGGAATGTGTTAGTGAAGTGGATGAACTGTTCGAATTCCTCATGGGAGAATGACGCTGCACCAATGCAGTCAATTGAGGAGGAGGTGGAGTTTAGGGCCAGTGTAGCTACAGAAGAGGGACTGTTCCACGTAGCCCACAAAGAGGCAGGCAAAGCTTGGGCTCATGTGTGGGTACCCATGGTCACCCCCTTAGTCTGTAGGAAGTGGGAGGAGTTAAAGGAGAAGTTGTTAAGGGTGAGGACAAGTTCCATGAAGCGGGTAAGGGTGTTGAGAGTGGGGGACTGGTTGGGCCTGAGGGAGAGGAAGGAGCAGAGGTCTGCATGGGAAATACAGGTGTATAGGGACTGGACATCCACGGTAAAGATAAGATGTTGCGGGCCAGGGAATCAGAAGTTTTGGAGGAGGAGGAGGGCATGGATGGTGTCAAGGACGGAGGTGGGGAGTTCCTGGGCCAAAGGGGAGAAAATGGAGTCGAGATAAGTGAAGATAAGTTCAGTGGGGCAGGAGCAGGCAGAGACAGTGCGTCGACCAGGGCATGTGGGTTTATGTATTTTGGGGAGGAGATAGAAATGGGTAGTGCAGGGTTAGGGAACAATGAGGCTGGAGGCTGTGAGTGGGAGGTCACCTGAGGTGATGAGGTTGTGGATGGTTTGGGAGATGATGGTTTGGTTGTCAGGGCTGGGGTCATGATCAAGGGGGTGATAGGAAAAGGTGTCAGAGAGTTGGCACCTGGCCTCGGCGGTGTAGAGGTCAGTGCGCCATACCACAACTGTGCCTCCCTTGACTGTGGCTTTATGGTGGAGGTTACGGTTGAGCGAAGGGAGTGAAGGGCTGCACGTTCTTTGGGGAAGAGTTTGGAGTGGGCGAGAGGGGTGGAGAGGTTGAGGCAGTTGAGATGGAGTTGGAGATGAAGAGGTCAAGGGAGGGTAGGAAGCTTTGAGCTGGTGTCCAGGAGGACGGGGTGTGTTGGAGGCGGGAGAAGCAATCAGTAGAGGTGGGGGGATTCGAGTCAGGGTTAAGAGTTGGAAGAAATATGAAATACAATGTCTGAGAGGGTGATGGAGGCAGATACTCTTGCAACATTTAAGAAGCGATTGGGTGAACATCTAAAATCTCAGGGCATTGTTGGCTACTGTCCAAGTGTAGGCACATGAGATCAATACAGTTTGGTGCTTGTTAATCAGCATGGGCATGGTCAGGATTCACATGACACCAGCTTACAGTCCGGCATGTTTATTTGAAATCACAGACTTTTGCAGCACCACTCCTTTGTCATTTCACCTGAAGAAAGGGGCAGTGCTTAGATAGCTTGTGATTTCAAATAAACCTGTTGGACTATAACCTGGTGTCGTGTGACTTCTTACCTTGTCCACCCCCGTCCAATGCTGGCACCTCCACATCATGGCTAAGCATAGACATGGTGGGCCAACATGCCAGTTCCTATGACCTGTGGACTTGAACCCAAACCTCTTGCCACAGAGGTAGGAACGCTACCACTGTACCATGAAAGCGCTTACTGAGAGCAGATAAACCTGCAGACTGTGTTAGTAACCATGCCAAATAGTTTAAAACAATGAGCTCTTCAGACAGAAGATAGATGAGGACCCTTATTGATTAATATCAGCCCCAGATCACAGAGCGCTGGAGCTTTGGAATGGAGAAGACCAAAAGATATTTCATTTGAAGATTTAGGCTCCTTTGTGGCTTACTAATAATAATTTCTATTCCAAGGGAAAATTTGGAAGTGCTTTGTCTCAGAGAAACAAATTGTTCCCAGAAGGGATGGCATCAGTGAAGCGTGCCATTATATTTTGCAAGGCCTGAGACAGAATGAAGGTCACGCTTTCTTTAATAGCATTTTCAACAACAAGGACTGCCTAATTAACCCTCAGCACTTAAGAATGACTTATTGCTGATTATCACACATTCTGCAGCAGGTAAAGACAGCTGTCTTGGGAAGAGTACGGTCTGATTACGAAAATTCCAGCGAAAGTTACCAGCCAGCATTTGTGTAGCCCCAGATGATAATTTATCGCACAGGGGGTGTGGTCAATTATACTGCAGTCTTATTAACATTTATTCTGAACAATACATTGGTAAGAAGTATAAAACAATACATAAATCACAGAATCCCTACAATGTAGAAGCAGGCCATTCAGTTCACACCAACTCTTTGAAGAACATCCCACTCTGTCTCTGCATTTCCCATGTCTAATCCACCTAGCCTCCAATTCCCTAGACACTACAGGCAATCAACTTAACCTGCTCATCTTTGGACTGCGGGAGGAAAGCCACACAGACACAGGGAGAACATGCAAACACCACATATACAGCTACCCAAGGCTGGGATTGAACCCAGGTCCCTGGCACTACAAGGCAGCAGTGCTAGCCACTATGCCACCTCAAAGACTCAGCCTTTTAGCAAAATCAGTCAGTTCACAGAAACGGAGAAACTGGGAGCAGGAGTAGGCCATTCAGCCCTTCAAGTCTGCTCTACCATTCAATATGATCATGGCTAATCCAATTCAGTATCTTGTTCCTGCTTTCTCCAAGCACATTTTGATCCTTTTAGCCGCAAAAGCTAAATATTCAATGGTTGGCCTCAAATGCTTTGTGTGGCAGAGAACCCATTCTCTAGGTGAAGAAACATCTTCTTGCCCCTGTCATCTTCATTTGCATTGGACAGAGAGTGAAATATGCAGTGCATTGGTGTAATCATGGACAGCAACATGGTTTAAATGTGTCTCCCTTATAAACCTTATCTTTGGTCTGTCCTCATATTGACTGAGAGAAGGGAGGGTTGTCTGTATTGTTGGGTTAGTTGTTCTGTTGAAAGTTTAAATGTCAGTAACTTTCCCCACTGCACTTTTGGATGAAAAAAAGCCTAATGATCATTGTGCCCCTGCACTCAAGAGAAATGGTGTGCCTGTGTGTGTGTGTGTCCTACTTCTTAACACGCTACTTTACCATTCAACGATTTTGATCAAGAAGACAGGGAACAAACCTGCAATCTCCATTAGTTATTTCATGTCTCCCATTTGGCTAACAGGTCATCTGTCGTGATCGGAAGAAACCGTATTTAAAACAAATAGGAAAATAATTCAGCTCCAAATGCTAAAGAAAGCACCGATCTATAACGTTGAATAGATTTTCTTTTCGTTCCTACGTTCAAAAAAAATTTAATTCTCATATTTGCAGCTCTCTCCAAAATACTGGGAAATGTGCAACAAAGTGGCATACATCAATCTTTTCTCAGGTGAATAAATGCAGTTGAAAATACATGTTCTGCTTTCAATAACCATATCTGATTTATGCTAACGATGCTGTCACTGTGGATGGTGCTGCTTGTAAGGACTTGTGTTATGCTTCCCTCATGCATCCTGCCTATATTGGGGTCTGTGTCGTGATAATATCTTTATTACACTCCTGAGGCCACTGTACTTAGCTACTCTCGGTCTGCAGCATCCTTGTCTCTATCTTGCCTCAGAAACTCTCAGTTGGTCCTGTAAACATTTCTGTTACATTTAGGTACAAGGATGCACAGTTCCTGGTCACAGCTTTCCAGTACACTTCTTAAATTCTCTCTTATTACAGTCTTGACAGCAAGCAAATGCTGATGCAAGAGTTATGTCATCATGTACATCACCATTCATTTGCCCATGACAGTACAGAATAAACCTTTGGGTTTTCAGATGTCTATTGTTTTATTTTGTGGATGTGGGCATCAGTATCCATCCCTAATAGCCCAAAGGGTCAACCACATTGATGTTAGTCTGGAGTCACATGTAGGCCAGACCAGGTAAGGACAGCAGATTTCCTTTCCTAAAGGATATCAGTGAACCAGATGGGTTTTTTTCCCTCAATAACTGAATTCTTATCGATTTAAAATTCAAATTCCACCAACTGCCTTGACAGGTATTCAAAACCAAGGTCTCCATTATATTACCTGGGTTGATGGCCTTATGGTTGAGCGATAATAAAACCAGGCTATTTCTGCCCGCGTGGGATACCTCTCAGCTTGAACTTAGAAGCTTCGTTTGAGACTCATTTCTGAGATTAGCACACCAATGAAGCAATAATCAAGTGTTACACTGCTGGAAGTGGCACTTTTCCTATCTGTTAGCCCAATGTCTTAACGCACACTCATTGGTTTCTGTAAAATGATGGGCCAATTGGCCTCTTGTCTCTCCTTCTTTGCAAGCTCTGCAAAGTCCGTCATACACACAAAAGCCATAGGGAAATTTCAAAGTTGCTCGCGGCGAGTTTTACTTGAGTCGGGAAGAAAGAGAACTGTCAAGCACAAGAGAGGACAGATCATTGATATGGCATATTCTGCAATACCGGAAACTTTTCACTGGTTCAGGTCAACCAGTCCATCTCAATGTCAACATGTCAGGTGATGGCGGCAAAGTGAGTGGCATTACAGTGTGTGAGAGCCGGGCAGAAGTGGGTTCAAGTCTCGACGCAGGACTCGATGGCCAAAGGAGGCATCTTAATGAAACAAACACAGAGCATGCTACAGAAAGTCAGCAGGACAGGCAGCATCTGTGGGGTAAGAAACAGAGTTAACGTCGCGAATCTCTTCTGACCTTCCTTCAGAACTGTTTGGTCTTCTCGACTGGTCTTCAACTCTCTGAAGAAGAGTCACACTGGACTCGAAACATTTATTCTGTTTCTCTCATCACAGATGCTGCCAGACCTGCTGAGTTTCTCCAGCACTCTGCTTTTGCTTCAGATTTGCAACATGCACAGTTTATAAGGTTTATTAAGGACACGATCACAGACAAGTTGGTTCACAAGCTGTGAATCCTTTCTGCCCATCTATGGCAGGGATGAAGAGCTGGAGAATCTCATAGTCAGCTGGTGCTGTCAGCTAGATCCAGTGTTATTAGTTTCTGCCCTCTACAGGACTCCATGTATGTGATTTTTCTATGGGCTGCATTCCATGGTAAACATCCCCTTATATTGAGGGAATGCCAGAGGAAGTTAAACAAAGCAAAGTGGATCGGTAATTGTTGCAGCAATTTTAACAATACAATTCCAGATTTTCGCCTAGTTCCTGCACAGCCAGCCTAGCCTAATAGAAGAAATCATTGCTGATTATTCACTGAAGTATTCCTTTGCTTCTATTCTTTTGCCCCTTAGTACCATGCTGTACAAACTGTGCAGATTAAAATCCAATAACTCAAACGCAACCCTGCATTTCCAAAACCCAGCACATTTGCAGTCAGGTGGCAGCTCGCATATTGCTAAGCTAATTCCAACCCAGTTGATACTTTATTCATATACACATGACAGTGTCTTTCCATTGTTGCTTTGGATTGAGCCCACTGGGGTGATGAATGACATTTGCTGCCATTGGGCATTACAGTCTGATTTGCATCCACTGTATACCTGTTCAAAATCGCCACTCGCCCACAAATTAACGTGACAACAGCGTAAAACTCACAGGACTTACACAGCCAAGGTTCTGACAGAGCAAGCTCCTGTCAGCAAACATTCAAGACAACATGACTCCTTAAACAGAAAACTGAAACTGCTGAAGAAGCTCAGCAGGTCTGGCAGCATCTGTGGATACAGAAAGCAGAGTTAACAGTCGCCCTCAGAAATCATCCGAAATGCCAACTCTGCTTTCTCTCTCCAAAGATGCTGCCAGACCTGCTGAGTTTCTCCAGCAATTTACAGAGTCAGATCCATGGAGGTGTACAGGATGGAAACAGACCCTTTGGTCCAATTTCTTTATGCCGACCAAATAGCTGAAATTAACCTAGTCCCATTTGGCAGCATTTGGTTCTTATTCCTCTAAATTCTTCCTATTCATGAGCTACAACAAAGTACTGCTGTGGAACAGGGTGGGGAAAAGTCCAGGTGAGCAACAGTAATAGTCAGGAGCACAGACAGGCATTTCTATGGCTCTGAACGAGACTCGAGGATGGTGTGTTGGTCTCTGGTGCTGGGGTCCTAGATGTCTCTGAGCAGGTACAGGACATCCTGAAACGGGAGGGAAAACAAACAGAAGTCGTTGTCCACATTGGTACTGGTGGGAAGGGGGAAGAGGTCCTATAAAGAAAATTCAGGGAGTTAGGTAGGGAGCTAAAACGCAGGACTACAGAGGGTAGCAAGTGGAAGGGTGTTTTTCAGAATGGAGACCCGTAACTAGTGGTGTTCCACAGGGATCAGTCTTAGGTCCTCTGATGTTTGTAGTGTATAGGAATGATCTGGAAGGAAATGTAGTAAGTTTGCAGATGGCACAAAGATTTGTGGAGTTGCTGACAGTGCCGATGATTGTGAAAGGATACAACAGGTTGTAGGTAAATTGCAGCTGGAGTTTAATCCAGACAAGTGCAAGGTGATGCATTTTAGAGGATCAAATTTAGGTGTGAATTATACTGGAAATGGCAGAACCCTTAGGAATATTAACAAACACACGGATCTGGGTGTGCAGATCCACAGTTCCTGAAGAGTGGCAACACAGGTGGCCTAGGTGATTCAGAAGGTGTATGGCATGCTTGCCTTCATCGGCTGGGGCTTGGAGTACAAGAATTGGCAAAACATGTTGCAGTGATATGACACCCTTGTTAGGCCACATTGTGTGCAGTTTTGGTCATTACATGACCAGAAGGGTGTGGAAGCTTTGGAGAGAGTGCAGAGAAGGTTCACTGGGATGTTGCCCAGCCTCGAGGATATTGGCTTTGAGGAAAGGTTAAAAAGACTAGGATTGTTTTCACCGGAAATACGGCGGCTGAGAGGAGACCTGATAGAGGTCTACAGAATTATGAGAGGCATAGATAGGGTGGATAGTCAGAGACGTTTTCCCAGGATTTAAGTTTCAATTACAAGGGGGCACAGGTTCAAGGTGAGAGGGTAAAGACTTAAAGGAGATGTGCAAGGGAAGTTTTTCACGCAGAGAGTGGTAGGAGGCTGGAATGCACTTCCAGAGGAGGTGGTGGAAGTGGGTACATCAGCGACATTTAAGAAGCATCTGGACGGCTACATGAATAGGGAGGGAATAGAGGGATATGGATCAGATAAGGGCAGGAGGTTTTTTTTTAGTTTAGATTAGATTTCCAAGATTAGATTTCCAACAGTGTGGAAACAGGCCCTTCAGCCCAACAAGTCCACACTGTCTCTTGAAGCAACCCACCCAGACCCATCCCCCTACAACCCACAAACCCCTGAAAACTACGGACAATTTAGCATGGCCAATCTACCTAACCTGCACATCTTTGGACTGTGGGAGGAAACCGGAGCACCCGGAGGAAACCCACGCAGACACAGGGAGAATGTGCAAACTCCACACAGACATTGGCCCGAGGCAGGAATCGAACCCGGGTCCCTGGCGCTGTGAGGCTGCAGTGCTGACCACTGAGCCACCGTGCCACCCCACCGTGTCACGTTAGTCAGGGCATGATGGTCGGTGCAGGCTTGGAGGGCCAAAGGGCCTGTTCCTGTACTGTATTTCTCTTTTGTTCTTTTGTTCTACCCATTCAGGCAGCTTTTAAATATTGTAATTGTGTCAGCCTCCAGCACGTCCTCTGACAGCTAATTCCATACACGCACCACCTCGAGTGTGAAAAAATTGTCCCTTGGGTCTTTTTTTAAACCTTCCCCTCTTATCTTAAACCTATGCCCTCTGGTTTTGGACACCCCCACCCCCTACCCCAGGGGAAAAGACGTTGACTATTCACCTATCCATGTCCCTCATGATTTTATAAACCTCGATAGGTCACCTCTCAGCCTCCAACTCTCCAGTGAAAATAGCCTACTCATCCTCTCCCTACAGCTCAAACCGTCCAACCCCAGCAACATCATTGTAAATCTTTTCTGAATGCTTTCAAGTTTCACAACATCCTTCCTATTTCTGCTTTTGTTTCAGACTTCCAGAATCCAGAGCTTTTTATTTTATTTTGTGTCAGCTCAGCTCCTCATGTTGCAATACAACAGACACTGTTCTGCGAAAAAAAGTGACCTTTCCTGCTCTATCTAGACAGAGTGGTATGCACTGCCCCTAAACAGAAGCAAGCACAATTCTGTAATATACAGACTGGCAAACTCTTTGTAATGAGATGGAGCCCAAAGAGGGTAAAAAAAATGATAATCAAAAGAGACAGTGATTCCTGATACAGGAATTTCAGAATGGGGGAACAGGGACTGTCCTCCTTTGAGGAGAATAGATCTTAGAATCCCCACACTGAGACAGCCGGTCATTTGGCCCATCAAATCCACACCTACCCTCTGAAGACCATCCCATCTACAGCCCCCACCCCTACCCTATCCCTGCTTTTCCAGTAGCTAATCTACCTAATTCTACACATCCCTGGACACTTTGGGTAACTTAGCATGGTCAATCCATCTAACCGACACATCTTTGGACTTGAGAGGAAACCGGTGCACCCAGACACAAGGGAGAATGTGCAAACTTCACACGAACTGTTGCCCAAGGCTGGAATCCAACTCGGCTCCATGACACTGTGCAATGGCAGTGCTAGCCACTGAGCCACTGTGTTGCCCCAGATGACTGAGAGAAGATTCGATTGAAGTATTCAACAGTATGTGAGGTCTGGGCAGAATGACAGGGAGAAACTGTTCCCATTCATGAACAGATCCAAAAAGAGAGGGCATGGGTTTAAAATAATTTGTAAAGAGCGGCAAAAATGACATGAGGGAAATGCAGTGAATGGTTAGAACAAGGAACACACTTCTGTGGTGAAGCCAGGTTCATTTTAGGCATTCAGAAGGAAATAAGACGATTATTTTCAAAGAACTAATGCACAGGGTTATGGAGAGAAGGCAAGGGAATGGCATTCAGTGAGCTGCTTATCTGGAGAGCGGACAGAGACGGGTTGGGCTGAATGGTCTGTGTTGTAATCATTCTATGACTCAGACTGAGCATGAGTGGGATGGTGAATAAGTGAGAGGTTGTGAGAGTGTGAGAGAACAAATGAATGGAGTTGGCTGGCAGCACACGAGTATATGTGCCTGTAAATAAATGCAAGGGTGTGTGAATGAAAGTGAGAGAAATAGATGTGAGACAGTGAATAAGAGGGGGGAGTGAGAGAGGGAGAATGTCAAAGGGTTTGTGGGAATGAATGAGTGTAAGAGGATACAACTGAATGGGTGAAACTAAATGGAGATGGAACGTACAAAGGGTGAGAAAGGAACAAAATTGGTGTGTTTGCCTTCTCCTTCGTTTATCAATGGAAATGAGAGTGGCCTCATTGACAGCGCATCCTTCTTCAATGCCGCCTAGCAACAACAGGTTCACGTGCAACTACTGAGTCGGAACCTCTGAAGTCTCGTTTCTCTGATCATTCAAAAGCAAAAGCAGTCAATAAATTGATATTCCCTGTCAAGTTGGTGCACAACTTCTGAAGTGTATCAGCTCCCACCAATCAAAGAATTTCTCTCAAGGACAGAATCACAAAATTGTTACATGCCTTTCAACCCATTGTGTCTGCACTGCTTCTATCATCCAGTATCAATCTCCCGCCATTCCCCATATCCCTGATAACTATTTCTAACCAAGTCATCATCCAATGCTGTTATAAATGCCTGGATTGGCATTGGGTCTTGGGAGCAGGAGACGAGCAACCGAGGCCCAGTTCTGGGATTCATTGGCTGATAAACTAGATTACATAACAGCTCCAAAGTGGAAGCTAACATCAAATCAAAGACGGTCAGAAAGATGCCCAGTATGCTACAGTTTGCACAGAAACAGGCGCTTCAGTCCAACTGATCCATTCTGACCAGGTATCCAAAATAAATCCAGTCCCATTTTTCAGAATTTGGCCCATATGTCTCTAAACCCTTCCTATTCATGCACCCAACCTGATGCCTTTTAAATGTTGTAATTGTTCCAACCTCCACCACTTCCTCTGGCAGCTCATTGCATCAAGAAAAAGTTGCCCCTTAGGTCCCTTTTAAATCATTCCCCTCTCACCGTAAATCTGTGCCCTCTGGTTTTGGACTCTCCCAACCCAGGAAAAGACTTGTCTATTCACCCTATCCACGCCCATCATAATCATCAGCCTCCATAGCACCAGGAAAAATAGCTCCAGCCATTGAGCCTCTCCCTGTAGCTCAAACCCTCCAACCCTGGCAACATCCTTGTAAACCTTTCAAGTTTCACAACATCTTTCCTATGCTGGGAGACCAAAATTGAACGCAGTATTCCAAAAGTGGCAGAACCAATGTCCTGTACTGCCACAACATGGCATATTAACTCCTGTACTCAATGCACTGACCAATAAAGGCAAGCATACCACATGCCTTCTTCACTCACCTGTCTACTTGTGACTCCATTTACAAGGAGCTATGCACCTACGCTGTGCGGTCCCTCTGTTTGGCAACATTTCCCAGGACCCAGGTGCATGTATGTATGTGTTAGAAACAAAATATCCTCATATTTAACAGAGTTTAGTTTACTACTGACAATGGCATGAGTATGTAATCCAGGGGTCACAAATTCATTGTACACGATCATGTCAAGTTGCAAAATTTAACTCAATGGGCCTTGGTGTAAAGAAAAATCATTAGGTGCTAAATTCTTCTGATTACTGAACTGATTGGCCTTCATGTGAGCGCGAATCTGAGCACTGCATTTTCGAAAAGCTATTTCAACTTTGGAGAGACTGCAAATCAGATTTTTTGAAATGGCACAGGCTTGTAGGACTTTAGGTATGTGGAGAGATTTGCAAGACTAGGGTTGTTCCACTTCAAGCAGGGTAAGTTAAGGGTTAATTTAATGGAGATGCTCAAAACCATGAAGGGTTCTGACAGCATTCAGAAAGGGACAGTGGAAGAGGGCTGTATGGTTGATACAGCTAGTGCAGGCACAGAGAGCTCAATGGTCACATTTGGAAATGCATCATTCCAGGATTCAGTGACTCCAATCTAATTGACACTTAAGTGAGAGTCACTCTTCCCAAGAAAAAAACAGTGGAGCAAGTGGAAGGCTTAGGGTTTGGGTAAGAATAGGACTACGGACAGGGATTCACAGAATCACACAGTACAGAAAAGGCCCTTCAGCCCACCAAGTCTGTACTACCAAAAGGATGCCAAATCTAAACTAGTTCCACTTTCCTGCTGTAAGCCCAATGCCTTGAATCTTATGAAATTTCAAGTACTTTTTAAAGGTGGCGAGGTTACACACCTCAACGACGGTCCGAGGCAGTGCATTTGAGACTGCCACTACCCTCTGGTAGAACATATTTTCTCCTCAAATCACTTCAAAATCTCCCACCTTTCAACTCAAAAATGTGCTCCCTTGTTACTGGGCCTTCAACTAAGAGGAACAGCAGCTTTCTATCTACCCTGTCCATGTCTCTCATAATCTTGTACACTTTGCAACACCAATGTGATTGACTTTTACACCGTCCTGAAAAATGACGGGAAAGGGAGCCGATGGGAAGATAATTGGGTGGGTTAGAGATTCTCACTGTCTTCCTGTCCCCATAGGAATTAAGCAGTTCCAACCCTGCCATCAATTGACACCCTAAAATGGTGAATTAATAACCCTCCAAGACAAACTCTGCTTCTGTTGGGTGTGAACATTCACAGCTTTTCTGGCTGGTACAGCAGGATGATCTGCCTGCCATTGGCTTGGAGTGGTGGGGAATGATGGTCAATATCTGCCCCAATCCAGGCATCTGACTGTGGGATTGGGAGAGGAGAAAGGGGAGGATTTCCGACCAAAAGCCAGCCATGTGCGACGTACATGTCTCTGTATTGTCTATCATTATTTTCCCATGCATTTCACACAGTGAGTGTTTAATATCATCAGTGACTTCCTTAGGAAAAAAACTGGGAATTTTCTCCAACAGGCAGGCTAATGGGAACTTACTAATTAGGAGATGGAGTAGGCCATTAGGCCCCACAAACCTATTCCTCAATTCAACTGGGTTGTTTTTTCTTTTCATTAATTCACAGGATGTGGAGGTTAGCGACTTGGCCAGATTTTTTGCCTATCCCTAATTACCTGGAACTGAATGGCTCGCTTGGCCATTTCACAAGATAGTTAAGAGTCAATCAACCATGTTGCTGTTGATCTGGAGTCACAGGTCGGCCCAAATGGGCAAGGATGGCAATTTCTGATTCTAAGGAACATTAATGAACCAGTTGGAAAAGCTCAGCATGCGAAGAGAAATCAGAACTCCATACACTTTACTTGGGTCACTGGTTTAGAAGCCTAGTGATAATACCATTGGGCCACATGGTAATACCATTGCTGAGCCTTCCTGATCTTCCATTTCCAAGTCATTTTCCCACCATAACTACACATCATTTGGTATTAACGCACAGATGAGGTGCAGAGTTAAGCCGCGTTAGCCCCTCAGGCTTGATCTGCCATTGAAGGATGATCTGAATACTCCACATTCATTTCCACCTAGATTCATAGACAGCCGCAGAGATGTACAACACAGATACAGGCCCTTTGGTCCAACTCATCCATGCCAACCAGATATTCTAAATTAATCTTGCCCTATTTGCCAGCATTGGCCTATATCCATCTAAACTCTTCCTATTCACGTAACCATCCAGCCTTTTAAATGTTGTAATTGAATCAGCCTCCACCACTTCCTCCGGCAGCTCATTCCACACACACACACCACCCTCTGTGTGAAAATTTTGCCCTTTAGGTCCCTTTGAAATCATTCCTTTCTCACCTTAAAGCAATGCTCTCCAGTTTTGGACTCCCCTACTCTGGAATAAAGACCTTGCCTATTCACACTACCCATGCCCCTCACGATGTTCTATGAGGTTCCCCTCAGCCCCCTACGCTCCAGGGAAAATAGCCCCAGCCTATTCAGTCTCTTCCCTGTAGCTCAAATCCTCCAACCCTGGCAACATCCCTGTAAATCTTTTCTGAAGCCTTTCAAGTTTCACAACAGTTTTCTGATAACTTTCTATGTTTGGCACAAAAATGTATCCTTAAGAATGACTAAATTGAATAAAGAAAAATTCAATTGCTGGGTTGCACATACTTATACCATCTCCCAATGGAAAAATATCACTGTAATATTCTCTACATAAGAACATACATGACAGAAAAAAAGATGTTTAGTACCCACGGTATGACTTTGCATCTCTTCAGCTGCTTTGTTTTAATTTCAATGAACTGTTGCCTTACTTAAAACAAGCAAATGTATGAGGCATATTAACAGTGTTTAATAGCAAGGACTTCCGAGTCTGGCTTACATTAAAACATGTGTGAAAACCCACTTGAAAATGTCAGAGCCAGCTAAAACCTAGAAATGATCAGTGGCAACCCTAACCCGCTATGATCCTCGATAAGAACAAAACAAATTCTCTTTGTGAAAATTGTTAAATGTTTTTATAGAATTCACCTCAAAGGCTGTGAAAATGTCCCATAGAGAATAGAAGAAAGCAAGCCAGCCCACATGCAAATGTGATTGAAAGTGAAAGGGCCCCCAATTTTAAGCCCACAGTCAGCGTACCAATGTGCTTTTGTCCAATTGATTCAGTGTATCATTTATCCATGCTATTTTGGAGTTGGAGTCCTGTTTCTAAAATCTCCCTTTTGCATTCTTCTTTCAATTCTCCTTCCCGTTAGTGTGCTTTTAGGCTAGTCACCTCGAGGATTCAAACACAAATGAGTTCCCATCACATTCAATAGGACTGGGACCCTGTCTGTCATTCCCATTCTTTATTCCATTTCTTAGTGTTCAGGCGCTGCTTGCAAGGCCACATGCACTGCGCCCCCATTATCACCCAACTGCCACCCCCAACCTTCAGTTTATGTGAAGATGATGGCCATTACTACTGCATTTACAACTCAACAGCTTGTGCAGCCCTTCCACAGAGCGTTTTAGATTTGACACATAACGTGGGATTCGAAAAATGGGCTCTATTCCCTGAAAGATAGCCGTAGACGAGTTGGGTTTTAATATAATTGACTGACTTGGCAGGGGTATGGGAAATGCCCAGGAAATAATACAAGACAGGGACATCATACTGTGAACATGTGTAGTGGCCAGTGTTGGACTGAGGTGGACAAGGTCAGAAATCACACAACACCAGGTTATAGTCCAACAGATTTTTCTGAAATCACATGCTTTTGGAGTCCTACTCCTTCTTCAGGTTGGGCTAAACCTGGTGTCATGTGACTTCTGATATTGTGAAAGTTATTGAAAGGCACAGACAAGAGATTGCAAGAAATTAGGTGCGTTCAGCACTCAGCTAGAAGGTAATAAAAGTCAAAATTAAGGTCAGTGTGCATATATGTGAAGGCATGGAGTGTCGTCTGCGCATGAAGAGATGCATACATAAATAGCCACATGGATTTATGATGTGGTGATATTGAGCTCAAAGTCGGAAAGTCTGTGCATTAAACACTCTTAGATATAACAGGAAGATAGAAAAGGAAGGGTGCAGGAATGGTAGAGGCATTGATTAAGGAGAACATGTCAGCACTGGACAGAGTTGGTGTCAAAGACAAACACAAAACAGGAATAGGAGTATAAAATGTGAGGCTGGATGAACACAGCAGGCCAAGCGGCATCTCAGGAGCACAAAAGCTGACGTTTCGGGCCTAGACCCTTCATCAGAGACGGGGGCTGGGGAGAGGGAACTGGAATAAATAGGGAGAGAGGGGGAGGTGGACCGAAGATGGAGAGTAAAGAAGATAGGTGGAGAGAGTATAGGTGGGGAGGTAGGGAGGGGATAGGTCAGTCCAGGGAAGATGGACAGGTCAAGGAGGTGGGATTCTCCAGCATCTGCAGTTCCCATTATCTCAGGAATAGGAGTAGGCTATTTTGCATATTGTCCCCGTGTCTGCGTGGGATTCCTCCGGGTGCTCTGGTTTCCTCCCACAGACCAAAGATGTGCAGATGAGGTGGGTTGGCCAGGCTAAATTGCCCCATAGTGTCCAGGGATGTTTAGGTCAGGTGGGTTAGACATGGGAAATACAGGGGTAGGGGAATGGATCTGGGTGGGATCTTCTTCAGAGGGGCAGTGTGGACTTGTTGGGCTGAATAGCCCATTTCCACACTGTAGGGATTCTATGATCTATTCTATGATGTATTTGGCCCTTTGATCCTGCTCCGCTATTCAACATTAACATGCCTAATCATCCAGTTCAGCACCCTGTTCCCACTTTCTTCCCATGTCCTTTGATCCTTTTAGCCCTAAGAACCATAATTCTTTCTTAAAGGCATTCAAGGTTTAAAGGAGGCGATGGTCCAGTTGTATTATCACTGGACTATCCCTCCAGAGACTCAGGTAACATTCTGCAGATTTGAGCTCGAATCCTGCCATGGCAGATGGGCAGTGTTTGGGGAATAACATCTGGAATTAAGAACTGAAGTCTTGTCAAATTTTGGGAACAACCTATCTGGTTCACTGATGCCCTTTAAGGAAGGAAAATCTACCATTCTTACCTGGTGTGGCCGACATGTGACTCCATACCCCCAGTAATTGGGTTGACTGTTAATAATTAGGGATGGGCAATAAATCCTGGCATAGCCAATGATGCCCACATCCTGCGAATGAAAAATATTGTTGGTCTCAACTGCTTTCTGTTACAGAGCTCCCTCACTCTCTGGGTGAAGAAATCTGTCCTCATCTCAGTTCTAAATGGCCTCCTTAGACTGTGACCCATGGTTCAGGATTCCCTGATCACTGGGAACATCCGTCCTTTATTTATCCTGTCCAGTCCTGCTAGAATTTTATCAGTTTCAAGAGATTCATCCCATTCTTCAAAACTCCAGTGAATACAGTCATAGAGTCATACAGCATGTAAACAGGCCTTTCGGTCCAACCAGTCCATGCTGAACATTATCCCAAACTAAACTGGTTCCACCTGCCTGCTCCTGGCCCATATCCCTTCAAACCTGTCCTGTTCATGCATGTATCCAAAAAATGTTGTACCTGTATCCACATCCACCACTTCTTCAGGAAGTTCATTCCATACACGGGCAACCTTCTGTGTAAAAATATTCTTGCCTCATGTCTTTTTAAAATCCTTCGTCTTTCACCCTAAGAATGTGTCCCCTACTCGTGAAATCGCCCATCCTAGTGAAAAGGCAATTACCATTAACTCCATCCACACCCCTCATTATTTTATAAACGTCACTAAGGTCGTGTCTCAACCTCCTATACGCCAATCCCTTCAAATGTCAGTTCTACCATCCCATGAATCAGTCTGACAAACCTTTGTTACACTCCCTGCCTAGCCAGAATATCCTTTCTCATGTATCGAGAAGGATCAGAGGGATCTGTGTTAGAAGGTATTCAAAGGGAACAACAAAAGTGCAATTTCATTGCTCAGTGTAGCCTGTAGGACACAAAATGCAGAAAAGATATAGATGAACAAATTTGAAAAAAGAAATCTCTGAGAAATAGAAGAATTAGTGTGTCACAAGATCGGTGCTGGGTCCATTGCTTTTTGACATGAATATGAATGATTTGGATGCGAACGTAGGGGATATAGTTAGTAAGTTTGCTGATGACACTAAAATTGGAGGTGCAGTGGACAGCAAAGGAGCTTACCTCAGAGTACACCAGGATGGGCCAACAGGCTGAGGAATGGCAAATGGAGTTTAATTTAGATAAATGCGTGTTTTGGAAAATGCAAATCAGGGCAGGACTTGTACACTTAATGGTAAGGTCCTGGGGACTGTTGATGAACAAAGAGACCTTGGAGAACAGGTTCATAGTTCCTTGAAAGTGGATTCCCAGGTAGCAGGGAGTGAAGAAGTGTTTGGTGCACTTGCCCTTCTTGGTCTCTGCATCGAGTGTAGTAGCTGGGAGGTCATGTTAGGGCTGTATGGGGCATTGGTTCGGCCACTTTGGAATCCTGCATTCAACTCTGCTCTCCCTGCTATAGGAAGAATGTTACGAAACTTGAAAGGGTTCAGAAAAGGTTGACAAGGATGTTGCCAGGCCTGAAGGGTTTGAGCTATATGGAGGAGCTGAATAGGTTGGAGTATTTTCCCTGGTGATTTGGAGGCTGATGAATGACCTTATAGAGGCTTATAAAATTATGAGGGGCATGTACTGAAGGATCTGATTCTGTGCCGTATATCTCTTTAAGTACAAGACTATGATTAATTATACAGTAATTATAATCATGATCTTTAATTATCTAATAAAAGCAAAATACTGCAGATTCTGGGTATCTAGTAGAAAAACACAGTACTGGAGAAACTCGGCAGGTCCACCAGCATTTGTGGAGACAGAAACAGAGTTAATGCTTCGAACCCCAGTACTCTTGTGCAGAACTCCAAAAAAGAGTCATGGGACTTGAAACATGAACTCTGTTCCTCTCTCCACGGATGCTACCAGGCTAGCTCATTTTTTTTAGATTAGATTAGATTGGATTCCCTACAGTGTGGAAACAGGCCCTTTGGCCCAACAAGTCCACACCGCCCCTTGAAACATACCACCCAGACCCATTCCCCTATAACCCACACACCCCTGAACACTACGGGCAATTTAGCATGGCCAATCCACCTGGCCTGCACATCTTTGGACTGTGGGAAGAAACCGGAGCATCCGGAGGAAACCCACGCAGACACGGGGAGAACGTGCAAACTCCAGTCACGCAAGGGTTGACAGATTGCTAGTTTGCAAAGCACAATATGGATATAAACAGGGATTTCGTTACAAATGGTTCAAGTGTCAAGCGGATATCGTCTAGGGGATGTTAATCATTGTTCATCATTGTATCATGAGATCATGGTTGGCTGCCAAAACAGACAAATAACAACCTGAACTAAGAATAACTGACTCCATCTGTCACTCCTCGGCCCATTGGCTCAACTGATCAAGATCTCTTTTTAATCTTAGAAAACCTTCCTCACACATACCCATAAAAGAGAAGAGAGCCTGCTCTTTGTGTGCCTTTATTATTGATGGACCTTGACAGTCCGGTGGCTGCACAAAGACAGAGGTAGAGACTCACAGGCAGCTGCCACTCAACGTCGCATGAGACACAAACAAGAGCTAATCTGAGGAAGGGTCCAGACCTGAAACGTCAGCTTTCCTGCTCCTCTGATGCTGCCTGGCCTGCTGTGCTCATCCAGCTTCACACCGTGTTACCTCAGACTCTAGTAGCGGCGATTGCTCCCATTCTAACCTGAGGAGCGGCCTTTTGAGGGGCCATGGCAAAAACAACTCAATATGGCGGGCATTGTCCACACTCTGTGTGGCAATCAACAACAATGGCTTGCATTTATGTAGTGTCTTTGTCACACTAAACAGGCAAAGTGAAAGACCGTGCTGACCAAGCCCCTGTGATGCTCACATCCTGTGAATGGAAAGCAAACAAAAACAGTACATTTTCAAGCATAAAAAGACACAATGCAACATTTTTCAGGCAAACTTTGGTGTTACTTTTTATTAATTTACAAATCTTGGCATGGCCTCTTCTTAATCAGATAGACTCCCATCATGCACCCTCCATAAGTATGAACTCATTTCCACTGGAGCAAAGAAGGAAAACAAAATGCATGATCTGTTCACTTCTAAGTGTGATGTTAGGAGTGAAGAAGTTAAAGAAAGTGGTGATATTTTCAGTTCTAAGTGTGACTTTTTAAAAAAAATTCCTTTGCTCCTCTGGGAATTAGGTCATTTTCATGAAGGGTGAATGATGAGAGACTACCGAGGGGTGCTTGGGAACGGTGCCATGCAAAAGGTTTGCAAATTAATGAAAAGGAAAAATGAATCCCCGCTTGCAAAATGCTGTGTGGTATCTGAGATCAGGCTGTTTTGTAAGAAGGTATGCTTCTGGTCATCTCCCTGGTGAAAGATTGTCATGATAACATTCCTGCTTTATTTGCCCATTCGGCCTGATTTTTAAGCGGTGCATGCAAAGCAGCAGAAAAAACAACCTTCCCTTGAACTCATTTGGAAGTTCATGGCACAAAAGGATGTCAGGCCTCATAATGTAAAAAAAACTGAATCTCATAAAACAAACTGTTTACATACATTCAAGATCAAGAGCATTACCATTGGCAAGTAACCTTTAGAAGTTGCACAACACAGCTTGCATGTGTACTGGGAAAATCAGAGGGAAACCTTTGGAGGGAGACATTTTCAGAGTGTGACAGCAATCAGCTAGCCTTGGTCAGACAGGCTTGATCTTTTGCTTCGCACTCAAAGACTTGAGTTAAAGCGCTTTGGGAGGGGCGATTTTAAAACAGTCCAACTGCTCTTTAAGCTGTGAAGGGAAAATGCCAATTGGTCATAGTACCTTCAAGCTCAAATCAAAACCCACATCTCAATCCCGTCTCATGCCACAAGTTGCACCCATTCGACTAAGACAAGAAGAATTAGAAACAGCAGGAGGCCATTCAGCCCCTCAAACCTGCTCCACCATTCAATGGATCATGGCCGATGCAAGCTTCCTCACATCCACCCTCCTGCCCTTTCCCCGTAAATCTTGATTTCCTGTCTGATCAAGAATCTACCTCAGCTGAGGATATATACAAGGGCATTTCCCGCACAGATTTATGGGATCTTGCTGTGTGAAAAATTATTGCAGTATTTCCGAAATTGTAACAGTGATCACCCTTCAAGTATGACTTTACTGGTTGTAAAGTGTCCTAGAGGGTCCCAAGGTCAAGAACAGTGCAACTTCTTTCTTCATTCACTGCCCATTCACCCTAACCTGTACCACACCTGAGGATCCTTAAGAACAATTGTTAGATGGAAAACACGAAGGGCCAGATTTTAACTTCATCAAATCCCATCTACTTTCCCAGAATTAAAATCAGCCCTTATGGGAACACCATCATGGTACAGCAGGCTCAAGACATCAATTGGCCTGCTCCTATCATCAATGTGACTGAGGCAAGAGTGGAAAAGTGTGCAAGCTGAAGAAATGATCCTTAACATGGAGAATAGATAACCACCTTACAAACATTGCTAAAAAAAAGACACCAGGTTAAAGCTTTCTTGTTTTATCATCATCTGGTTGCCACATTGCCAGATGGATATGGATGCTTTGGAGAGGGTGCAGAGGAGGTTCACCAGGATGTTGCCTGGTATGGAGGGCACTATCTATGAAGTGACGTTGAATAGATTAGGGTTATTTACATTAGAAAATCGGAGATTGAGGTGAGACCTGATTTGAGGTCTACAAAACCATGAGGGGTATAGACAGGGTGGATAGCAAGAAGCTTTTTCCCAGAGTGGGGGAGTCAATTACCAGGGGTCACAATTTCAAGGTGAGAAGGGAAAATTTTAAGGGAGATATGTGTGGAAAGTTCTTTACGCAGAGGGTGGTGGGTGCCTGGAACGCATTGCCAGCGGAGGTGGCAGAAGCGGGCACGATAGTGTCATTTAAGATGTATCTAGACAGATACATGAATGGGCAGGGAGCAGAGGGATGCAGATCCTTGGAAAATAGGTGACAGGTTTAGATAGATGATCTGGATCGGCGCAGGCTTGGAGGGCCGAAAGGTCTGTTCCTGTGTTGTAATTTTCTTTGTTCTTTGCATAGAACATAGAACATAGAACATTACAGCACAGTACAGGCCCTTCGGCCCTTGATGTTGTGCCGACCTGTCATACCAATCTCAAGCCCATCTAACCTACACTATTCCATGTACGTCCATATGCTTATCCAATGACGACTTAAGTGTACCTAAAGTTGGCGAATGTACTACCGTTGCAGGCAAAGCGTTCCATTCCATTACTACTCTACGAGTAAAGAAACTACCTCTGACATCTGTCCTATATCTTTCACCCCTCAATTTAAAGCTATGCCCCCTCGTGCTCGCCGTCACCATCCTAGGAAAAAGGCTCTCCCTATCCACCCTCTCTAACCCTCTGATTATTTTATAGGTTTCAATTAAGTCACCTCTCAACCTTCTTCTCTCTAATGAAAACAGCCTCAAGTCCCTCAGCCTTTCCTCATAAGACCTTCCCTCCATACCAGGCAACATCCTAGTAAATCTCCTCTGCACCCTTTCCAAAGCTTCCACATCCTTCTTATAATGCGGTGACCAGAACTGTACGCAATACTCCAAGTGCGGCCGCACCAGAGTTTTGTACAGCTGCAGCATAACCTCTTGGTTCCGGAACTCGATCCCTCTATTAATAAAAGCTAAAACACTGCAGGCCTTCTTAACAGCCCTGTCAACCTGGGTGGTAACTTTCAAGGATCTGTGTACTTGGACACCGAGATCTCTCTGCTCATCTACACTACTAAGAATCTAACCATTAGCCCTGTACTTTGCCTTCTGGTTACTCCTACCAAAGTGCATCACCTCACACTTTTCTGCATTAAACTCCATTTGCCACCTCTCAGCCAAGCTCTGCAGCTTATCTAAGTCTCTCCGCAACCTACAGCATCCTTTGTCACTATCCACAACTCCACCGACCTTAGTGTCATCTGCAAATTTACTAACCCATCCTTCTATGCCCTCATCCAGGTCATTTATAAAAATGAAAAACAGCAGTGGACCCAACACTGACCCTTGCAGTACACCACTAGTAACTGGTCTCCAGGATGAACATTTCCCATCAGCTACCACCCTCTGTCTTCTTTCAGCAAGCCAATTTCCGATCCAAACTGCTATGTCTCCCACAATTCCATTCCGCCGCATTTTGTACAATAGCCTATTGTGGGGAACCTTATTGAACGCCTTGCTGAAATCCATGTACAACACATCAACTGGTTTACTCTCATCTACCTGTTTGGTCACCTTCTCAAAGAACTCAATAAGGTTTGTGAGGCACGACCTTCCCTTTACAAAACCGTGCTGACTATCCCTAATCAATTTATTCTTTTCGTTAACTGTCAATGTTAGTTAACTGATAAATCCCAGTCCAGGCAGGTAGACTCTACGCATTATCCTGGGGACAACAGGCCAATGCCCAAATCAACTGGTCTCCAATAGGCGTCTAAGTCTGAGGTTAATCAGCTCACAATGATCGACAGTTAATAGTTCCAGTTGCATCCCCCTGTCAAATGTGGTCCAATCACAGCCTAAAGAAGTTAGTACTATTCTCCTTGGAAGGAAGGAGGCTAAGAGGGGATCCAGTGGAGGTCTTCAAAATTACAAGTGGGGCTGGACAGCGTAGATAGGGTGAGGCTGTTCCTGCTTGCAAAAGGAACAATGAGAGGTTATGGATGAATGTGATGTGCAAATGAAGCAAGGGTGATGTGAGAAATATCTTTTACACATGGTAAAAGATGGTTCTGGAATGCACTGCCTGAACATGAGGTGGAGGCAGGTTCAATTGAGGCATTCAAGAGGGCATGGGATGGTCATTTGGACAGAAATAATATGGACGGTGTGGGAAGGAAGTGGGAGATTGGCTCGAGGTAATGATGCTTGTTTGAGGAGCAGGTAATATGGGCTGAATGGCCCTCTTCACTCTGTAACAGTTCTGTGATTCTGGAGGGTCCAAACAATATTTATCCCTCAAACAATATTGCTTCAATCATTGAAAAAAAATTATGGAACTTAAGAATGTGTACATTGGCTGTTGTCTTTAAGCGTAACATACACAAATGCAAGATCTCTGTATATTTTTCCACATGACTCTATGTTTTTCTTTTCTTCTGGACTGTGAACTCTGGCTTCATTCTGCACCCTAACAGTACTGTCATTCTGTCAAGCCCTTCTCATGATTTGTACATTGGTGTCCTCTTTCAAAGTTATTGTCTAGAATGCCAGTCCTGATGTATGCAGGTCTAAAAGTTTTCGACTTGATTTTGTTTTACTTTAGCAATGTTTACATTCTGCACTGCCAAGCGATCAAAGTTTTAAATTATCCACTATCCCCTGAGCATCCGCTCCCTCCCTCACCCGACAGATTGTGGCAAAGATGCAGTAACTCAGCAACGTTTCTTCGACACAACCTATTAAAGCTTTAATTACGAACACCTAGGAGGAGAACAGCAGCAGCTGCATGGGAAGTCCAGTAGCCACAGGTTCCCTTCCAAGGCACACACCATTCTGACTCGGAAATTTATCATCGTCGCTTCAGGATCGCTCTGTCAAAAACCTGAGACTCCCTCACCAACAGTGCTGTAGCTGATGCAACACGGTAAGGACTGCAGCAGTTCAGAAGAAAGGTTCACCACCACCTTCTCTTGGGAAACTCAGGATGGGCAACAAGTGTGAGCCTGACCAGCAACGTTCAGTGAAAAAATCATTTTTAAGAAACTCTGAGTAGCAACAAGTGCTTCCTGATGTAGTCATGTGGGGAAGCCAATTTTTTGTAAAATAATTGCCTGGGAGTAAGGAGCACATCAAAAGTCATTGAAGCGGATGAGAGAATGAGTGTAGTCACCTCATACAGCTAGCTGCTGAGTAATCTTGATGCCGGTATGCAGCTTTCAAAAGTTTACCCAGTACTGCAAGGAAGGACTGGTCTGACCTGTACTTCCACATTCCTCAGCGTCATTTGAGCATTGCTACTTTGATGAAATGCTTAACAGTCAGATAAATCAACTCAAAATCATTCATACCTGGAACGACACAAAGAGAACCAGGAAAAAGTAAAATATAAAGGTACGTTCAAGAGATCTGTCTAAAGATGGAAACATTGCGACAGCACAGAGTGGAAGGAAATTTAAATTGTCGCCGAAGTCAATTGCTCAGTGACTTGCTCCATGTTTGTTCAGTTGGCTGGTTCAATTCCTACACTGGGGTGAGCTCACCGTGGAGGTCCCGCCTGTTTAACTTCAACCATTATCTTAGCTTAGGTACCTCTCAGTTTAAACTCACCGCCAGCGGTGTCATTCTAACAAAGAAAGCAGGTCTATTCTGAGATAGCAAGACCTGACGATGCTGGAGCCAGAGATAACACAGTGTGGAGTTGGAGGAACAGAGCAGGCCACGCAGCAGAGGAGCAGGAATGTTGACGTTACTGAGGATGTTACCAAGCACGGTAATGAAACGTCTGCGGAACAACAAACCAGTTCGGCGAGCAAACCAACCTCAACAGAATGTTGATGCTTCAGGTCAGGACCCTTGTTCAGAAAATTCTGAATTTACCTTTATTCATATAACCCATTTGTACAAGACACTGTTTCACACATAAAAGTGGCCACACAAAGTCCTATGATCTGGAATTCTTTCCTTAAACCTCTCTACATCTCAAACTTGTTTCAAAGCAGAGCACCAAGACTGATTCTTGCAGCAAAAGCCTTGCGCAGGGACTACTGTTGGGCCTCTAATTGTTCAAAATAGGTGACTTGGATGAAGGGACCAAGTGCAACCAAATGTGCTAACTATACAGGAATAGGTAGGAAAGAAGTTACGATGAGCAAACAAGAGTTCACAAAGAGACAGATAGCTTGCAAGGAAGAGGTATTAGAAATCCTTCAGAGGGTGAAGATAGATAAGTCCCCTGGGCCGGATGGGATTTATCCTCGGATCCTCTGGGAAGCCAGGGAGGAGATTGCCCAGCCTTTGGCACTGATCTTTAACTCGTCATTGTCTACAGGAATAGTGCCAGATGACTGGACGATAGCAAATGTGGTTCCCCTGTTCAAGAAGGGGAGTAGAGACAACCCTGGTAATTATAGACCAGTGAGCCTTACCTCAGTTCTTGTTGAAGTGTTGGAAAAGGTTATAAGGTATAGTATAAAGTACAGGGCTAACGGTAAGATTCTTAGCAGTGTAGATGAGCAGAGAGATCTCGGTGTCCATGTACACAGATCCTTGAAAGTTGCCACCGAGGTTGACAGGGCTATTAAGAAGGCATACAGTGTTTTAGCTTTTATTAATAGAGGGATCGAGTTCCGGAACCAAGAGGTTATGCTGCAGCTGTACAAAACTCTGGTGCGGCCGCACTTGGAGTATTCTGTACAGTTCTGGTCACCGCATTATAAGAAGGATGTGGAAGCTTTGGAAAGGGTGCAGAGGAGATTTACTAGGATGTTGCCTGATATGGAGGGAAGGTCTTACGAGGAAAGGCTGAGGGACTTGAGGCTGTTTTCATTAGAGAGAAGAAGGTTGAGAGGTGACTTAATTGAAACATATAAAATAATCAGAGGATTAGATAGGGTGGATAGGGAGAGCCTTTTTCCTAGGATGGTGACGGCGAGCACGAGGGGGCATAGCTTTAAATTGAGGGATGAAAGATATAGGACAGATGTCAGAGGTAATTTCGTTACTCATAGAGTAGTAAGGGAATGGAACGCTTTGCCTGCAACACTAGTAGATTCGCCAACTTTAGGTACATTTAAGTCGTCATTTGACAAGCATATGGACGTACATGGAATAGTGTAGGTTAGATGGGCTTGAGATTGGTATGACAGGTCGGCACAACATCGAGGGCCGAAGGGCCTGTACTGTGCTGTAATGTTCTATGTTAAGTGAGAGGGGAAAAATATTAACAATGGACTTAAAGTTACTACTAACTTCACTGGAATGTCGGAGGCTTGGGGGTACTTGGTGGGGAGGGTGACCTGATACAAATGTATAAAATGACGAGAGGCATGGATAGGGTGGATAGTCAGAGACTTTCTCCCCAGGTTGGAAATGCCAAATAGTGGCAGGTGTAGGTTTAAAGTGAGAGGGTAAAGATTAAGGGAGATGTATGAGGCAAGTTCTTTAGGCAGAGGTTGTTAGGAGTCATGAACATGATTCATTCGCAATATTTAAGAGGCATTTAGGCAGGCTCATGACCATGATGTGGAGGTACCGGTGTCGGACTGGAGTGGACAATGTCAGAAGTTACATGACACCAGGTCATAATCCAACAGGTTTATTTGAAATCACAAGTTTTCGCACCGCTGCTCCTTCATCAGGTGAAGTGAAGCACACAGGCACAGAATTTATAGGCAGAGAGAGCAAAAGATCATATGAACGATGTGAGTGGAGATGAGATTTGCTGAATAATAAGTCTATTCAGGTGATCAAAAGTGTGTGACGTGTGAGTAAAAACTCATGATTCATGAACAGGCAGGGAATAGAGGGATACAGACCATGTTCAGGCTGGTGCAATTAGTTTAGGATAGCATCATGGTTGGCTCAGACATGGTGGGCCAGAGGGCCTGTTCCTGCACTGTGCTGTTCCATGTTCTGTGTTCTATGCTTAGCAGGATCCACATTTACTGGGCACAGGGACACTGAAGGTGTCAATACATGAGTTTGCAAACTTCAGCCACTTTTAATATGCAACTATTTCATCGCCCATTTGCAACGCATTCAGAGTGTAAGTGCCGAGGGCCAGATGCCAGTCAAAAATAGTTTCACCATAACATTGAATCTTGCAAACACCTCAATGCTGGTGAAGTTAATGGCAATAAGGTTACAAAAGACCAATGCTGGCTGTAGGGGATCCATTATTCGTGCGACTTCCATGGGTGTGGTGGGGACCACACAAATCTCTTGATCATTCGCTGTGTAAGTATGACAATGATCTGTGCTGAATGTACTTGGAAATTTCATAGTTCATGTGGGTCTGGGATTGGGAGGGGTTCCAGATCACTGCCAGGCACTCGCTCTTTGCTGACAGGAGCTGATCACTCAGCTGGTGTAGCATGTTCATCAATTTAGAACCCAAGCCTTGCAATGCCAAGGCATAAATGGCTACGGGCCAAATGGCGGCAAATGGGATTAAAACAGTTCAGTGGCTGTTTTAGACAAGCACAGACTCAATTGGCCAAAGGGCCCTTTTCTGTCTTGTCGACCTCTATGACTCTGTGGCTACCACATGTTCACAAGACCCTGAGGACAAAATTAATACATCATGGCACCCAAATAATGAGGAGAAACTTTGTGAGTTTGTGATGAACCATTTATGCTCTGTCTATATGAAGTAACCAGAGAAGGGGATGCCATACCAATAGTGTCAGTGGCAATCCAAAATCTCAGGCTAACTACTCTTTGGATGTGGATTCAAATCCCACATATCCACTGGTGGAATTTGATTTAAATTATTAAATGTAGAATTGAAAATTTCATTCTCTAATGCCATTGAACTATCATCAATTGATATGAAAAAAACCCATCTCGTTCAGTGAAGTCCTTTGGTAAGGAAGTCTTCCATCCTTATCTAGTCTGGCCTACATATGACTTCAGGACCAGAACAATGTGTTCTAGCATGACAGTCAGTTCAATGGAAATAAATCTCTGACCTTCCCAAAGATATTCACAGCCCAGAATAAAAAACAAATCTTAGAATTACACAGAAAAATACACAGAAATCATGTATTTGTATATATTACATTTCATGACCCTCGGGACAACAGCCAATGTACACATTCTTAAGTCCCACAGCCTTTTTTTGAAGATTGAATCAATGTAGTTTGAGGGATAAATATTGGCCAGGATCCTCCAGAATCATGGAATTTTTACAATGCAGAAGGAAGACATTCAGCTCATATCGTCTGCACCGACTCTTCAAACAAGCATCATTACCTAGTTCTAATCTCTTGCTTTCTCCCCACATCCTTCCACATTATTTCTATCCAAATAGACATCCAATGCCTTGTTGAATGCCTCAATTGAATCTGCCTCAGGCAGTGCACTCTGTACTCTAACTACTCGCTGAGTGAAAACAGTTTCTCTCATATCACCCTTGCCTCATTTGTGCATCATGTTAGCAGACCTCTTTCTGCAGAATAACCATGCTCTTACTCCATCTACTCCCTTGGGTGGTTACGAAAGATTCCACTCTGTAGCTAACAAGAGTTCTCCCTCATGCTCTCATCAATGTATCCATCAATAAAATTGGCCAGATCACGAGCAGAATGTCATGTTGCCATTTCAGGGCTATCTGCATTTCCTGTGTTGCAATAATAAATTATGTTTCAAAACCACCCAATTAACTGTAACATATTTTGAACACATGAACAAGGAACAAGATTAGGCCACTCGGCCCTTCAAGCCTGCTCCTCCAAATGATAAGATCATGGCTGATCTGATTTTACCTCAACTTTAAGTTCCTGCATAGTCCGATAATCTTTCATTCCCTTGAGCATCAAAAACCTATCTACCTCCGCTCTAAAAGAAATATTTAAAGATTCTGCATCCACTGCTTTTTCAGGAAGGAAATTCCAAAGGCTCCTAATTCACTGAGAGAAAAAAAGCTTGTTTCCTCATCTCTGTCTTGAATAGCAACCCCACCCCCACCCCCATCTTTTCTCCCATGAGGGGAAACATCCCTGGTTTCAGTGTTGTGAACATCCAATGCAGTCCCTCTATGGCAGGTTCTCCACCGAGCCACTCACCAGCCTGAGTTGAAAATATATCACTGTTCCTTCACTTTCGCTGGGTCAAAATCCTGGAATTCTTTCATTCGGGACGTTGTGGGTCTACCTACAGCACAGGTACTGCAGTGGTTCAAGAAGGCATCTCACCACGACCTTCTTGAGGGTATCTGGGGTGGGCAATAAATGCTGGCGCAGCCGGCGAAGCCCACATCCCACGAGCGAAGTAAAACATATCCTTCCTTCAGAACTTTCCAGAAGGTTATAATCTCAGTAAAAAACCCAAACCATCGGCAGGCCAGCAATTAATCACCCTGATTTGGAAGTCTTCAGTCTGATAAGACATAAAAGCAGAAGTAGGCCATTCAGCCTGCTGAGTCTGCTCCCTCATTCAATGAGATGATGGTTGATTTGATCATCCTCAACTTCACTTTCCTGCCTTTTCTCCACAGCCTTTGATTTCCTTACTGATTAAAAATCTGTCTGTCTCAGTCTCGAATATACCTAATAAAAACTGAAAGAACTGGCCAGAAACAAAAACAGAAATTGCTGGAAAAGCCCAGCTGGTTTGGCAGCAAGCGTGGAGAGAAAACGGAACTAATGTTTCATGTCAAAATGAGGAATAGAAAAGGCAAGATTAGGGAACCATGGATGACAGGTGAAATTGTGAGACTAGCTAAGAGAAAAAAGGAAGCATACATGAGGTCTGGGCAACTGAAGACAGACGAAGCTTTGCAAGAATATCTGGAATGTAGAGCGAATCTGAAACGAGGGATTAAGAGGGCTAAGAGACGACATGAGATATTCCTGGCAAACATGGTTAAGGAAAATCCCAAAGCCTTTTATTCATATATAAAGAGCAAGAGGGTAACGAGAGAAAGGAGTGGCCCTCTTAAGGACGAAGAAGGAAAGTTATGCGCTGAGCCATAGAAAATGGGTGACATTCTTAACGAGTACTTTGCATCAGTATTCACCAAGGAGAGGGACATGACAGATGTTGAGGTTAGGGATAGATGTTTGCTTACTCTAGGTCAAGTTGACATAAGGAAGGAGGAAGTGTTGGGTATCCTAAAAGACATTAAGGTGGACAAGTCGCCAGGTCCGGATGGGATCTATCCCGGGTTGTTGAGGGAACAGAGAGAGGAAATAGCCAGGGCCTTAACAGATATCTTTGCAGCGTCCTTAGACACAGGTGAGGCCCCAGAGGACTGGAGACTTGCTAATGTTGTCCCCTTGTTTAAGAAGGGCAGCAAGGATAATCCAGGTAATTATCGACCAGTGAGCCTGACGTCAGTGGTAGGGAAGCTACTGGAGAAGATACTGAGGGATAGGATCTATTCCCATTTGGAAGAAAATGGGCTTATCAGTGATAGGCAACATGGTTTTGTGCAGGGAAGGTCATGTCTTACCAACTTAATAGAATTCTTTGAGGACATGACAAAGTTGATTGATGAGGGAAAGGCTGTAGATGTCATATACATGGACTTCAGTAAGGTGTTTGACAAGGTTCCCCATGGCAGACTGATGGAGAAAGTGAAGTCACATGGGGTCCAGGGTGTGCTAGCAAGATGGATAAAAACTGGCTGGGCAACAGGAGACAGAGAGTAGTAGTAGAAGGGAGTTTCTCAGATTGGAGACCTGTGACCAGTGGTGTTCCACAGGGATCTTTGCTGGGACCACTGTTGTTTGTGATATATGTAAATGATCTGGAGGAAGGTGTAGGTGGTCTGATCAGCAAGTTTGCTGATGACACTAAGATTGGTGGAGTAGCTGATAGTGAAGGGGACTGCCAGAAATTACAGCAGAATATAGATAGACTGGAGAGTTGGGCAGATAAACGGCAGATGGAGTTCAATCCGGGCAAATGCGGGGTGATGCATTTTGGAAGATCAAATTCAAGGGCGAACTATACAGTAAATGGAAAAGTCCTAGGGAAAATTGACGAAGAGAGAGATCTGGGCGTTCAGGTCCATTGTTCCCTGAAGGTGACAACACAGGTCAATAGGGTGGTCAAGAAGGCATATGGCATGCTTTCCTTCATTGGGCGGGGTATTGAGTACAAGAGTTGGCAGGTCATGTTGCAGTTGTATAGGACTTTGGTTCGGCCACATCTGGAGTACTGTGTGCAGTTCTGGTCGCCACATTACCAAAAGGATGTGGATGCTTTGGAGAGGGTGCAGAGGAGGTTCACCAGGATGTTGCCTGGTATGGAGGGTGCTAGCTATAAAGGGAGGTTGAGAAGATTAGAAGATAATAAAGTGTGAAGCTGGATGAACACAGCAGGCCAAGCAGCATCTCAGGAGCACAAAAGTTGACGTTTCGGGCCTACACCCTTCATCAGAGAGAGAGTAGATTAGGATTATTTTCATGAGAAAGACAGAGATTGAGGGGGGACCTGATTGAGGTCTACAGAATCATGAGGGGTATAGACAGGGTGGATAGCAAGAATCTTTTTCCCAGAGTGGGGGACTCAATTACTAGGGGTCATGAGTTCAAAGTGAGAGGAGGAATGTTTAAGGGAGATATGCGTGGAAAGTTCTTTACACAGAGGATGGTGGGTGCCTGGAACGCGTTGCCAGCGGAGGTGGTAGAAGCAGACACGTTAGCATCTTTTAAGATATATTTGGACAGTACATGGATGGGCAGGGAGCAAATGGACACAGACTGTTAGAAAATAGATGACAGGTTAGACAGAGGATCTTGATCGGCACAGGCTTGGAGGGCCGAAGGGCCTGTTCCTGTGCTGTAGGTCTCTTTGTTCTTTGTTCTTTGTTCTTTGTTCTTTGGGTCCAGTTCCTTAGAAGGGTCACCGGACCCAAAACGTTAACTCTGATTTTCTCTGCAAAGATGCTGCCAGACTTGCTGAGCTTTTCCATCAACTTCAGTCTTTGCTCATGAACATAGCCAATAACTCAGCCTCAACAGGTATCTGGATCTGTCGGCTAATCAGGGTATTATCAGTGGAGAGAGGATAGATTGAGTTAATGCTTCAAGCTCAATGAGTTTTCTTCAAATCAGTTCTGAAGAAGTCAAATCAGACTTGAACCATTAATTCTGTGTCTCCCTCCACGGCTTCCATCAGACCTGCTCCAGCACTTTCTGCTTTTTATTTCAGATCTTCAACACCCATGGTGTTTTGCTTTTATATGAGTGCATTTTGGTGTTTGGGAAGTGCTCTGGTGGTGTTTTAATCAGCAGGAACTGCGCAGGAGAAACAACTCCTTGCTTATAAAACAAAACACCTATAATCTGGAAAGATTATGAATGTCACAAGTGCTAATGTGCCTCTCGTAAATACAGTTTAACAGCGCCGGCCTGGCAATTACTCTCAACAATTGCAGTTCTTTGCTGATTTGGTCAGACTGCACATCGGAGACAAATTATGCCAATAGTTTGACAAAACATAAAAAAGGCATGAAAGCAGCCTTTTCATTTCATGAACCATGCTGAAAGTAGGAAACCGCAGGAAATACTCGCTGGCTTTCCCTGACCCGTTGCTTTGTCGTACCCACACGTAAGTAGGATGGCATTCAAAACATCGAAATAACTTGTCGGGGGGCAAGAAATGAAAATTGGTCCTTGCCGCCCATATGTAAGACAGTCCTTCACTGCCTAGCTATGGGCTGATGTCAAGTCTAAGTTTGTGATTTCACACAGACCCTAATCTACAAATATGCATGCCCATGGGCTATTTAACTGAAAAATATCCAGTATTTGTTTTTTTTTGCATAAAACTCAGCTGACATATTGCGGCTAGTTTTCGGCCTCTTATCTAGGGTAAAGTATACTGGCAACAAAATAAAACAAAGAACTGCAGATGCTGGAGATCCAAAAATAACACACGGGCAGAAATTCAGAAGATCTAGCAGCAATTGTGAAGATAGGACAACGTTAACACTTCAAGACTAGCTGCTGTGTTCATCCAGCTCTCCACCTTGTTATCTCATTCCATTTCTGAGCCACTTTGCCACCTTTGCCCTGTGGCTGACCTTGCCAGGGCTCCCAGCACCAAACTAAGGCCAAAAGCAAGATAAACACACATCAATGATCAAATCCACAGGCACAAAGAGAATATGGAAGTACAGTTGAGCATAAACTACATCCCTGACCACAGCCAATGTGCACTGATATACTAGTCCAATATAACTTAGGAATGGTATGGTAACATGTAGGAATATATAAGGATTCAGAGTGCTATATCTCTCTCTACTGCACTACAGGCTGCATCAAACTCACAAGACATCAGTTCCCAGCTCATCCTCTTCGATGAGAAATACCTTCAATAAAGCCCTTGCATCTGGGTCCAAAAATATGCATAAATTCACCAAAGATTCTGAGATAGCACCTTCCAAACCCACAACCACTTCTATCCAGAAGGTCAAGGCCCGCAGATATATCAGAACATCACCAACTTCAAGTTCCACTCCAATTCACTGACTGCTGTGATTCAAGAAGGCAGTTCATTCCCACCTTCTCAAGGGTAATTAGGATGGCCAATAAATGCTGGCCAGCCAGCAATGCCCACATCCCAATAATTAATAAACAAAAAAAAATTACTTCAAACTTTGGGGAACCAGCAGACACAAAAGTGAGGGTGCTTCCCAAGCCTGCCATTTGTTACACAAGGGAAAGAAAGGAACAGCATATAGTAAATAAACTGCAGAAATCAGGAGAAAGGTCAGTGAATATACTCGAGGGGGCATCAATATTGTAAAGAGCCCGGCTAACATTTCAAGCACAGACAGCTCACCAGAGCCCAATACATATTGTAGAATAGTTTGAACCCAAATAGAAACATGAAAACATTGAAAATAGGAGCAGGACTAGGAAATTCAACCCTTTGAGCCTGCTGCACCATTCCACACAATCATGGCTGGTCATCCAACTGATCACACCCTGTTCCCACTTTTTCCCCCATACCCTTTAGCCCGAAGCACGACATCTAACTCCTTCTTGAAAACATTCAATGTTCTGGCCACAGCCACTTACTGTAGCAGAGAATTCCACAGACTCACCACTCACTTGGTGAAGAAACTTATCTTCATCTCTGTCTTAAACGGCCCACCCTATTTCCTTAGACTGCAGCCCCTGGTTCTGCCACCATCAACTCCCCCCCCCACCCGCCCCCAAATGATTGGGAACATTTATCCTGTCTAGTTTCTGTAAGATGCTCTACCCCCATTCTTCTAAACTCCAGTGAATCATCATCATCATCATCATCATCTCCTGCAGATGAAGATGAATCTCTTCCACTGTCAGGGTGGCTGTACAGACAAATACAGCTACCACAGAGATAACACAGTGTGGTGTTGGAGGAACACAGCAAGCCAGGCAGCATTAGGGGAGCAGGAAAGCTGACGAATCCAGTCCCGACCCCAAAATGTCAGCTTTTCTGCTCCTCTGATGCTGCCTGGCCTGCTGTGTTCCTCCAGCTCCACACAGTGTTATCTCTGACTCCAGCATTGGCAGTTCTTACTATCTCTAATACCGCAGGTTCTGTTACGCTTGGGGCAGGTGGTGGTTACAGGAAGGCATGGGTGGGGCACTGGTGTGGCAGTGTGCATCTTTCACTGTTGTTGCCAGGCTTCCAGTGAATATGATCCTAGCTGATGCTGTCTCTCTTCATATGTGAGACAGGCCTTTCCTGAAATCAGTCAAGTTGCAGACCTACCCATTCGCTGGACATTATTCTGTGTTATCAGGTTTTAACGTCATTTGAGACATTGTAATTTTACAAAAAAAAACTCCAAGCCAACGGCCTTAAAATAAATTACATCTTACAAAAGACAGAATTTTCTCTTTGGTACAAACTCCACTTTGTTTTCGCTTCAGGCACAGATGCTTCTCAGTTGTGTACATGTTTGTTGCTGATGTCTGTCAATGTATCATTCATTGATCTAAATTAACTTCCCTGTCTAACACCTGCTTTTGCTGTTTTAAGCGGGACAAGTCACAACAGGGACAAAACTAATTTGGGTCAGCTTAATCTCAAATGGATTGAATTTCCCCATGTTCACAGCCTCATGGGCATTTTGGAGGCATTAATCATAGGCATGAAACACTACATGACAAACACATAACCTTCAAGAAAGTGCCTCTGTCCACTGTCCTTATCCAGCTTATGAATAAGTGGTTTTACCAGGGTCTTTCCCAATAATTGTCAGCGATAATTTGGCTGAAGGGCCGTAATTTGCGAGGGGAGACCCAGCACAGAGACTGGTGCCTATTTTGAAGCTTTGTCCCTTTTTACTTGCACTTGTAGATTTTCATTCAGTATTGAAGTCCTGATGAAAACTCCAAGCCACCCTTCCAGCAGGAGTTAATTAAATGATCACAATTACCGTGATACGCAACAAAGCTCGATTGTAACTTGCCTGAATTCCTAACGAGACGGCGGCGCAATTTGAGATCTCCGTTACTGGGACGTACCGCGATGTGGCCTTGAATTTGGATGGGCTTCTCCCCTCTTGATCATTGTAAATTTGGAAAAAGGACCACAAACCCTAGAAAACACCAAAAAAGACCGTGTAAAAATTTGACCGATTTCATGAGCATTATGGCCAGCAGCAATCCAAGGCCTAGTGGTATTATCATGAGACTGTTCATCCAGAGACCCCAGTAATGTTCCAGGGATCCGGGGTTGAATCCTGGAATATTTGGAATTAAGAGTCTAATGATGATCTTGAATCCATTGTTGATTGCCAGAAAAGCCCATCTGGCTCAGTAATGTTGTTTATGGAAGGAAACTGCCAGCCGTACCTGGTCTGGTCTACATGTGATTCCAGACCCACAAAAACTCTTAACTGTTCTCTGGGCAATTACAGATGGGCAATAAATGTTGGCCTAGCACGCCCTCATCCCATGAATGAATAAAAAAAATTGGCAAAGCTTCACTTTCATACTCTATTCGATCAATCAGACTCATTTACATCACCAGGGAATTGACAGCGCACCTTGTAATTAATTCTCTAAGCCTAACACTTCACTTGATGTGATTTTCCTCTCTCTGATACCAGGAAGGTTTCTATTTTGATCAGCTTCTCTGTCTATCTAGAAACTTTTAGTACCATTAAACAAATACGGACATTTTCCATACAAGTGACATTTTCTAGCAATCTCCATGTTGAAAATGGTGAGAAAATGCTTCACATAGGCATACAGCAAAACCAAATGGTAGTTGGGTGAAGGTGAATTTTAAAACACATGAGAGAGACGTGGTGAGGTAGAAGGGTTTCAGAGAGAGGGGCCTGGATATAAGACTCCTCAGAATCCCACCCACTGGATGACAAAGATGCAATATCTTTGGGTGAGCCCCAAACAATCTGGGAAGATGGTGGCATGGTGCCAATGTCACTGGGCGAGTAATTTAGGGACCAAAAGTGAAAATTGCTGGAGAAACATCGCAGACCTGGTAACAGAGAATTGAGTCAACACTTTGAGTACAGTGACACTCCTGTTTCTCTTTCCACTGATGCTGCCAGGCTTGCGAAGTTTCTCCAGCAATTTATGGTTTTTTTTCAGATTTCTAGCATCTGCAGTTTTTTTCTATTACTTTGGAAACCCAAGATGATGTTCTGAGGATGTAGGTTTGAACCCGACCATGACTGTAGATGGTGACATTTGAATTCAAAACATTTTGTTTGAAAGCTGTGTAACAACTGTCAACTGTGATGAAGAAAAAAACCCCACACACTTCCGTTAGGGAAGAAAATCAGTCCTCCTTATCTGGTTTGGCCTATATGTGACTCCAGGCCCACAGCAATATGGCTGACTCTTCGCTGCCCACTGGACAATTAGGGATGGGCAATAAGTATTGTTCCAGCCAGTGATGCCCTCATACCCATGAATGAATAAAAACAAATTCAGCAACTCTTAGGCTCTAAATAGGCCAACACCCCAGACCTTCCCTAGGATTTGGACCCCAAATGGGCACATCTTACCCCCTTATTGTTGCCAGTCAGAGCCTACAAGCTGCCCATTGGTGGCAGCGCCATTATAGCAGTAACTGCTGCCAGTTATTTTGAATGAGGGTCTTTAGTCAGGTTAAGGTGAGATGGGGACCAAGGGGAGAGGACTGTGGTGATGTGTAGAGTCAAGTACGAGGAGCACCTTGCTGTTTCCCCTCCCCACAATCACCCCGAGCTCACCTTTCCAATGTCATGTCCCTTGATAAAGCCTGACGATGGGGAAGCCCTTGTGAGTGAAACTGAAGACACTCGAGGCCGGGTTGTTAAATACATTGAAGAGTTAGGCGGACAATTCCACCGCTGATTAAAAATCTGAGGGCTTCGGGGAAAGAGCAGGAAATTGGAGTTGAGGATGCTCAGATCAGTCAAATGTCATTAAATGGCAGAGTCAACTCAATGGGCTGAATGGCCTACTTCCACTCGTATGACTTTTGGCAGGGTTTGTTGAGTGGCTTTTGGGAGATATAGGATAAAGTGTGGCTCCCATTTAAGGCCCAGATCACCAGGAATTTCCATTGGGCCTTGGGAGAATTGGTGTCAGTTAGCCTGTCTCACCCAGAACAGGGAAGGTTTCTTGCTTCGACCCCTACCAACTTCACCGCCTGTGGTATTCCCACCTCCAGAGAAAAGCGTGGTCTTTCTTGCAATTACGTGGACTTGTTTGCCAGCCTGGTAAATTCCACCCATTAAACACGGGGCACAGGAAATGGGCAGCTGAAGGTGTGACTGTGACGGTGGGATAATCTGAGTAGTTGAAAACAACAGGCAAATCTGAATTAATATAGCACCTTTCCAGGGCAACTCATTAGACCTTAAAACAATAAGTTGTAGGAGCAGAATTAGGCTATTCAGCACATCCATTCAATGAGATCATAGCTAACTCCAAATCCCAAAGTACTTTGCGGTCATTGAGCTACTTTCAAAATGCAGTCACATTGAGGGAAAATGATGAGGGTTTCTCTGTAAAAATGGTCACTGGAGGATACCCAGAACTTGTGAATCTATACGTTCCAAAGAAAATCATCTTTACAGACGTGATAGGAAGAGAAGAAACAAAACAGCATGTGCAAACAGGTTAATTTAATGAGTAAACAAGATAAGAGGACAACAAAAAAATTCAAACCCACTAATTAAGCACACTGATATCTTCATATAATTGGCCCCATTGAAATCTAGTTCGCTGAAGGCTATTTCAAAGGTTCAGTCAATTAAATACAAATAATGGAGCAAAATCAGAATATTAAAATAGTGGAAATCAAAGGATTTAAATTATGTTAAAATGTAATTAAAATCAAAACTGCAATCTCGCTGCTGCTATCCTATATCGTACTGTGGCATCTCATCACTTATCATCAGGTTTACTTAAACTTCCAACAGCTAATTTCTAATCACTTGACACAACGCACTTAACAAGAAGACAGAAGCCTTTTCTATCTGTAGGGGTTATGTGACCGTGTACTGTTCAATAGTGAGTGTGCTCTGTTATTACTTTACACCTGTCAGCATATTTCCTGAGTGGATAATGAATTCTTTGCTAAATACACAAGACCTTTCCTATGATGTTTTCGCATATGCCCCAACCTCTCATACAATATGCATCGATAATGGCTCATGACTCTTCACCTGACACAGCATCCACCCTCTCCATTAAACATGCAGCACTCTCTCTCTTTCTCTCACTCTCGCTCTCTCTTTAATATGCTTGTTTCGGCCTTCTGTGACCAGCCGTGGAGACAGACTATGGTATAATTCACAGCACAGCAACAGTAGAAATTTACATTGAGTAAACTTCACAGGTAAAGGCCATTCAGCTCAACTAGTCCATGCCTGTGTATATATATGATTATTTGGTTTCACACTTCTTTTCTTGAAATGAGATCTTTTTGTCTCAGAATAAATTGATACCTAACTTCCAGATTGAAGATTTTTTTTTGTTCATGCAGGGGATAAGGGTGCCTCTAGCTAGGCCAGGATTTATTGCCCATCCCTAATGGCCCAGAGGGTAGTAAAGAGTCAACCACATTGCTGTGGGTCTGGAGTCACACATAGACCAGAACAGGTAAGAATGGCAATTTCCTTCCCTAAAGGACATTAGCGAACCAGATGTCTTTCTTTTCCCCACTAACAACTGACAACAGTTTAATGGTCATCATTGAACTGGCAATTCCAGACTTTTAGTCAATTCAAATTCCACCATCTGCCTTGGCTGGATTCAAACCAGCGTCATCAGATGATTAGTCAACAGAGTACGGAGCTGGACAAACATAGCAGGTCAGGTAGTATCAGAGGAGCAGGAGAGTCAATGTTCGGGCCTAGATCCTTCATCAGGACCTTCATCGACTCTGACTCCAGCATCTGCAGTTTTTGCTATCTCCTCAGAACAATATTTGGGCTTCTGGGTTAACAGTCTAGCGATAATACACTCGGCCATCGTCTCCCCTTATTTAACACACTGAGATACATTAAGAGTCATTTTAGCCAGCTTTGTGTCAGTATGAGTGAGAAATAAGAGCAGTACGCATTGATTTTTAAGACCGAAAGTGGCACAAAATCTTTACTTGCTCACCTTTCACTTTCTAGGTCATTCAGTATGATGCCAATTGCCTGTTCCAAATTATAGGATGGAGATTTCAGTTTAATTACACCCAAAGCTCATCCTACTTTCTCCTACATAACTGACAAAACCTGTTCTTTGAATATTTTTAATGAAGAGATTGAAAGATGGTCAAAGGGTTTAAGGGGTTGGCAAGGAACTTGGGGTAATCAGAACAGCTAAGATGTCTGTGAACAGATTCAAGGGGCCATGTGGGCTTCTCTTTTGCATGTTTGTACATAAAATGGATCGCATTATTTATTCACAAATCGAGGGCATCGTTAGCTCAGCCAGCATTTATTGCCCAAGCCTAATAGTTCAGAGGGCACTTAAGAGCCAACCACATTACTGTGGGTCTGGAGTCACAAGTCGGCCAGACCAGATAAAAAAAACCAAAGCACTGCAGGTGCTGGAAATCTGAAACAAGAACAGAAATTGCTGGAGAAACTCAGCAGGTCTGGCAGCATCTGTGGAGAGTAAACAGAGTTCTCTAGTCAGGTCACTGGACCCAAAACATTGACTCTGCTTTAACTCTGTAGATGCTGCCAGACCTGCTGAGTTTCTCCAGTAATTTCTGTATTTTTTCTGTTTCTGGTGAGGGCAGCGCTTCCGTTCGCTGCACGTCATGATTGAACCAAATGGGTTTTTCCCAAAAAATCAGCAGTAGCTTCTTTGTCATTATTAGATCTCCCTATCAATTCCAGATATGTGGCAGAATTCAAATTCCATCATTTGCCACAGCAAGCTTCAAACCCAAAGTTCCCAGGAGCTGTGTCTCCGAAATAATAGTAGAGCGATAATACCACTAGGCCATAAGCTCCACCCCAATAAAAGGCAAGATAGAATTCATGAACCCAGTCCCCCACTCAGTTCTGCTCACACAACGCAGCATCTAGGTGCATTCTGATTAAAGATGAGCAAGACAGAGAGAGAGAATGGGAAGAATGGAAGACTGTGGGGGGCGGAGAGATAGAGAGAGAGAAAAAAACAATCAGTCCCTATACATATTCATCCCACTTCTGCGTTACCCCCTCCAAAAAAAATTCAATTTGCTGCCTTTTCAGATCCAGACAGCGCCTGATGTGGGAATTCAGAGCTATAGAGCGCGGAGCATTCAAGTTGCCAGAGAATAGGTGGCCACAAGGTGAATACACACAATTGAACTGGCAAGACATCAGAACAATGACAGATTTCGTTTACCGCTGACAGGAAATGTTATTAATGATTACTGCCATTTTCCCTCTGCATAAAGAGAACCAGAAGGAATCTGAGTATTTTGCAAATCAAAGCATGGGAATGGTTCCAGATAAGCAGATCATTTCATGCCTCCATTGAGGGGGAAGGTGCAAGGTAGGGATGACAATGTTTTAAAGCATTATTCCCAGCAGCATTGATCCATTTCTATGCAAACGGCAATGAAAATTACAGTGATTTGTTCTCTTCTCTCTTGACCCATTTTCCACCACGCACCCCTCAAATCAATAAATGGTGAACTCTGCGGGGACTGTCGCTTTAAGCATCCTCTTCATAACCCACCACCCCCACCCCGCAGCACAAGGGGCTGACGATTCAAAGCTTCAAATGTCAACACTTGCACTAAAAGAAACACAGGCTGAATAATTCTGGTTAAGTTATTTTCCCACAGTCTCAGCAGAATGCCTTGTGTTTTTTGAGGATGGTGGAGGTGGGGGGCAGGGGGTTGAAGGTTAGGGGTTGGAGACCCTGTCAGAGGAGCTTGGGCTTTGCATTGATCCCAAAGTTGTCATTCACTGCATTTTCCCTGGGAATTTTACATATAATCTCCCTTATTGGGAATATGCTAATAGAGTCATTTGTAATGACTAACTTTCATTAAATCTTTATTTCATTGCATAGAAAGCAATCTGAAGATTTAGCACTTATAACCCTTACAATCCATCTGCCTTGCCTTCATTTTCTCCATACAAATTTGGCAGGGGTAGAATAATAAATGAGATGCTTGTCTCAATCTTTTAAGAGAGAGCAAAAGAAAAGGTGACAATTGACAGATATATTACGATGAGATTCTCCCCCGCCACCAAAATCCCAGTTCTTATTTTTAATTGATTGGTCCTCATAAAATTGGCTTCTGTGTGTCAGACTGTCATTATGCTACAAATGGCAGAAATTACCTTGCTAATCACTGCATGAAGATCTCTTTGATTTAAGGTGATGGTGCATTTGGTGCCTTTGTTGTGTTGTGCTTGAAAAGGGTCTTTCCTTGCTCCCTTCAAATCACCCACCCTAACCCTATACCCCTCCAGAAAGGTTGTTCCTTGTACCCTGAACATGCCACACTGGCCGTGACTAAATCTCTCCAAACATGTCATTCTGCGCATTTATTTGATAGTTCATTGAGTGTAGGGAAAGAATGAGAGTCAACATTCTAAGGAAGGGTCACAGGACGCGAAATGTTAACTCTGATTTTCTTCTTCACAGATGCTGCCAGACCTGCTGAGCTTTTCCAGCAACTTCTGTTTTTGTTCCTGATTTACAGCATCCGCGGTTCTTTCGATTTTCATTGAGTTTAGCAGTTGGGATGTCATGTTGTGGCTGTACGGAACATGTTAGGTCACTTTTGGAATATTATGTTCAATTCTGGTCTCCCTGCTCTTGGAAAGATGCAATAGGATGCAAAAAAGAGTTACAAGGATGTTGCCAGGGTTGGAGGGTTTGAGCTACAGGGAGAGGCTGAATAGGCTGGGGCTATTTTCCCTGGGACGTCAGAGGCTGAGGGGTGAATGTATTGAGGTTTACAAAATCATAAGGGTAATAGACAGGGTAAATAGTCAAAATCTTTTCCCCAGAGTAGGGGAGTCCAAAACTCAAAGGCATAAGCTTAAGGTGAGAGGGGAAAGATTTATAAGAGACCGAAGGGGTAACGTTTTTACGCAGAGGGTCGTGCGTGTATGGAATGAGCTGCCAGAGGAAGTGGTGGAGGCTGGTACAATTACAACATTTAAGAGGCAACTGGATGGGCATATGAATAGTAAGGGTTTTGAAGGATATGGACGAAATGCTGACGAATGGGACTAGATTAATTTAGGATACCTGGTCAGCACGGACAAGTTGGACCAAAGGGCCTGTTTCTGTGCTGTATAATTCTATGACTATGAATCAGTCAGGGGAGCTAAATAGAAATGCAAGGGCCCAAAACATGTATGAGGGAGGTTGAAACCTAGGCCAGATCAGCTGTGATCTTATAGAATAGTGAGGCAGGCTTGAGGGTAGGAATGGCCTATACCAGCTCCTATTTCGTACAACACTGAACTGGTGTGGAGTAAGGCCAGGAGGAGAGCGAGGATGAGAGGGGCAATGTGCAGGAAAGTGGGGATGGAAACGAGAAGGAGATAGAGGAAAGGGAAATGAAAGGAACAAATTAAGTCACGTTGAGATAGCAGCTTTCAGTTTCTGAGGATGTCCCAACGTCCCAATGAATTATTTTTGAAGCCCAGTTAATGTTAGCATGTAGGAAATTCAGTGCAATATCTATGCTTGAGCTGACAATTGGCAAGTAACATTCACACTACACAAACGCCCAGGCGTTAACCATCCCCAATAAGAGACGATCTCACCACTGCTTCTTGACATTTAATGGGGATGCCATCAGTGAAACATCCTTGGAGTTATCATTGGTCAGAAACTCAAATAGACTCATCAAATAAACAAAATGCCTACAAAAGGAGGTCAGAAGCCAGGAATACAATGGCTTGCAACTCACCTCCTGACATTGATAAGGCTCAAATCAGGAGTGTGATGGAATACTCCCCATTTGCCTGGATGGGACTGCTCAAACAACACTCAAGAAACTTGAAACCATCCAGGAAAATCAGCCCCCACATCTATTCCTTCCAGCACTGACGGTCAGTAGCAACAGTGAGTCCTATCTACAAGATGTGGGGCAGAAATTCACCAAAGATCCTCAGACAGCACCTTCCAAACCCATGGCCACTTCCATCTAGAAGGATAAAAGCAGCAGGTACGTGGGAACACCACTCCCTACAAGATCCCCTCTAAGCCACTCACCATCCTAACTTGGAAATATATCGCCATTCCTTCACTGTCACTGTGTCAAAATCTTGAAATTCCCTCCCAAAGGGCATTGTAAATCTACTGCTGGGAGGTGGACTGCTGCAGTTCAAGGAGGAAGCTCACCATCACCTTCTCAAGGGCAATTAGACACAGGCAATAAATACTGGACCAGCCAGTGACACTCAAGTCCCAGAAGTGACAAAAAAAACTTGGCAGTCAATGTGCACACAGCAAGATCCAATAAATATGAGCCAGGCGAATGGCTCCTTAAGCTTATTTGAGTGTGCTGGCAACTCAAAACATCTCACAGGGCACAGGAATCAAAAGATGCTGAACAGGAAAAGAAAAGGAATCAGGTTCAAATGTAAACAAGGTTGAGCAGAATGAGTTTGAGAGGCTTCCAACAGCAAGGATGGAGTTCACAAGGCACTGGGACAGAACAATATCGGGGAAGTGGTTTCCAAACAAAAGCCACTAATGGTGAAGTTTTGGGAAGCACATTGCAGCACTGCACGAACACAGGATGTAAGGCCAAACTAATAGCTTAAAGAAATCAAACAAGATCATGGGAAGATTGCAAAGTAAGGACAAGAATGCCTGCCCTGTGTTACGCCTCAGGGCCTCACTTAGTAAAATGCTTTTTTGAGTCATATAGACTACAAGGGTCTAGCTTTGAATCCCTATCTGTATTCAGCGACAACCCAATAAAGCAAGAACACCGTGATAGTGGAAAAGATTCAGGACAGCCACAAAAGAAAAAAATCCCTGAACCCAGAATGTTACATTACCAACATGGACTTGATTCTTTGAGTTAGTACATGACAGAGAGATAGATATTTGGAGGAGATTCAATCCAGGTATTCAGGAGGATGGACGGCATAGATCCCAGGTGAAAGATATAAGGTTCTGGAAGTGAATGCATTTGACAGGCCCACACATGCAAACTGTGAAAACATACATGGATGATTTGGGTGGCGGTGGGGGGGGGTGCAGTTCTAGAGACGGTGGCACAGAACAGGAAGATAGGATTACACCTCCCAATGTTTTGCTATGTTTTAAGACAACAACCTAACAGGTTGCAGTCGAGACTGAATCTTCACAATGCAATATCGCAATCATGGGGCCACATATAAAGTAAAAGAAAATATAGAAGTTTGAGTAGAAACTGCTGATTGCAGTGAGAGGTCACACAGGAATTTTGGCCAAAGCAAATTGGTAAATAGGCTGTTTTTCGGTTTTCCAACAGGAGCCAAGCTGGCTGTTTTCAGAGATGAGGCCATCTAACAGATGGAACTAGGTATGATGGCCTAATTTTGTCCCAAACATGTTACCGGGACAGATTAAGAATCTAATGATGACCATGTACTCATTTTCGATTGTCAGAAAAACCCATCAGGATCACTAATGTCCTTTAGGGAAGGAAACTGCCATCCTGGCCTGGTCTGGCCTACATGTGACTCCAGACCCACAGCAATGTGGTTGATTCTCAACTGCCCTCTGGGCAATTAGGGATGGGGCAATAAATGCTGCCTGGCCAGTGACACCCCCATTCCGATAAGGAATAAAGAAAAAAACAATTGCTGAAGTGGAGCAAGAAAGGGAATACAACCGGTGCTAAGAGTTGAGGGGTTAGGGTAAAGGTCAGCTTGGGTTCCCATTCCAGATCATTGTTCAGCGAATCTTTGGAGAAGTCACATTGAGAAACCGAGTAAAATCAGAGGCTTCAACGATGCCACCTGCAGTCAAATAGCTGATGATCAATCATGCTTAGGCTTGTACATGAGAAAAGCAGACTAGATAAAATACCAGAGGCTTCAGAAATGTATAGAAATGGGCACCAGTCGAAGTAGAAGCACCTGAAGATGTGCGGTCGAAGGAGAGTGGGATAACTGAGAGTGACACCTCTCTCTCATCATTTCCAATCTGTTCTCCTTATTGTTACAGCAAAGCAACCATTCAGGGGAAACCCAGTTACTTAATTCTGGGAGCTTCTGGCATGGAACCTGGCACTTATGAATGCTTTCCAGTTACCATCCCAACACTTATCAAACATCAGTTAAGTCATCAGATCCACTGGTCAAGCTGAAATGATATTCAATTGATAACATCTGAAACATAAATAAAAACCCAAAAGAACTGCAGATGCTGTAAATAAGAAACAAAAACAGAAGTTGCTGGGAAAGCTCAGCAGGTCTGGCAGCATCTGTGAAGAGTTAATGTTTCACTTTGAGTGTGGAAGGGTCACTGGGCCCAAAACGTTAACTCTGATGTCTCTCTATAGACGCTGCCAGACCTGCTGCGTTTTTTCAGCAGCTTCTGTTTTTGTTGTTGTGTTGGAAATATAAAGGTGGGCTCAGTAATGGGGACAGGGAAGCTAAAATTGATTGTCACAAACACCCATCTGGTTCCTTCCCTCATGTCCTTGAGGGAAGGAAATCTGCCATCCTTACCTAGTCTGGTCCACATGTGGCTCCAGACCCACAGCAATGTGGTTGACTCCTAACTCCATTCTGCAATGCCCTGACAAGGCACCCAACTCAAGGGCAATTAAGGACAGATATTGAACACTGGTCTTGCCACTGACATCCACATCCCAAGAAGGAATTTTTTAAAAAATCAATTGAACAATTTGCAGTCTTGAAGAAAGATTTTACAGTAGGCACCGAATAACACACTGAGCATTGCACATCTGTCCTTATGCAAAAGCCTACCATAAAAATGTTGCATGAGCTAATGCCACAAGAGGTCTTGTTGGTGTTGAATAAAACAACTGCAGTAATATAGTGTGAATTCATTGATAATCCTCCAAAGGCAGGTTGGCTGGCGATGGTTGTTAGATTTATGTAATACAAATACTGGTACTGGTTTTATGGAAGTCAAGAGACCGCTGTATCTCTTCTTCACTTGACAAGAAAGACACTCGTGACAGAGACCAAAGCAGCACCAGGCTGTGGCAGACTACAACTCATTTTCTTCAGAGATTCAGCTCTTTCCCTCGCCACAGGCACATCCATAGATCACGTTATTGAAAGCAGTGATGACAGAAGAGCCTATCACCCCTGGCAACCAACCATCCCCTAAGCTTGCAGTTCCAAAGGTAAACTTCACTACCCTTCAAGCCTTAAATTGGCAACTGCTGAGAGCAGCTGATTGTGCATTGATAGAAATCAGCGTCTTGTCAATGATAACAGCCTACGCACGATTAAAAAGATGACCAGAGTTCCTCCAGTCCCCTGAACAGCATCAGGCCCCCATCTTGCCTCATACCACCCGTAACATCACTGTAAAACTTGAGAATTTAACAAGCAAAGGTTCTATTACACTTCCAAAGAACCAGGCCTACCAAAGTCAGAACAGTGTGGAACTAGAAGAACACAGCAGGTCAGGCTGCATCAAAGGAGCAGGAAGGTTGACGTTCCGGTTCTGGATTCTTCTTCAGGAGTCCCCTGATGATGGGTGTAAACCTGAAACATTGACTCTCCTGCTCCTCTGGTCCTGCCTGACCTGCTGTATCCCTCCAGCTCACACTGTATTGAGTCTGGCTCCAGCATCTGTCGTTCTTGCTATTCCCCAGACCTACCAAAATGTTGCCTACTGTCCAGCATTGCACAGGAATTGACATATTAACCTTTCTATTCCCCCAATATTCACTCAGAGGATGTAAGTGTCTTTGGCTGGGCCAACATTTATTGGTCATTCCTAATTGCTCAGAAGGCAATTAAGAGTCAACCATGTTACTGTGGGTTTAGAATCACATGTAGGCCAGACCAGGAAAGGGTAGCAGTTTGTCTTCCCTGAACAACATTAGATAACCAGTTTGGCTTTTCCCCAACAATTGGTCATGGTCATCTGGCGACTCTTAATCTAGAATTTTATTTTATTGAATTGAAATTCCACCATCTGCCATGGTGGGATTTGAACCTGGTTCCTCAGAACATTATCTGAGTGCTTGGATTAACAGCTTCAGTGATAATACCACCAGGCCATTGCTTCCCCCGACATCAGGATATTGCTGCAGCAAAAAAAACTCATGTAAAGGTTGCCAAAACATCAAAAATATGAGCAGAAAATGCTGTAGAAACTCAGCAGAGAGAAAGGGAGTTAATGTTCCAAGTCCAGTGACTCTTTATCAGATGTGGTTCCAAAGAAGAGTGATAGAATCCCTATGGCATAGAAACAGGCCCTTCAGCCCAACAAGTCCACACTGAAACTCAGACCATCCCACCCAGATGCATTCCCCTAATCTACACCTCCCTGAGCACCACAGGCAACTAAGCATGGCCAATCCACCTAACGTGCCCATCTTTGGAGTGTGGAAGGAAGCTGGAGCAAACCCACCCAGACACAGGAAGAATGTGCAAACTCCACACAGACAGTTGCCTGAGGCTGGAATCAAACGCAGGTCCCTGACACTGTGAGGCAGCAGTCCTGACCACTGTGCCACCGTGCTGCCTTTAGAGCAGACAAACCAGATTTAACCAACCATCACCTGTCTGAGATCAAAACTAGAGTAGTACTGAGCCCAGAAAAGGCAGAATACATTCATTGTAAAGTTGCCAATTTAGCTTCCCTCTCAAAGCAAAATGATACAACTGGACACTGGAAGTATGCAAAAGTTCCCAAATGTCTCTTCAAGAATTGCTTCAAAGAATGAACACACAAGGAGAATTCTCAAAACTCATTATGGTACCATTGCAATTTGATTAAAATACACTCAACTGAAGGAGGTAAGTAAACACTTGGAAGGAAATTATACAAAAGTACCACAGAATGTTTCAGAATCGGCCACTTACCAATCCAATCGTAACATGGAAATTAAAAATGCATGCAACACGCCAGTCACTAATGCCCACTCTAGTTTCTAAAACTGAGTACAGAGGTAGAATTTACTCAGAGCCTGTTTGATGGGGTGAAGTTCAGATTGCCTCGCACATACTCACCTGACGCCAGCTCATCGTCCTGGGAAAAAAGGCATCTGCATTTAATAGCATCCTAAATTTTCAGTTCGGATTTTCTTGGAGTTTAATGGTAAGTGAAGGAGGAATGGAATATCAAAGCTGTGAACAGCCAAGGTTTGCCCACTTGTATTGTTTTATCAGCGAAAAAAAAACATAGCCTATAGAATGGATCATATATGACCTTGCTCAGTTTAAAAGTCTCTTTCGTCCACCTCACATAGCAATGCTGATGCCAGCAACCCAAAACTGCCTTGTGCCTTGCCTGGCATACATGCAAGTTATAAGAAAGAACATTGGTTCGGCCACATCTGGAGTATTGTGTCCACTTCTGGTCGACTTATTACAGGAAAGATGTGGCAGCATTAGAAAAGGTGCAAAAAAGATTTACCAGGATGTTGCCTGGGATGGAGGGAAGGTCTTACGAAGAAAGGATGAGAGAAAGCTAGGGCTTTTCTCTTTAGAACGACGAAGGATGAGAGGTGATTTGAGTGTACAAAGTGATCAGAGGTATAGATAGAGTGGACAGCCAGAGATTTTTTCCTGGGGTGGAGGTAGCTATTACAAGGGGGCATAATTTTAAAGTGAGTGGAGGTTGATATAGCGGAGACATCAAAGGTAAGTTCTTTACTCAGAGAGTGGGCGGAGCGTGGAATGCATTGCCGGAGAGCGTCGTGGAGTTGGCATCGTGAGAGGCATTTGAGTGACTACTAGATAGGCATATCGATGATAGTATAAGGTAGGGGTGGAGGTTAGATAGACCTTAGGTTTAGGGTAAAAGTTTGGCACAAAATCATGGGCTGAAGGGCCTGTGCTGTGCTGTACTGTACTAAGTTCTGAAAAAGATTATTCTTGTGGGTTTGGATATTGCTGAAAATTTCAGACACCTATATTCTGAGCTGGTCACCCTCAAAGAGGTAATGGTGGTCTTATTCCTGAACCACTGCAGTCCCTGTGATGTACAGACACCCAGAATGCTGCTGGCGAGGGAATTCCAGGATTTTGACTCAGCAATGGTGAAGGAATGGCGATATAGCTCCAAATCTGGACGGTGAGCAGCTTGGAGGGTAATGTGCCGACATACATCTACTACAGTCATCATTTGAGTTGGTAGAGGTGATGAGTTTGTAAACATCCTATTCAAGGAGTCTTATTAAGATACAGCAGTGCATCCTGCACACGGTACACACTGCTGCTATCGTGCATCGGTGGTGAACAGAACGAATTATGGTGGTCGACGGGCTGTCAGTCGAGCTTTACAATTTCCATAACAAAAACAGAGATTGCTGGAAAAGCTCAGCAGGTCTGGCAGCATCCGTGGGGGAGAAATCAGAGCGAGTGCTTTGGGTCCAGTGACCCTTGCTCAGAAGCCAGAACAAGAATTTCCATCATGTGTCTAGATAGTGCTGAGCTTCTTAAATGCTGCTGTAATACAAAACAAAGAGCTGAGGGCACTCAAGATCCGAAGCAATGACAGAATTTTCTGGTGAAATTCAACAGGTCCGGCAGCGTCAATGTGGAGAAAGCAGAGTAAAAGTTTCAAGTCTGGTGACTCTTCATCAAGACCGTTCGGAGTTTTGCCAGCAACTTCTGTTTTTGTTTAAGTGCTGTTGTAGCTGTATCCTTCAAAGAAAATTAGATACATTCTGGCTTACGTTTATGTCAATTGAGTCCAACTCGAAGACACTGTCATCTGGGCAGATCTATTGTAAAGCTCAGATTACCCATGGTTGAAACTGTTTATTCCTGAAAGAGAATGCTGCTGACAACATGCTGAAAAATCAAAACAGCACCCGAGAAAAACCCAAGATGAGGATTCTCAGGAGAAAGGAAGAAGGGCATTTGTTGTAAAGACAGTTTTCCATCAATTGTGCCCACTCTGATTCACCTGGCAATGTGGATCAGGTACACAACCTTCCACTAGGGGGCACTTCTGGTCCAAAAGAAGGGGAAAAAAGCTTGAGTGAAATCGCCAGTTTCTAACTGGGTTTCTGTCACTGTGATATCTAATGTGTTGGTGTTTCCACTTTATCTGTTCAGAGGAAATGGGCTTCGTTGGTTCGGCTGGCATTTGTTACCCATCCCATCTGTAAGGTGGTGGTAGAAGGATGCTGTGGGGCAGTGGTAATGTCTTTAACTCTGAGCCAGGGGTTCTGGGTCAAACATCCCTGCTGCTCCAGCAATGTGTAATAACATCCCTGAACAGTTTGATTGGAAACAGGTGGTAGTGTGCTGCATTCTTGTTCTGTGACTGCTGCTATGCTGCATACAGTATAAATGCCCCCAGGCTGCAATCTTTCACTTGTGCGTCCCAACGTCATGACCTGATCCGAGGTTGGGGGGCGGGGGAGCAATTAACCAGGAGCTGTGTGGAGACCCACTTCCTTTCCTGCTACCCTCAACCATTAGCAGAACAAGGACTTTAAGTCGGCAATTTTTACAAGGATTCTGCCAGGGTTGGAGGGTTTGAGCTGCAGGGAGGGGTTGAATAGGCTGGGGCTATTTTCCCTGGAGCGTTGGACGCTGAGGGGTGAACTTATAGAGGTTTATAAAATCATGAGGGACATGGATGGGGTGGGCAGTCAAGGTCTTTTTTCCCGAGGTTCCGAAGCTAGATGACATTGGTTTAAGGTAAGAGTGGAATGACTAGAAAGGGATTTAAGGTGCAACTTTTCCACACAAAGGGCGGTGTGTGCATGGAATGAGCTGCCAGAGGAAGTGGTGGAGGCTGGTACAATTACAACATTTAAAAGGCATCTGGATGGGTATATGAATAGGAAGATTTTAGACAGATATGGGCCAAGTGCAGGCAAATGGGATTAGATTAATTTAAGATATGTGGCCAGCACAGACAAGTTGGAGTGAAGGGTCTGTTTCAGTGTTGTACAACTCTGTGACGATAATTAAGCCCCCAGTAAGGAACTCAATCACTGCTGTTGGAACGGTGAATGGCGGGATGTACTCACCAAGAGGGAAGCAAGTCAGGAAAGCCCATGTAGGGTCATTGATGGATTTTTGGTGATACAGTCAGAGGCGCACTGTGCTTGACAGAGAATCCTGGCATCAAGAAGGCAGGGGTCACTGAGAGCCACATCTGTGTTCTTGCTGCTGACTACAGTTCTCCATGAACACCGCCCATCCCCAGCATCGCCACCCGCCATCAATGACACAGTGGTCTTGGATCCAGTGATGGCCCAAGGCCTCAGGTGTACTGAATACACTGCTTCCCTTGAGGACCTACCTGAGGTCCTACACCCCAGAGAAAGACCTGAAACTGCCTGTTGAGTGGGTGAGTAAAACATGAGGTGGAGAATCTCCTCAAAATAAAGGGATGAAGGTGTGATGATATAATTCCCAAGTCACATTGCTTTGTGGCCTGGCGGGTAATTCACAGATGGCATTCTGAGTTGGTATCAGACACATTTCCCATTGGTACAGGTTGCAGACCTCGCCCATCTCCTGTTCCCTACGCCATAGTCAACAGGAAATATTTCTCTCTGCACATTATGGATGGAATCCCAAAACTCCATCACGTTCTAGAAGTGCTGTTAGGATCCTGCCTTAGGCCTCCACAGTCCCATGGGATAAATGTTTGCAATCAATCATTAGACTCAGGTACACAAGGACAGCTGATGCACTAGGTCTCAGCAAAGCAGAGAGAGTGAGAAACAGGTTCCATCTGAGAGAGAAACTAAAGGAATCAAAAATCATGTCGGCAAATCAGCAGCAAACACAAAAGGACCTCATAATTCCCAAAGGATTTACATTTCATATAAATTCTTTCCAACTAAGTAGAGGTGGCACATAACTGGGCTTCAAAGTCCTCAAGAGTTATCCTGCAGAAGTTCCCAATGAGACATTTTGGTTTGAACTGAAGATAAATTCTGACCACACCCTGGATATACAGAATTCACAAAATTCCTGATCTTGTTGTATTCTCTAATGGTGCCTGATATAGTGTGAGCGAATGCGAAATTGCGAGTGAGCAAGTGTGGGGGCAAGTTTTCTTGCGTGAATGAGCATGAAATGATGACAATGATAAAACAAGGGACTGCATTCGCTGCAAACAAGAGCACGCTAAATTGCAATTACATAGAATGTGATTTCTTTCTTCCAAGCTTCAAACAAATGATGTCAGAGATTTCAACAACATTGTGAATGCAATTTTGGAGATGATTGCCCATAGTCCTTTCACTATTGGAGAGGGACATGTGGTTTTGTAGTTCAAGGACTACCAGTCTGCATCAAACATGGAGACAAAGTGAGTGGCAATGGGTGGCACGGTGGCTCAGTGGTTAGCACTGCTGCCTCACAGGGCCAGGGACCTGGGTTTGATTCCACCCTCGGGTGACTGTGTGTGTGGAGTTTCCACATTCTCCATGTGTCTGCACGGGTTTCCTCCCACAGTCCAAAGATGAGCAAGCTAGGTGGATTGGACATGCTAAATTGCCCACAGTGCCCAGGAGTATTTAGGTGAGGAGGGTTAGACATGGGGAAATCAGGGGTAGGATAATGGGTCTGGGTGGGATGCTCTTCGGAGGGGTGTCGTGGACTTGTTGGGCTGAATGGCCTGTTTCCATCCTGTAGGGATTTTATGGGAAAAAAATGTAAAACAGACCTCTGTGTGCTTTCTGAAAGCTGGATCAATGGTTTGAGCCCACAGCATTGGTATAATTTTGCATTGCGTCTAGCCAACTGAATCAGTCAAAATGTGCCTGTGGTACTCAAAGAGTTAAACTGGATTACAGTGCACGGCATTGATTCCTACATAATGCAAAGCAAGCTGACCTTTGCGGCGTTTAGTCTATAAAATGATAAAATATTTAGCAGGGGTAATTTAAAAAAAAGATATTTGCCAGGCAGATCTTAAGTCCTCTTGTAAAGAGGCAATGTAAATGTATTAAGCTGCTTTTGGAATGGTCTTTTCATTAAAATTATAGTATGTCAGGCACGTGGAATATCAAAATGCAGCATGCCATCACATTCATGATAACATTGAGCATGTCATCAGACACTGCAGGCTCCTGGTCTCCCCTGTTCAGATTGTAATACTGGCTGTGGAGCATCAGCATTAAACCTTACAGCACACCCACCCTTTAAGGCAGCGCATTTCACAGGGAGACAGCTGCTTTTTCAAATGACAGAACCAGCTGCACCTACACATGAAGAATCTCGCACAGATTCAATCTGCACTACCCCCACCCACCCCACCCCAGCCAAGGAAGAAAAAGCCATGTTGAAGCAATCGGTGTCATCTTCAGACAGCCAGCTGTGTTCCGACAAAAGACTTGATCAGCAAAAGGTGCTAATTGCGAGTTGATCACCAGAATTTCACGTGCACTGAGTATAAAAGAGAAATCTGTGCCAATTTGGATCGGTTTCTTTGAGCTTGTTCCTGCTTATCTCCCAATGCACATTTGGTTCTCCTGGAGGGCTTGAGGTGGTGAATTTAAATCCCAGCATTGTCACCTTTATCTTTGACCATATGTCCATAGCTTCCCACACCCCTCACTCTCAGTTTGGCTTCACCATCAAGTTGAAATTCACAATTAATATTGCATATATGCTTCTCTCTCTCTCTCTGTCTCTCTCTCTCTCTCTCTCTCTCTCACACACACACACACACACACACACACACACACACACACACACACACACACACGTTCTCTCTCTCCTCATACACGCACACAAACACTCACTCTCTCTCTCACATTCACACACACACACACACACACACACACTACCACACATACACACGTTCTCTCTCTCCTCATACACGCACACAAACACTCACTCTCTCTCTCACACACACACACACACACACGCACACACACACACACACACATTCTCTCTCTCCTCATACACACACACAAACACTCACTCTCTCTCTCACATTCTCACACACACATACACACACACACACACACACACACACACACACACACACAACCACACATACACACCTTCTCTCTCTCCTCACACATGCGCACAAACACACTCACTCTCTCTCACACATACCAATACACACACACACCAAGCACATAGGCTGGCACATACATACACACACAATGACACACACAAAGCACACAAACACCGACGCTCTCCACTTGTACACACACAGCACACACACGTCACACACGCATCTTGTTTCAGTTATATATCTCTACACATTTCTCTGACATCTTTACAGAATCAAATATCACTTTACAACTTCTTGTACAAGATCACGGTTTGCATATTCACTTACTCCAACATTTCACTGAAAGACTGACTGCTGTGTCAGAACATGTTCAACCCGACGAGTTTGAGTTTGTTTTGTGAAAGTTGGAGGTGATGCTGCGGATGAAAAGCAACAACAGAGAACTGAAGCAAATCCGAAATGGAAACTTTAAAAATAAACCAGTGACGAGGAGAGAGAAAAGGCAGGTTTAACACTGTGTGAGATGGGCCCTGCGCCTGATCAAAAACATCAGTCTGATATGAATTTGTTCAACTTGTTCACAGATGTTTTAGTAAGTGGGACTGGGAATCAGGCCTCCTGGTGCAGAGGTAAGAATACTACCAGTATGCCTGAACAGCCCCTGCTAGAACATCTTGCATTCAACTGTTTTACCATGTTATTGTGTGATAGCCTTCTGCTTGAAATCAGTTTCATTCTCTACTATTTTATTATAGATATTTTCTCATTAACTTGCTCTCAGACGTTATTAACCACCTCCTTAGAACACAAGAACATATGAAATAGGAGCAGGAGCAGGCCATCTGGCCCATCGAATCTGCTCTGCCGTTCAATAAGATCATGGCTGATCTATTCGTGAACTCAGCTTCACTTATCTTGGGAGCAGATAGGGCTTGAACCCAGGGTGTATTGGTGAGAACAATACATCAGACATTTGTTTCAGTGAGAGGTTTTCGGGTGCATGCAGAAATTGGCAACACTGGGGTTTGACCTCCTCGCAGCAAAGAAGATTGAGATCAAATTTAACGAAAGGGTTTTCCACCCACAGTAAAGCAGGACTGTTGCTACATGAGTATACGAGAACCAGAATAATAATCTGGAATTGCACACTTCAATCTCACTGCAGAGAGAGATTTAAATTTAACTAATTAATCTGAAATGCATCGGTAATCTCATGGTAACCATGAAAGTGCAAGATAATGATATATTAAGAAATAAAAACTGATTAAATTCATTTCCTTTAGTGCAGGAAATCTGTCTTTCTTCCCTGGCTCTGGCCCACATACGACTCCAGACTCACAGAAATGTAAATGGGATAAAACGTAGAAGCAGGAGTAGGCCATACAGCTGATTGAGTTTGCTCCACCATTAATGAGATCACGGCTGATCTAATAATCTTCAACTCCACTTTCCTGCCTTCTCCCAAAACCCTCATTGATTAAATACATTCAAGACAGAGATAGAAATGCTTTCACTGACTCAGCCTCAACAACCCTCTGTGGTAAAGAATTCCACAGATTCACTCCCCCGTAAGAGAAGAAAATCCTTGTCATTTCCATCTTAAATATACAACCTCTTATTCTGAGTTTATGCCCTCTGGTCCTAGCACCTCTCACAGGAGGAAACGACCTTTCTGCGTCTCTCCTCTCAGGCCCCCTAAGAATCTTCAATGAAAAACCGAAAGAACTGCAGAGGCTGTAAATCAGGAACAAAAACAAAGTTGCTGGAAAAGCTCAGCAGGTCTGGCAGTGTCTGTGAAGGAGAAAACAGAGTTAACGTTTCGGGTGCGGTGACCCTTCTTTTGGAAGCTGCTGCCAGACCTGTTGAGATTTTCCAGCAACTTTGTCTTTGGCACAAGGAATCTCGCATGTTCCAATAACGTTGCCTCTCATTCTTCTAAACTCCAATGAGTCGTAGCAGACTTTTAAAACGCCATCTTTCATGACCACATTACTGTAGTAATTCATGACAGAAAAGCTGGGAAAGAATCACACAAGGTGGGCGATAGCAGCTCACGAAAATTCTCACAATAAACCAGGGATGGGCAATGAATGTTGCCATGTTTCATGACTGAATAGTATAAAAATGGAGAAACTGGCAAAAGGGTTGGTAATTTAATAGAATACTGGTTTAAGATAATTGGCAGAACATTCAAACAGAGGAGATAAGGAAAAAACAAATGAGTTATGATCTGAAATGTGCTACCTGAAAGGAAGGTAGAGTCCCTACAGTGTAGAAGCAGGCCATTCAGCCCACTGAATCCAAACTGACCCTCCAAAGAGCATCCCACCCCCCTACGCTATCACTGCATTTACCATGGCTAATTCACACAGCATGCATTTCCCCGGGCACTGTGAGCAATTTAGCACAGCAGGTCCGCCTAAGCTGCACATCTTTGGACTGTAGGACAAAACTCCACACAGAACGCCACCTAAGGCAGGGACTGAACCCAGGTCTCTGGCAGTGGAGTCAGCAGTGTCAGCCATTGAGCCATTGTGTTGCCCCACAGAAGAAGCCCGTTTTTAAAGGAATTTTCAAAGGAGAGTTGGTGGAGACATATGGGGAAAGATGAAGGAGTAGTATATGGTGGCAATGTCATTCAAGTCATAAGCCAGAGGCCTAGGTAAATACTCTGAGGGCACGGGTTTGAATCGCGACTGTAGTAGCTGGTGCGATTTGAATTCATTTCTGTTTTGAAGAAAGACTTGAATCATTGACCCTGTTCTCTCTCCACAGATGCAGCCAGACCTGCTGAGTTTCTCTAGTAGTTTCTGTCTTATTTTCCACAAATGTTAACATGTTGGTAGATAGGGAAGAGGAAAAATTACCAATTGTCACAAATCAATATTTCTGCAGAAGAGCTTTATACTAAAAGTAGTTTGCATTTTGACTTTTGATTTTAGTTTGGAACACATCTCACTTTTCTTGATCCCCAGAATAGCAACAACACAAGAAGCAACTATTGGACCCACAGTGTCCATTTCAGCTCCAAACACGAGCAACTCAGCTGGTCTCACTTCCCTGTCTTTTCTTTGTAACCCTGCAAATGTTTTCTCATTTGAACGGAGGACCAGAAATATCACAACAACATGCCTCTTCTTCCTAAAGCAGCTCAGGAAATTTCCCATGTCCATAAAGTCCCTCACCAACTTCTACAGATGTACCATTGAAAGCAAACTGCCTGGGTGTATGATGGCCTGGTACGACAACTGCTCTGCCCAGGACCGTAAGGAACTACAGAAGGTGGTGGGCACAACCCAGACCATCATGGAAACCAACTTTCCACCCATCGACTCCATTTACATTGCACGTTGCCGGGAAGAGGTTGCCGACATCATCAAAGATCCGTCCCACACCAGTAATGCTCTGTTCCAACCTCTTCCGTCAGGCAGAAGATGCAGAAGCTTGAACACATGCACCATCAGGTTCAAGAGCAGCTTCTTCCTTGCTGTTATTAGACTGATGAATGTACTGTCTAACATCAAATAACATTAATCTTGTTAATATTGATCTTTCTTTATGCCCCTCCTGTGCATGTAACCTGTAAGCCTCAGTCTGTCTAAGCACCCTATGATCTGTACATCCTTGCCTACTAAGATCTGTCTGCTCTGCTCACAAACATAGCTTTTCACTGTACTTAGGTGCACATGACTACAATAAATCAAATCAAATATGGCGACTTATTTCATGTGTACTGTCACAATATTTTCTCCTCCCCCGATTTATTGTGACCAATCATGAGTTTTAGTGTTGACCAACATGAGAGTGAGGAGCAGGACATTCAGATACTGAAACAAAATGGTAATTCTGATTCTATATCCACAGATGCTGCCGAACGTGCTGCGTTTCTCCAACACTTTCCATTTTATTTCCCGGTTGTTACTACCACATATTTCGAAGATGTCTGGACATTGCCACATTTCACATCAAAGCAGGAAGCGGCTGTAATTTCAATTTTTTTGGTTTTGGATTTGGTTATGTTTCCAGATCCAAACCTCTTGATGTAGAGAAGTACAAGTCAATTTTAGAAAGAAAGAATGTTTGAAAGGACAGGGGGCTGTATGAGTGGGACAGTGGATTCAAGCGGAGCAAATAATAGCAAGAGAAACTTCAGAAGCACACTTGACGAGCTACTAGGCCCTGTGAATTCAGGAGCAGCATTACATCTGAGATGACAAAGTGTAGAGCTGGATGAACACAGCAGGCCAAGCAGCATCTTCGGAGTAGGAAGGCTAACGTTTTGGTCTTAGTAGTTGAAGGAAAACTTTTAAATTAATACAGTGCTCTATTTATTTTAAATTCAGCAACACTCCAAACAGAAGCAGTACAGCTTTGAGATCGCCAAATTAATGCAGGGACATTTAAAACTGTACGTATGAAAATCACAGTCTCTAACAGGGAAAAAGAAATGCTTTAACAAGTGTAAAGTGCTTGATTTTAATTGCAAGCAGGATAATTGCAAGCTTAATGTGTTCACCGGGTATTTTGTTTCGAAAGAAGAATAAAGAATTAGCATTTACATAAGATCTTTTCAAATATTTGCTCGAGGAACGTTTGCATTGCCTGCTAGGTCAGCATTTATTGCCCATCCTTTATTTCCCAGAGGGTGAGATAAGAGTCGCCCACATTGCTAAGCATTTGGAGTCACATGTAAATCAGACCAAATAAGGGTGGTACATCCCTAATGGTAATTAACAATGGCTTCCATCAAGTCAGCTCTAATCCAATGTCCACCATCTACCATGGTGGGGTGTGAATTCATATTCTCAGAGCTATTCGCTGGAACACTACATTAATAGAGGGATTTTGGAGGGATCTTGGTGTTCATGTACATATAGCCCTGAAAGTTGCCACCCAGGTTGATAGTGCAGTTAAGAAGGCTTACGGTGTTTTAGGTTTTATTGTGAGAGGGATTGAGTTCCGGAGCCGTGATGTCATGCTGCAACTGTGCAAAACGCTAGTGTGGCCTCATTTGGAATAGTGTGTACAGTTCTGGTCGCCCCATTACAGGAAGGATGTGGAAGCATTGGAAAAGGTGCAGAGGAGATTTACCAGGATGTTGCCTGGTCTGGAGCGCAGGCCCTATGAAGAAAGGCTGAGGGACTGGGGTCTGTTCTCAGTGGAGAGAAGGAGGCTAAGAGGGGATTTAATAGAGACATACAAAATGATCAGAGGATGAGATAGGGTGGACAGTGAGAGTCTTTTTCCGAGGATGATGACTTCAGCTTGTACAAGGCGGCATAGCTACAAATTGAGGGGTGATAGATTTAAGACAGATGTCAGAGGCAAGTTCTTTACTCAGAGAGTGGTAAGGGCGTGGAACGCCCTGCCTGCCAATGTAGTTAACTCAGCCACATTAGGGGCATTTAAACAGTCCTCGGATAAGCATATGAATAATGATGGGATAGTGTAGGGGGAGGGGCTTAGATTAGTTCACAGGTCGGCGCATCATCGAGGGATGAAGGGGCTGTTCTGCGCTGAATATTTCTACGTTCTATGTTCTAATAGCTCAGTGACAACAATGCCACAATACCAGCCCCTTTCCACACAGTCTAACTGCGCCAATGCCAATGCTGTATGTAGGAAAAATATTGTGAGACTTGGAAGGGTTCAGAAAAGATTTCCAAGGATGTTGCCAGGTTTGGAGGGTTTGAACTATCGAGAGTAGCTATATAGGCTGGGGCGACTTTCCCTGAAGCATTGGAGGGTGAGGGCCGACCTAAAGAGGTTTATCAAATCATGAGGGGCATGGATAAGGTGAATAGCCAAGGTCTTTACCCTCAGGGTAGGGGAGTCCAAAACTAGAGGGTGTAGGTTTAGGTGAGAGGGGAAAGATTTAAAAGAGACCTAAGCAGCAACCTTTTCATGCAGAGGGTGCTGTGTGTGTGGAATGAAGTGTGAGAGGCAGTGGGAGAGGTGTGTACAATTACTCAGTTAAACAGGCATTTGGACGGGTCTATGAATAGAAAGGGTTTAGTGGGATATGGACCAAATGCTGGCAAATGGGACTAGATTAATTTAGGATATCTGATTGGCTTGGATAAGTTGGACCGAAGGGTCTGTTTCCATGCTGTACAACTCTACGACTCAATGACTCTAAGCACTTTTGAAAAGGTTAACTTAGAAAATGCTGCCAAGGAAGATCTCATTATCGATAATGAGATAAGTAACTCGTCTATCAGTTCCTTAGTAACTGAATAGGGCTGAATAGAGAGAGAAAGACATTGCTGAAGCATTATGCCTTCTATCTATCAGGACAAATCCAAGAAAAGTGAATATCAATGATCCCAACAATTTATATTTATTGATTACAGGTATAATTGACATAATTGCAGAACAAATTATTGTTTGAAATTACTGAAGTTTGGATTTCTTGCAAAGTGTCCTGATGCATTTCAGTTGAAAAACTCAGCCATGTACTTATCTTTTCACAAAAGCCAACTGTGTGATTTTTATTTAAAAGTAACGCTGACTGAGGGGTAAATATCATGTAGACAAACAGGGACAGCTCCCCTGCACATCTTCACAATGGTATGTTGCGACCTTTTGCATCTACCTGAGAAGACAGGTTACTGTATTCTCGACTGTTTGCTAACTGAAACATTCTTCCTGCACTTCAGACAGCAACTAGCTTTAAAAGGGCTGTGAATCTGTGGAGTTACTATCCCAGACTGCGATGGATGCTGGAACATTAAGTAAATTTGAGGAGGACATGGACAGATTTTTAAAATTAGTAACAGTTTGAAGGGTGACTGAGAGTGGGCAGGAAAGTGGAGGTGAGGCCGAAATGAGACCAGCCACGATCGTGTCAAATGGTGGAGCGGGCTTGAGGGGCTGAATGGTATCCTCACTCACATTAGATGGCACGGTGGCTCAGTGGTTAGCACTGCAGCCTCATAGCACCAGGGACCCAGGTTTGATTCTAGCCTCAGGTAACTGTCTGTGTGGAGTTTGCACATTCTCCTCGTGTCTGTGTGGGTTTCCTCTGGGTGCTCCGGTTTCCTCCCACAGTCCAAAGATGTGCAGGCTGGGTGGATTGACCATGCTAAATTGCCCATAGTGTTCAGAGGTGTGTGGGTTATAGGGGGATGGGTCTGGGTGGGATGCTCCAAGGGGCGGAGTGGACATGTTAGGTCAAAGGGCCTGTTTCCACCCTGTAGAGATTCTAATCTCTCAGACCCCTTTTGTTCTTATTGGCTGGTTAATTTTGCAAAGCAAGACGAGGCAGTGTTTCCATGGAAGTTTCTGGAGACATGCACACATTACAGTTACAGATTAAAAGGGCACTTTTACTCAGCGTAGTCTTGGGTCTTATTGTCAGTAAACTGGAGTCAACATTCTGATTTTACTAGGTTAAGTGACTTGGGAACTCACCCACTTCCATGCTCTGCTGTGTTGTGGGAATGATAGCACCGGTCCTTTTGTGCCCTACTCACAGTACCTGGCAATAAGCAAAATATTTCCTATTTGCAATGCCATGTGATTACAGGACAGTAGAAATCGGCTGGGTTACTAACATTGATCCCGATGCTCGGTGTCCCAAGAGATCCATCTTCCTTGCAAAACATTGACTTCTTTGGGATTCAGCCACTTTTAGCTTGCGTGGTATGGGAAAAGTTTCATTTCAGCCACAGTTCATTCGAGGGCACTTTCCAAACAAAGGGGAACATAAACAGATTCTGTGCCTGGGAAAAGATTTGGCAGATGAAGTACAATGTGGGTGACTGTGAGATTGTCCAATTCGGTAGGAAGAATTGACAAGTAGAATATTATTAAAGGAAGAGGGATGGTAGAATTGTCTGGTACATGAATCATACCACTGTAAGAATACAGGTAAAGTTAGCAGTTAGGAAAAATGGAATATTGGTCTTTATTCAGTGCATGTTTGGAATACTTTACCCCAGAGAGTTGTGAAGGCTAGATTGTTGAAAGCATTTAAAGAGGAGGTAGACGCTGGAGCTCAAGGAGCTGGTACGAAAGGGGAGTTGAGGTCTGGAGCAGGTCAACCATGATCTTATTGAATAGGTTTGAGGGGTTTTTCCTGCTCTTATCTTTCTCTTATTGCAAGGTAAAGAGAGTTTCACAGTGTAGAAGTCTCACTATAACCATAAAGACCATTGTTGAGTGTACAATGTCGAGTTTTATACCCCTTGTTTAAGGGCTTGCACTGGTAGTTACTCAGAAAAGGTTCATTCTACAGACCCTTGAAATGAATGCTGATTGGAGTTCAGAATAATGAGATGAGCTACTGAAAACTGCAAGATCCTGAGGGGGCATGGCAAAGTAGATGCTGAGACAATGTTTCCTCTCATGAGGGACACTAGAATGGATGCAGGGGGCAGGTGGGAGACTTTCAAAATAAGGGAATCTTCCATTGAAAATGGAGATGAGGAGGAATTCTCTGAGCAGCAGGAGTGGAGAGTGTCAGTAGTCTTCAGATTTTTCTTACTTAACAATCAGTGGAGGCTGATTAGGGGTGGCAGGGTGGCTCAGCGGTTAGCACTGCAGCCTCACAGCGCCAGGGTCCCGGGTTCAATTCCAGCCTCGGGGACTGTCTGTGTGGAGTTTGCACATTCTCTCCGTGTCAGCGTGGGTTTCCTCCCACAGTCCAAAGATGTGCAGACTAGGTGGATCGGCCATGCTAAATTGCCTGTACTGTTCAAGGGTGTGTGGGTTATAGGGTGATGGGAATGGGTCTGGGTGGGATGCTTCAAAAGGGTGGTGTGGACTTGTTGGGCCGAAGGCCCTGTTTCCACACGATAGGGAATCTAATCAATGAATGTATTCAAGGCTGAGTTAGACAGCTGTTAGATAGAAAAGGGAGTCAAAATTTACATGGGGGTGGGACTAGCTCAGTATTTGAGGGGGAGGCGATGCCCTAGTGATATTACTGCTGGAGTGCTAATCCAGAAACCCAGGTAATGTTCTGGGGAACCAGGTTCAAATCCTGTCCTGGCAGATGGTGGAGTGTGAATTCAAGAAAAACAAAATGTGGAATCAAGAATCCAATGGATTGCCATGCGCCCAATGTCGATTGTCAGGGAAAAGCCTCTCTTTCGGGAAGGAAAATGTCATCCTTACCTGGACTCCAGATTTGTAGTAATTAGGGATAGACAATAAATGCCAGCCCAGCCAGTGATGCCCTCATCCCATGAGTGAATTTTTTTTAAAAATTAGGATGTCTGGTTAGTGTGAAGAATTTGGACCAAAGGGGCTGTTGCCTGCTGTATGACTCACTGGCAGTTTAGAAAGTAGAGTGAAGACTATAATCAGATTTCATGGCAGAGCAGGCTCACAATGCTGAACAGCCTACACAGAGCTCCATTTTCTAGGTTCTCATTTGTTCTTCTGACAATTAACGATGTTAGATGAGTCAGCTGGTAATATCCTGAAGTCAGTTTCAGGTATATTTACATTTGTGTCCAAACCAAAGTAACTTGATTTTTATGCTTCTTTATGTATGAATTTAAGATAATTGTCTTTTTCCTTCTTGTGAAAGCCCTAAAAATGTTCATGTGAAACAATCTCCTGGATATGACTAATTGCAATCAGTGAAGAGGATAAAAGAGTTGAAATCACGAGAAGCTTCTTTTGTGAGATAGACAGCTGATTGCGATTTCAAAAGGATCGTTGACAGAGCATTAAACGCGTGAAATCGTTTCTCCCTAACATGAAAGGAAAGCGGCACATGACTCTGTTTCCTTCTTAGCTGATGAGAATCGAACTTGACAACAAACCACCATCACCCACAAGCCCACAACAGCCACAGAAAAAGAGCCAAATAACCACACACACAAAAAAAATCAACTGTAAAAGCCACACCTTATCTGGAATGTCCTCCACAAACAACTGAGGGACAAGCAGTACAGTCACCACCTTCAGAAATGAAGAGAAGTAATGCCAAGCAGCAGTTTGAGGAAGGACTCTGGGCAAGTCCAGGAGGCAGATTTTAGGGATAGTAGCGACTGCAGACGCTGGAGAATCTGAGATAACAAGGTGCGGAGCTGGATGAACACAGCAGGCCAAGCAGCATCACAGGAGCAGGAAAGCTGATGTATTGGGCCGAGACCCTTCTTCAGAAATGGGGATTTTAGGGGTTTTTATGAAAGCAGAAGAAAATTAGGTGAATGTTTGAAAGAGTCATTGCTGTGCAATTTGGGTTGAAGGAATTAAGGAGGACATTGGTGAGTCCAGGGACCATATTAGTAATAAAAATAAATCAGTTTGTGTCACAGGTCAATTATATGATTGAAGCAAAGCTTCATTTTGGAACATTTTGAGTTAAGGATGGGCATGTAGTTGAAAGCAGAAAAGAATTGGAGGTGACGGGGATTTATATGGAATTGTCAATATATTAGAATCTTTTTCAATCTGTGGGGAAAGATTTCAGGAAAACGGCCATTTCTTCAAATCAATCCTATGACTAAATTTTCTTTGCCCATGAACCACTCCGGTAAATCTGCTCTCCATGTTCTCAAGGGCCTCTGGCATCCTTTATGACCAGAACTGTTGTGACCAGGATTGGATACAAAGCTTGACCAGAGCTTTATTAAAGAGCGAGTTTTGTGCAGCACGCAGGAGATCAAGTCAACACGGTGGAGAGAAATTTTGTCTGGTTTGGTTTATTGTAGTCACATATACCTGAATTCAGTGAAAAGCTTTGTGTTGTGTTGCGAGCAGTACAGGCAGATTATAGCAAATACAGACATACAGATCATAGGATGCTTAGAGAGAGCGAGGCATGCAAGGTTATAGCTGCACAAAAGCAAGATCAACATCAGCTCAAACAAGAACAAAAACAGAAATTGCTGGAAAAGCTCATCAGGTCTGGCAACATTTGTAAAGGAAGAAATCAAAGTTAACATTTTGAGTTTGGTGGCCCTTCTTCAGAACCATAGTTTTTTTTGGTTTTTAATTAGCTCAAGCAACATTACTTCAAGTTAGAGAGCCCATTCAGCAGTTTAATAACGGTAGGGAAGAAGCTGTTCTTGAATCTGTTGGTGTGTGTGTTCAGGATGATGTTGGGTGCCTTCTTGCAGCAATGAGAATTGTAAATTGAATCCACGGATGGGAGGTTGGCTTCTGTGATGGTCTGGGCTGAGCACATAACGTTATGTTTTTTTTTTAAATGGTCCTGGGCAGAGCAGTTGCCATGCCAAGCCATTAAGCAGCTGGATTGAATGCTTTCTAAGGTGCATCTGTAAAAGTCAGTAACATTCCTCAATGATATGTCGAATTTCCTAATAAAAACCAAAAGAACTGTGGATGCTGTTCATCAGGAACAAAAACAGAAGTTGCTGGAAAAGCTCAGCATGTCTGGCAGCATCTGTGAAGGAAAAAACAGAGTTCACGTTTCAGCGACCTTTCCTTAAAACCCAAATTTCCTCGGTTTTCTGAGGAAGAAGAGGCATCGTTGGTCCACCTTGGCTGTCACATCTTCTTCAGAAGGAGGGTCCAGACCTGAAACATCAGCCTTCCTGCTCCTCTGTTGCTACTTGGCCTGTTGTGTGCATCCAGCTCTACGCCTTGTTATCTCACTTCATTGTCTTCTGACTATTTGTTGGGAGTTAGCTGAGAAAAAGCATCCAGATTCTGCTGCTTTGCCCTTTGTTTTCACTTACGACGAATGTATTCTCTCATTCCAACACCAGTTGTTTTGTCATTTCTCCTCCCACCTGTTTCTAATTGCCATCATACAACCACTTGGTGGATGAATCCTTTTCACCTTTCACGCTCATTTCTCCGCACAGTGAGGGAATTGGACATTTACTGACCAGAAACTGGAAAAGTGAAGGTATGGGCTGGAATGTTGTCAGAATTCAGTTGGCTAATTTGGACCCCTGACCTCAAATGAAGCTTCTAAGTTGTCACAAGCTGGAACAAATCGGGTAGCTTTTTCAAAGAGACAGCACAGGGACAATGGGCCAAATGGAGCTGAGCGGTGTTGGATCATAGTGTAAAAGTGGATTGCCTTAGCTCTAAAACCGAGACGGAGGTCAGCCTAATTGCAAATTATCGGCACTGTTCTTTGCTGAAAAAGCAGGCAGAATCACGAGACTGCAACAAAGAATGTTTGCTAAATATAGCAGCGCAATGGAATGTCTTGAGAGACACATTTCCCAAAGCAATAGTATCGGGTATCTTGAACTGGGAGCCTGAGCCCTGCACACAGCAACTCTGGCAGTATTTCATTATCAAGTCCATTATGACAAGCATTTGTCTCAGACAAAGGCAAAACAGAAAGGAATTGAAGCAGACAAATTAGTCCTGAAATCAGTTTCATTTACATAACGGTTGGAAGTTCATTAATAACAGGCATTTAATTATTCATCATCTTGTTTCACTAGATGCAGCAGTTTTCTTTTTTGTTTCCAGCGCTGCTGGATGTCTGGAAACTCTCAAAACGACCAGCACATCAGCCCTGTCCTGATTTGCCCGATGTACATCGTTCCTGTCAGGCCCTCTTAATAATGAAAAAAAGAACGTTTCTCTTGTGGATTGCATGAGATGAGGACATCCCAACAGGTCCGCAGCCAACGGAGCACTTTTAAAGCAGTGCCACTGTTGTAGAAGGTAGAAAAGGCAGCAGCCAATTGTGCACAGTAAGCTCCCACAAGCAGCGAGGTCACAATGATCAAATCACTTGCTGTTGTCTCAAAGTGACATTGGAAAATGGGCAAGGAATGGTGAGGACACAGCCCTCTTCTTCAGAGAACACAGAATAGAGGGCAGTTAAGTTTGAGACATCTTCTGAAAGCAAGAGCTCCTTTAGTAGTTCACTGAGAGGTCAGTGGGGTTATGCTCTCAGGGAACTGCAATACAAAATCATTTGGGCCCAACGCTCCCCCTTGACTTTTCCTCCCACAGCCCACGACGTCAAATAAATCAAAGTTTTACAGACTCTTCAAAATGCATAGCTGCACTAGTCCACTGTCAGAATAGGATTCCCTTTCCATGACAAAACAGCAGGAACCAAGTCTTTAATTTGGTGTTAGCCACAGGAGGACAAGAGGAGACTAATCATCCCTGTTGTCCTGTCTGATATTTAATCAATTTCAGCAAATCATCCTCTTTCTATATTCTTAAATGCTATCGTTTGATTTGTTCAGAAAAAAAAATCACAGCACATTCTGGAAATTTTTCCATTCATGTACTGAGGATTACTGAGGGTGTAGAGTTCCAGATTCCCACTGCTTGCAGAACATTTCCATTCATTTTTCAAGCATGAACTGGTGGTAGCCTGTCACTTTAATTTCACATTGGCTTCGCTCTCCTTGGCATGCAGGGGCGTTTCCATTGAAGCTCAACACAAGTGTGAAGATCACCATCATATCACTTGATCCACCACTTTTCATCCTTCTGGGTGCACAGCGACACTGGAAATAGCAGCAAAATCAGACTATTCAGCCCATCAACACTGTTTCGTTATTCAGGATGATCCTAATTGATCTTGGCTTCAAGTGCACTTTCTAGCTTAATTCCAAATCCCTAAACTTCCTGGCAGACCAGAAATCGAACTATGCCAGCCTCAAATATATTTAATGATGGAGCATCCACAGTATGAGAATGAGGATTAGCTTTATAGTCACATTGTCGAGGATTCTCAACTCTTTAATTGAAGAACTTGTTCCCTATCTCAGTCTAAAATGATTGGCCTCTTATGCTGAAAACATGCTCCCATGTTTTCGACCTCCTGACCAGATGCTAACCTTCTAAGCATCTACCCTGCCAAGACCTTTCAGAACCTTTCTCGTTTCAATAAGATTTCTCCTCAATTTTATAAAATTCAGAGAATATAGAGCCAATTTGTTCACCCATTCCTCAAAGGACACTGCCTCATCCCAGGGACTAACATATAGAACCAACACTTAAAATGCCTCCAATGTAATGGCATCTTTTGTTTCCAGAGAATCCCCACAGTGTGGAAACTGGCCCTTTGGCCCAACAAGTCCACACCAACCCACAGAGCATCTCACCCAGACCCATCCCCTTAATCTACTTAACAGTGGAGACTAAAATTATGCCTATCACTTAAGCCTTTTTTAAAATAAACTTACAAAAGCTCTTGAAAAATGTTCTTATATTTACAGTTAATTCATTCTCAAATTATACTTTTTCCCCTTTTTAAACTTACTGGTAACCCCTTGCTGGTTTCCAAAATACACCCTCTCTTCAGACTTGTTTTGTTTTGCAACATTGCAAGGCTCTTTAAGTGGTATCCATTAATTCCATTCTTAGCCACAATTTTTGTTTCATTCATCCATGGGATGTGGGAGTTGCCAACTAGGCCAGCATTTATTGCCTGTCCCCAGTTGCACTTGAGAAAGTGGTGGTAAGCTGCCTTCCAGAACCACTGCAGTCAATGACCTTGTAGGTAGACCCACAATGCTGTTAGGGATGCAGTTCCAAGGTTTTGACTCACTCACAGTGAAGGAATGGCAAAATATTTCCAAGTCAGGATGGCGAGTAATTTGGTTGGGAACTTGCAGTTGGCAGTGTTCCCATGTACCTGCTGTCCTTTCCTTCCAGAAAGAAGTGATTGTGTGTTCAAAAGGTGCTGCCTGACGATCTTTGGTGAATTTCGGCAGTGCATGTTGTAGATAGTACATACACACTGATAGTTGCTACTGAGCGTCAGTGGTGGAGGGACAGGATGCTTGTGGATGCGGTGCCAATCAATCGAGTGAGCTGCTTTGTCGTGGATGGTTTGATGGGGCTGCACCATCCAAGCAAGTGGGGAATATTTCAATACACTCCTGCCTTGTGCTTTGATAAGGTTGGTTGGCTCACCGAGCTGGTTTGCTGTTCTGCAGGCATATCGTTACCGTGCTTGGTAACGTCCTCAGTGCAGCCTCTGATGAAGTGTCGGTGTGTTTTCCCGCCTGCTTTTTAAACCCTGGGGTCCGTTGCGATGGATTGTCTCACTTCTGGGTTTCCTCCATAGTGGAATGTCGATGGGGTCGAGTTCAATGAGTTTATTAATAGCATGCTTTGTGGAGTGCCATGCTTCCAGGAATTCTCGTGCTTGTCTCTGCCCAGTCTGTCCTAGGATCTCAGTGTTGTCCCAGTCGAAGCCATGGTTCTCCTTGTCCATGTGGATTGAGATGAGTGAGTATTGGTCATGTCTTTTTGTAGCCAGTTGCTGTTCATGTTCTCTTGTTGTTAGTTTCCTTCCTGTTTGTCGATGTAATGTTTCTCACAGTCTCTGCAGGGGACTTTGTAGATGACATTGGTCCTGTCCATGGTGGGGAGTGGGTCTTTAGTTCGGGTGAGCACTTGTCATAGGGTTGATGTGGGCTTGTGTGCCACTCTGATGCCCAGCGGTCGTAGAAGTCTTGTGGTGGCTTCTGATGTGTTCCAGATGTAGGGCAGTGTGATGAGTGTATCGGGGCATGTAGAATCTTTCTGATGCTGTTCCTGTAGGCATCTCTTGACCCAGTTCTTTGGATATCCATTATCCTTGAACACTTGGAAGAGGGTATTCCTCAGCTTTGTAGTTGATGGATCAGCATTGAGGAGTCAGGAGGGAAGTACTTGTCACAGTATTCCTAGCCTCTGACTCATTGTATTTATGTGGTGAGTCCAGCTGAGTTTCTCATCAATGATAACCACCAGGATGTTGATTGTGGGGAATTCAGTGATGATAACACAACTGAATGTCAAGAGGTGGTGGTCATTACTGTGGAATGTCTCTTATTGGTGATGGCTATTGTCTGACATTTTTGCTGGGCAAATATTATTTGCCGCTCGTCACCCCAGGCCTGGATATTACTCAGAGCATGTTGCATTTGTGTACAGACTGCATCAATACATGAAGAGTTGTAAATGGTGTTGAACATTGGGATAGTCGCCAATGATTGCACAATGTCAGACCTTATGATGGAGGCAATGCCATTGATGAAGCAGTTGAAGATGGTTGGGCCTAAAAGGATACCATGAGCAACTCCTGCAGAGATGCCTAGAGTTGAGATAACTGACTCCAAATAGCCACCTTCCTATGTGCAGGATATGACTCTAAGCAACACAGAGTTTACCCTGACACCCATTGATTTCAGTTTTGTTCCAGCTCCTTGATGCTGCACTTGTCAAAATGTGCCTTGATGTCAAGGGCTGTCCCTCTCACCCCACCCATGGAATTCAGTTCTTTTATCGATGTTTGAACCACGGCTGTAATGAGGTCAGGAGCTGAATGGCTCTGGTGGAACCCAAACTGGGCGTCACTGAGCAGGTATAATGGGAACTACAGATGCTGGAGAATCCAAGATAACAAAGTTGGCCTGCTGTGTTCATCCAACTTCACATTTTGTTATCACTGAGCAGGTGCTGCTTAATAGTAGTGTTAGTGACACCTTCCATCACTTTCCTGGTGTTCAAGATGGGCCGGCAATTAACTGGCTTAGAGGTTAGTCATCCGAACTTCAGGAATTCCTCAGCATAGTGTCCGAGGCCCAGTCATCTTTAGTTGCTTCATTAATGAGCTGCATTCTATCGTAAGGTCAGAAGTGGGATATTTGCTATTGATTGTCCAATGTTCAACATCATTCATGACTCTTCAAATACTGAAGCAGTCCACACCAAAATGCAGTAAGGCCTCTACAAAATCCAGCCTAGGTCTGAAAAGTAGCAAGTAATATTTGCACCAAGCTAATGTCATTGTCTCTTGGAGAAGATTCTTAACTTCAGATTTTTTTTTGTTGAATTCAAACTCAACCATTGCTGGTAGGATTGGAATCTTGGTCCTCAGAACATTTGCTAGACTATTAATTGAGGAAATTCAGCCATAGTACTACTAAGCCTTCGCATTCCCACTTCTATAGGAGCTTTTTGCTGAAATTTCGATTCTCATCAGAATGCGCATTTGAATCATCAAATGTTCTCCACTTTTTATTTGTGGCTGTATTTTTTCATCTATTTAGCCATTAATTTTCATCAGTTCTGCTCTGGGATAATGATGTAATTGGTTTTGTTTCAGTTTAAAATATTTTTGTGTTTGAGAGTACATCACATTCAAACATAATATGGAGTTCAACGATACTTAGATCACTATTTCCTTGAGATTCTTTTACATGACATTGTTAATTAACCCTGCATCATTACGTCATTCTGGCTCTAAAATAGCATCATATTTAAGAGACTTTCTTGTTATGACTATGTAATTATCATATCATATATTTTGTGAAGAAAGCCAATATATTTTGATTACACAAAAGTGATTCAGTAAAGCATCTGATCAAGATGAGGAGGTACAAACCAACAAGAATATCATACATATCTTGTGAACATAAAGCACATCTTACTGACATTCTATCAATGGTAGGAGAAATGGATTTTGACCGGGGAAAGGATGAGTTACTGGCTTAGAAACAAGCCATTGCTATCTTGTTATCTCAGAGGATGAATTTAAAAGGTTTAAATCTGCAAAATGTACAGGTCACCCCTCCAATTTTGAAAGAAAAAAGGACAGCAAATAAAGTAGCTGGATTCTATCTGGTAAATTTTCTGTTGACCTTAAGATTAGATTCCCAACAGTGTGGAAACAGGCCCTTTGGCCCAACAAGTCTACACTGCCCCTTGGAGCATCCCACCCAGACCCATCCCCTATAACCCACACTTCCCTGAACACTACGGGCAATTTAACATGGCCGATCCATCTAGACTGCACATCTTTGGACTGTGGGAGGAAACTGGAGCAAACCCACACAGACATGGGGAGAATGTGCAAACTCCACACAGACAGTTGCCTGAGGCTTGAATTGAACCTGGGTCCCTGGTGCTATGAGGCTGTAGTGCTAAGCACTGAGCCACTGTGCTCTGAAGAAGCTACAGAGACTGAGACCAGTGAAGTTCCAAACTTAACACTTGTGAAGACTGTTGTAAAAATCTGGAAAAGAAAGGAAAGAAAATCTCCTGATCAAAAAAAAATTGCAGATGCTGGAAATATTTTTTAAGAAAACAGGAAATGCTGGAAAAATGCAACAGGCCTGATGGCATTGAGACAGAATTAACATTTTGAGTCCAGTGATCCTTCGTCAGAAAGAAAAATAGCTATAAAAGGGTAATATTTATGATAATAACACAGTGGGGAGGGTGGAGAGAGAAGTGAATTGAATATATACTGAATAGAAATTATTCATCCTGCTCTCATGGCTGATGAATCAGTACTCCTCCATGCTGAACAACTGAGGGAGGAGGCACTAACGGTCACAAGAACACAGAATGTGTTCTGGGTGAGGGATTTCAATGTCCACCACCAACAGTGGCTCAGTAGCAACACTATTGATTGAGCTGTTCACGTCCTAAAGGCCATAGCTGCTAGACTGGATCTGTGGCAGGTGTAAGGGATCCAGCAAGAAGGAAAAACATACTTGACCTCATCCTTACCAAACTGCTGGCTGCAGATGCATCAGTCCATGACAGTTGTGTTAAGCACAGTCCTTGTGGAAATAATGTTCCACATTGAGGGTCCTCACTTTGAGAGCACCCTCCCTTGTGTGTGTGAGACATCATCATGGTCCCAAAACAGACAGATTTTGAGCAAATCTAATAACTCAAGATTGGGCATTCTTGATGTGCTGTGGGCCATCAACAGTGGCAGAATTGTACTCCAGCACAATCTGCTACCTCATGGCCCAGCATATCCCCCACTCAACCATGACCATGAAGTCAGGGGATCAATCCTGATTCAATGGAGAGTACAGGAGGATGAGCAAGGCGCAGCACAAGGCATATATAAAATTGAGGTGTCAATCTGGTGAAGCTACTAAACTTGTATGCCAACAATGCAGTAGCAAGTGACAGAGCTAAGTGATCCCACAGCCAACATATCAGGTCTACACTCTTGCAGTCTTGCCATATCCAGTTGTTAATGAAGCTCTACAATTCTCAACAATTAGTAGTAAAACTGGAAAGTGTGCTAAGATGATTTACAAGAATGTTGCCAGGACTATGACGCTTGAGTTATAGGGAGAGGTTGGCCAGGATAGGACTTTATTCCATGGAATGTAGGAGAATGACAGGTGACCACATTGAGGTGTATAAAATCATGAAGGGCATGGACAGGATGTATGCATATAGTATTTTTCCCAGGGTTGGGGCATTGAAAACTGGAGGGCATAGCTTTAAGGCGAGAGGACAACAATTTAAGAAGGTCCTGAGGGGCAACTTCTTCATGCAGATTTGTATGTATATAAAATGGGTTTCCAGAGAAAGTGGTTGAGACATGTACGACAGCAACATTTTAAAAAACATTTGGATAGGAATATGGAATAGTAGGGGTGAGAGGGATAAGGACCAAATGCAGGCAGTTGGAACTATTTGAGTGAGCACTATGGTCAGCATGGACCAGTTTGGGCTGAAGGGCCTGTTTCCTTGCTGTATTACTCTGTGAATCCATAACTCAATGGAGGAGGAGGCTCCACAAATATCCTCATCCTCAATGACGGAACAGCTGAATGCATCAGTGCAAAAGAAAAGGCTGAACTGTTCACAGCAATCTTCAGCCAGATACAACACATCCACTGTCTCCCCTCCATTCACCATGTCTGAAGCTACCCTTAAGACAGCAGGATGCAAGACATCATGGCTAGACCCTGATCGGCCTTTAGCTCCATTCATTTGTCTAATACTACTTCTCTCATGAAGGTGATGGCATTTAATTCCTAAACTATCATCTTTACTATTAGTGGAATGTGCAAAGTATCTTCCACTGGAAAGACCAATGAAAAATACCTGTTCAACCCCTCTACTCCCATAACATCTCCCAGATTAATTTTTTAATGGGCTTCTGCTCATCTTGAACTCTGTTTTCCTTGACGTATTTTCAAACAAGCTGTTATTATTAGTGTTTATATTCCTTGTTAGTTTGTCCTTGTAATTTACTTTCTCTGCCTTTTAAAAAATTTTTTAACACTCTTTTGCTCAATTCTGAATTTATCCAGTCTTCAGGGATATTGTGGATTTTGGCCTCTTTATAGGCTTTTTTGTTTAAACTTCATACTGTCCTTAACTTCCTTGGTTAGCAACGGTTAGTTTCTCCCTCTCTTAAAATCTTTCCTCCTTACCGGGATGTATTTTTGCTGAGAGTCATGAATTATCTTAAATGTCTGCCATTGCTTGCTTACTGTCATTCCAACAAATCTATCAGCCCAGGTCACTTTAGCTAAGACTATCCTCATTTCATTGTAGTTCCCTTTATTTAAATTGAACACAAATGTTTCTGACTCACTCTCAAACTAAATATTGAATCTATCATGTTACGATCACTATTCCCGAGAGATCTTTTACTCTTGGACTCAGTTATTAAACCAGATGCAAGACTGCGTACCCCCTTGTGGGTTCCATGACATATTGCTCTAAGGAACTATCCTCAATGCACTCTATGAATTTGTTGTTATACCTCCCATTTCCAATTTGATTAACACAATCAAAATTTAGTTTAAAGTCACCCATAATTATTGCTCTATTCTTTTTGATATGCTCCCACTATTTGTTGATTTATGACCTTCCTACAGAGTGGTACTTTTTTGGCGCTGTATAACACACCTACCAATGTCTTCGAATCAGAGTCATACAGAATGGAAACAGACCCTTCGGTTCAATCAGTCCAAGCCAACCATAATCCTAAAGTAAACTAGTCCCACTTGCCTGTGCCTGGCTCATATCCGTCCACACCTTTCCTCTTCATGGGCTTATCTTTTAAACATTGCAACTGTACCCACATCCACCACTTCCTCTGGCAGTTCATTCCACACATGAACTACTCTCTCTGTAAAATAAAACTACCCCCATGTGTTGTTTAAATCTTTGTCCTCTCACCATAAAAATATGCCAGTTAGTCTCAAAGTCCCCCATCATAGGGAAAAGACACTTGCTGTACACCTAACCTATATCCCTCATGACTTTATAAACCACTTTAACGTCACCCCTCAACCTCCGACAGTCCAGTGAAAAAAGCCCCACCCTATCCGGCCCCTCCTTATGATAAAACCATCCATCCCTGGCAACATCTGATAAATCTTTTCTGAACCCTCTCAAGCTTCATAATATCCTTCCTGTAATTGGACATAATGCCCCAGAAGAGGGCTCAACAATGTCCTGTACATCCTCAACATGATGCCCCAAATCCTCTACTCAAAATCTTCTTTCCTTTCTTCTAATTTTTTTAAAACCTTCACCCAAATGACCTCCACATCATCTGAGCCTCAGTCATCAATCACAACTGTCCTCGTTTCATTTCTTATTAACAGTGCTGCCCCACATCTCTTCCTTCCCTCCTGTTGCTCCAAAATGGTCAAATATCCCTGAATGTTACGTTCCCAGTTTTGATCACCTTGTAAACCAGTTTCTGTAATGGTTATGAGATCATATTCATTTACCTCGATTTGTGTCATCAGTTCATCAACCTTATTTCAAATGCTTTTGCATTAAGATACAATAGTAAGATACAATTCAAGTTTGTTCTATTCCTGAATTTCCCACACTTTTATGGTACCTTAATACATTCAAACACTGTTTCCACGGAATAAAAGGAAAGGACAGAATCAGCCTCATCACCAACAGGCCTACCTTTTCCTTTATGTCTGAGTTTCTAATTTTTCCACGCAATTGAACCCCATGGTTTAGTGTAAGGCCCTATCCACAGCCTTAGTTAGGTGATTCACCAGGACTCCAGTTCCAGCATGATCCAGGTGGATCCATCCATCAGAACAGTTCCCTCCTTCCCCAGTATTGGTATCAATATCCCATGACTTTGCATCCACTTCTGCCACACCAATCTTTGAACCACACATTTATCTGTTCCATTTTATTGCCCCATGCAAAGTTTCTCATGGCTCAGTTAGTAATCTGAAGAACATTACCTATTCAGCTCTACTGTTGAATTTAGCCCCGAGCTGCTCATATTGCTCCAGCAGAACGTCTCACCTCTTTCTACCTGTATCGTTGGTACCTACGTGGACCATAGAAACTGAATCTTTCCTGTCGCAGTCCAAGCTCCAGGTGAGATATCCTGAACCTGGGCACCAGGCAAGCAGCTCAGCCTTTGGCACTCTCAATCCTGGCCACAGAAAACGGTGTCTACCCTCTGGACTATACTATCCATGATTTCAACTGTATTTCTCTTTTCTCCCATCTCTTGAATGTGCCACAGTGCAATGGTTAATGTGCTCACACTCCCTACAGACACATACTCATTCACACAGGCAGGAAGAGCCTCAAACCTGTCAGACAAGCTCAGGGCTGAGGCTCCTTCAGCACTACTTCCTAGATCCCTCGATCTGCCTCACTCATAGTCACACCCTCCTGTAGACCAGTGGCTGAATTTAAACTTGATAATCTAACGGGAATGACTGCCTTGTGAAACATAGCCTCCAGCTAACTCTCCCCCACCCTTATCTGTTGCAATGTTAGATGGCTTGACTCCAGCTCATCAACTCTGAGCCAGAGTTCCTCAAGTAACCAACAGCTACTGAAGATGTGTCCTCTATGAATCACAATGGTGTCCATCAGCTCCGACATTTACAGGTACTACACATCACCTCACCCTGCACCTTTCTTTTTGGTTCTCAATTTGTTTATTTTTTAAATTTCCTACCGGGCTTTTCATTTTTAATCTGTAAAATATTCCTCCTATTCTCTCTTTGTCTGAAAGTAACTTTGATAGATATTGAAGTTAGCTGCAATTACCAATCAATAACCTTACAGTTGTCCTGTGATGTCACTTTGTTTCAGGCTGAGCCTTGATCCTGGGCTTCAATTTAATCTGTTAAAACTTAACCTGTTAGAAGAACCTTACACAGTGGAAACTAAAAGAGCACCTCTTCCCCTTCCTCATCGAATTCCCACACAGCTCCAAAATCCCAATGAAATGAATTCACTCAGGCTGTGGTTCACTCTGGATGTTATCTCTTCTTCCTGATTGTGTGAAGATTATGCAGCTCCATCCCAAGGTTAGAATCTAGCTTGACAGCAGTGTGAAAAACTGGCTGCGTCAGTCAGCATTCCTCATTTAAATTCCATTACAATGAAAAAGTATAGACTCACAACATAGTGCGCTGATCCTTGCTCTGATCTGGGCTCACTAGGTGACATTGCACATCAAAATCATAGCCTCAAACAAACTTCCTTCAGTGTGGTAATCCCCAAACACCCTGCACCCACTCAAATCCCATCCAAAACAGTCTACCATTGGCTTCTTGGAACAGATTTATTGAGGTAAAGTGACTGAAGTTGGCTTCCATCACATCACATGTCTCTAACCATTTTTTTTGCCATTTCTGATTTTATTCCAAGTAAGAAGCAGAAATGTTCATAGAACACAGCTCAAGAAAAAACAATGTGATCAAAACTTTGTGTCTTGCACTCGTCAGAACTGATGCAAGAATAAAAACCAAAAGAACCGTAGATGCTGTAAATAGGGAATAAAAACAGAAGTTGTCGGAAAAGCTCAGCAGGTCCTGCAGCATCTGCGAAGAAAAAAATCAGAGTTACTGTTTCAGGTCCTGTGACCCTTCCTTAGAATGTTCTAAGAAAGGGTCAAGGGACCCGAAACGTTAACTCTGATTCTTTTATTTCACAGATGCTGCCGGACCTGCTGAGCTTTTCTGGCAACTTATATTTCTGTCCCTGATGTAAGAATGCCAAATTTCAAAGAGAACTACAATTTCTACTGCATGAAAAAAAGGTCATGAGAGGTTGGCACATCAACTTTAATGGTTGAGGTGTTCCTTTGGACAATGCAACAAAGATCATGAATGAAACTAGTGTCCTCCACTAATTCCCTGGTGAATTCTCCATGGCAACAACTCTACCAGAATTAGGTGCCCACCAATCATCACCAGCTTGTGTTGAATGACAAATTGTTGTTCTCTTTGAGATTTGGTGTTCTTGCATATGTCCTGATGAACATAAGACAAAAACAGCAACAGTATATCTCCTTTTTAAATAATAAGATTCTGTACATAAAACAATTATATAAACAAAGAATATCTAGAATCTTTAAAAAATACTTCATGATTTTTCTCGAGTCACTTGGAGCAGGATCAAAAAATAAGTCTTTATTTCTTGAAGACCCCAGGGCAATTGCGAGGGTTGGTGACCCCAGTTCAGGGTTGTCTATGTTAGGCCCGCCCTGGCATATATGTTTCCTCAGTAGAGTTAAGACTACGTGCCCAGGGGAGATTTGAGAAATAATGTAATTTGAATGTTCCAATCCAATTAGCCATACAGTGTTTCTGTAAGTGTTGAATTTTTGATGTGATGCTGACAGGTCATGGAGACAGAATGGGTATGTAGATACAAAAATCAATGCAAAAATGATACGAGCAAGCCTCCTATTTGGAGATTGTCGCATTGCTTGCCTTTGAAACAAGTCCTGAAGCAGAATGCGAGCTAACAAGAAATAAAATGTTTCGGGAAGACTGAATCAAATGAAAATAAAAACAACGTGGCTTCAAGAAGGGAATTAAAATTAGGCCAACTAATTCCAGCTGAGTTTTGCACAAGGCAACCACTTTAATCAGGTACACGTGCAGTTCATTTGTTCAACATGGCTATAAACATAAGCACCCCTTGGAGTCAGCAGAACGGGACCACCAGGAGTATGTGGGCTCGAGGTTAAAAACCAAACCCAATGTGCACTTTGGTTCAAAAATACCTGCCTCAGGTAGGCGCAGCCGAATGGTACAAATTAGAAAAGGGACTTTCAATTCATCTTCTTTGTTCCATTCCCAACGTACATCTTGATTCTTTATGGATCTCTTTAATAATGCTGTGTTTAATGACCCCTCTTAGAAACCAGACCACGAAGTAAAACGCAGATGGAAAGTTATAAAACTGACTTGCGTCATGTATATCACCTTCCCTGGCCTCAAGCTTCCCACCATTAACTGATTACTTAAGGGCCATAGCTTCATACAGTGCAGAAAAAGTCCTTCAAACTATTGGATTTGCACTGACATGATAACACCCAAGGCACAAAAAGCCCAAGTCCATGCATTTGTCCCATACCCTTGAATGTTATGATATTTGAAGCGCACATCCAAATATTTTTTAGAAGGATGTAGGGTTTCCAGCCTCCACTACCTTGCCAGGCAGGGCACTCCGGATTCCTACCGCCTGCTCAGTGAAACAAAAAAGCATCAAATCCCTTCTGAATCTCCTGCCTCTTGCCCTTAAAATTATGGCCCCTTGTGATTTAGCCCTCAAACGAAGGGAACAGCTCGGTCAAAATCTTGAAATTCCAACCCCCCCACCCTCCCCCGACCACCACCAACACCACCAACCCAAATGCTACTGCCCATGGACTGTCTTGGTTCAGTTTGGTAAAGCACCATCATCTCGTCAAGGGGCCCAGCCACTGACATCCATATCCTTTGAGTGGATATCATAAAAAGGTTTGGAGAAGAAATTCCAGAGCCTAGAGACAAGGTAACCAATGACACGGGACGTAAACGATGATGCAAAAGAGGCCACAATTAGAGAACTGCAAATATAGGAGAGACAAAATCTTCAAGGGATTTGACCACAAGGTACAGAAATATATTAAATGTGGCACCGTCAGGAGTTGATGTAGATCATGGAGCACAGGGACCAGGTGTAAAACAAACTTGGCGAAAGTTGTGGTGGATTTGTGAAGAATCATACAGCACAGAAACAGTCCCTTTGGCCCACTATGTCTGTGCTGACCAACAAACATCAAGCTATATTAAGAGAATATGGTGTTCAGTTCTGGTCACCCTATTATCAGAAGGATGTGGAAGCTTTAGAGAGGGTACAGAGGAGATTTATCAGGACACTGCCTGGCCTGGAGGACAGGTCTTATGAGGAAAGGTTGAGGGAGGTAGGGCTTTTCTCACTGGAGCAAAGAAGTGTGAGAGGTAACTTGATTGAGGTTTATAAGATGATGAGAGGCATAGATAGGGTGGATGGTCAGAGACTTTTTCCCAGGGCAGAGATTAATATTACAAGGGGGCATAATTTTAAGGTGATTAGAGGAAGGTACAGGGAGATGTCAGAGGTAGGTTCTTCACACAGAGTGGTGGGTGTGTGGAATGCACTGTCGGAAGCGGTAGTGGAGTTAAATACATTAGGGACATTTAAGCGGCTCTTGGATAGGCACATGGAAGATAGTAAAAGGTAGGGTATGCAGAGTAGATTGATCTTAGTAGAATAATTGGTCAGCACAACATCATGTGCTATACTGTTCTTTGTTCAATGTTTGATGTTCTATGGTCTATCAGAAGAAATGCAGATGTTGGAGTCAGAGATAACGTAGTGTGCAGCTGGGGGAACACAGCAGGCCAGGTAGCATCAGAGGAGCAGGAAAGCTGATATTTTGGTTCGGGACCCTTCTTCAGAAAAATTCTTCATTTTTCATGAAGGTTCCCGACCAATACATCAGCTTTCGTGCTCCTCTGATGCTGCCTAGCCTGCTGTGTTCCCCCAGCTCCACACACTGTTAACATCAAACTATATTAATTCTTTTTACCTGTACTTGGTCCACAGGCTAAATGCCCTTACATTTTAAGTGTTCAGCCAGATGTTTCTAAAAATGTTGGGAGAGCCCTGCCTCCACCATCCTCTCGGGTCGCACGTTCCATATTTCTATCAACATCTAGGTGTAAGTTTTCCTCAGATTCCCTCTAAACCATTTACTGCCCTCTAGTCTTAGACATATCTGCCATGGGGAAGAAATACTCAGAATTTACTGTCAATGCTTCTCAGTATTTTGTAGACCTCAATTAGATCCCCCCCTCAGCCTCTTCTGCTCCAAGACAAACAAACTCAGCCCTCTCCCAATAACTAAGACTTTTTACGAGGATAATGCAAAGTGAGATGCCAGACGGAAGAGCAAACGGGCATTAAGTTCTTTTTGAAGCTGCGTCAATGGAAACTTGGTCATGGAGAAAAGGCTCTGTTTGATAAGGCAAAAGTCCAGGATGATCAAGTGTAAAACAAAATCTGTTTCAAAGTAATTAGTAAAAGTGATAGGAGTGGTTAGGGTCGAGAATGCATTGTTTGGGAGGCTGCTGGGAGTAGGTACAATCAAGATGTTTCAAAGAGAATTAGATGGTCACTGGAAGATAGGACCACAAGTAGGCCATTCAGCCTCTCAAGCCTGTTCTGCCATCTCATGAGCTCATGGTTGATCTGAGGCCTAATTCCATATGCTGACTTTTGGCCCATATCCCTTAACACTATAATAAATATTTATTGATCTCAGATATAAATTTAACAAGATCCAGTATCAATGACCCTTTGTGGAAGAGAGTTTCAAATCTCTCCCACCCTTTGCATGCTTTTGACATCTCTCCTGAACAATCTGGTCCTGATTTTAGCTGACATCATCTCGGTACAGAATCTCTAATAAGTGGAAACAGTTTATCTACAGCATCTTTACCAGTTAATTCTGTTAATGTTACCAACCACAAGATGCACTGTAGAAATTCACCAAATGCCCATATTCAGCTCCTCCCAAACCCATAACTACCTGTAAGGACAAGGGCAGCAGATACATGGGAATGCCATCACCTGAAAGTTCCCCACCAAGCCACTCAACATCCTGATTTGGAAATATAGGGTCATTCTTTCCCATCACGGAGCCAAAATGCTGGAATTCACACCATTAGGGCTCGGTCGTTCAACTATAGTTCATGGACCGCAGTGGTTCAAGATGGCAGCTTACCACCACCTTGCCAAGGGGCAGCTAGAGACAGGCAAAAATTGCTGGTCCAGCCAGCATCACCCACATGCCATTCGTGAATGAAAGAAACTCCTGGTTATTTGAAAAGAAAGAACGGGCAGTGTTGTGGGGACTAAGTGAATTGTTCGTTTGGAGAGCAGGAACAGACACAATGGCTGAATGGCCTCCTCTCACAATTCTGTGTTCATCCTTGTCTCAAACAGTGTATCTTGTGAACCTGTCCAGCTTTACTTCGTGCTTGGTACCAACTGAAACCCACCCCTAAAGGGAACTCAGCTTGAAGCCACCCAGTGATACTGTTATAAACTCAGCTTCAATGCTATTCCCCTCCCCATCCCTATCTGTTTTCCGCAGGGACCGCTCATTCCGCGACTCCCTCATCTGCTCCACGCTCCCCAGCAACCCCAACACACCGCATACCTTTCCCTGCAACCGTTGGAAGTGTGACACCTGCCCCTAAACCTCATCCCTCACCCCCATCCAATCATTCCAATACTGATAGGGAATCACCTGTCTGTCTTTCAACTTGGTCTACTGAATCTGTTGCTCTCAATGTGTTTTCCTCTACACTGGAGACAGCAAGCGCAGAATCCGTGACTGATTCACGGGGCATCTGCGCTCTGTACACACCAATCAACAACACCTTTTGGTTGCCAGCCATTCCAATTCCCACTTCCACTCCTTTGTTGACATGCCCATTCTGGGCCTTCTCCAACGTCACAATGAGGCCACACGCAAACTGGAAGAACAACACTTTACATTCTGCCTCAGGAGCTTTCAGCCCAAAGACCTCAACATAGAGTTCACCAGCTTCAAAATCTCCCGACCTCATTCCATGTCCAGCCCTCCCTCTCATCCTTGCCTTCTTGACCTGACACAACTAGTCCATCTTCCTTCTCACCCGTCCACTCCATCCTTCCCACTGACCAATCTCTACAAGCCCCTACCTGCATCCAACCTGTCACCATCCCACCTACCTTCCCCAGCCCCAGCCCCTCCTCTCCATTTATTTCTGAGCTCTCTTCCCCTTCCCCAGTCCTGATGAAGGGTCCTGATCCAAAATGTCAACTTTCCGGCTCCTCTGATGCTGCTTGACCTGCTGTGTTCCTCCAGCTCCATACTGTATCGACTCTGCCTCCAGAATCTGCAGTCCTTGCTATCTCAATAATATTCAATGTCCATTCTCAACCGATATTAGTCCTGATTTTTTGTTTTAAGAAAGAAATCAATTGGATGAGAATCAATTTGCTTCTCTGGGAATTCGTTCCACATGACCATATCCAATGGAAAGTCATTTACAGGGTTATAGAGTCATACAGCATGGAAACAGACCCTTCGGTCCAACCAGTCCATGCCGACCATAATCCCAGACTAAACTAGTCAAACCTATCTGTGTTTGGCCCACATCTTGCTAAGCATTTCTTATTCATGTACTTATCTATATGTCTTTTAAATGTTGTAACTGTACCTGCACCCACCATGTCCTCTGGAAATACATTCCACAAACAAGCACTCTCCATGTTAAAAAAAGTTGCCTCTCATAACCTTTTTTTAAAATCTTTCTCATCTCACCTTAAAAATATGATCCCCTGGTCTTGAAACCCCCACCCTTGGGAAAAGACACCTACCATTCACCTTATTGTTACCCTCATGATTTTATAAACCTCTTTGAAGGTTAGCCCTCAACCTCCTGCGCTCCAGCGAAAAAAGAGCACCAAACTATCCAGTCTCTCCTTGTAACTCAATCCCTCCATTCCTGGCAACATCCTGGTAATTTTTTTTTTCTAAACCTTCTCCAGCTTAATAATAGATTTCCTCTAATAAGGAGACCAGAACAGAACAGTACTCCAGCAGAGATCTCACCATCATCCTGTACAACCTCAACATGTCTTCCTAATTCAACTAGAGATCTTGGCAATGTGTAAAACGTCCAATTTGCTTCCATCAATCCTGTGCCCCCTTATACATGTTAACACAGCGATTTACATTAGCCTTCCCTCTACCTTTCCTGCATTAAAATAGTGACAAGTCTTCAATTTATTGGTTGTTATGCAACATAGGACATCCTGCGGGATAAAAGGGCTCTACGTAAATGCAGGTCTGGTTTACTTTCTTGATATTTTAAAGGTTTCCTCACGGGGTTGTTCATTTCAAAATAGAAATAAAGTACGACTGAAACTTAACAGGTACGACAGTACCTGCAGAGCGAAAAACCGTATTAATGTGTTGAATTGGATGTGGGTAGCACAGTGGCTCAGTGGTTAGCACTGCTGCCAGGGGCCCAGGTTCAATTCTAGCATTGGGTGACAGTCGGTGTGGCATTTGCACACTCTTCCCCATGTTTGTGTGGGCTTCCTCCCATGGAAATGGCCATGCTAAAGGGTGCAGGCGAGGTTGGTCTGAATGGGACGCTTTTCGTGCGGTTGGTATGGATGTGATCAGCTGAATGGCCTGCTTGCACACTGTTGGCCTCAGTAATGAAGAGTCATGCTGGACTCAAAGCGTTAACCCTATTTCTCAACTCCATAGATTCTGCCCCATCTGTTAAGTTTCTCCAGCACTGTCAGCCTTTATTTCAGACTTCCAGCTTCTGCAGGATTTGACTTTTCTTTAGGTTATTCAGCTCAGTACTGGGAACGCAATACAGAAAGAGGCTAAGGGTGTGGGCTTAATCCCTGTCCCAGATGTTGTATCTCAGAGGCATCTGTCCTTGGCTTGCTCCAGACATGCACAGTTATGCTCCTCATGTTGTATTACTGTCTAGCAAGTGGAGACATCAACGTTGAACTTTTGTGCGCAACTTTAGTCTGCTTATAGAACGTTGAACATTACAGCACAGTACAGGCCCCTCGGCCCTCGATGTTGTGCCGACCTGGCATACCGATCTCAAGCCCATCTAACCTACACTATTCCATGCACGTCCAGATGCTTATCCAATGACGACTTAAATGTACCTAAAGTTGGCAAATCTACTACCGTTGCAGGCAAAGCGTTCCATTCCCTTACTACTCTCTGAGTAAAGAAACTACCTCTGGCATCTGTCCTATATCTTTCACCCCTCAATTTAAAGCTATGCCCCCTCGTGCTCGCCGTCACCATCCTAGGAAAAAGGCTCTCCCTATCCACCCTATCTAACCCTCTGATTATTTTATAGGTTTCAATTAAGTCACCTCTCAACCTTCTTCTCTCTGATGAAAACAGCCTCAAGTCCCTCAGCCTTTCCTCGTAAGACCTTCCCTCCATACCAGGCAACATCCTAGTAAATCTCCTCTGCACCCTTTCCAAAGCTTCCACATCCTTCTTATAATGCGGTGACCAGAACTGTACACAATACTCCAAGTGCGGCCGCACCAGAGTTTTGTACAGCTTCACCATAAACTCTTGGTTCCGGAACTCGATCCCTCTATTAATAAAAGCTAAAACACTGTATGCCTTCTTAACAGCCCTGTAAACCTGGGTGGCAACTTTCAAGGATCTGTGTACATGGACACCGAGATCTCTCTGCTCATCTATACTGCTAAGAATCTAACCATTAGCCCTGTACTTTGCCTTCTGGTTACTCCTACCAAAGTGCATCACCTCACACTTGTCTGCATTCAACTCCATTTGTCACCTCTCAGCCCAGCTCTGCAGCTTATCTATGTCTCTCTGCAACCTACAGCATCCTTCGTCACTATCCACAACTCCACCGACCTTAGTGTCGACTGCAAATTTACTAACCCATCCTTCTATGCCCTCATCCAGGTCATTTATAAAAATGACAAACAACAGTGGACCCAACACCGACCCTAGTGGTACACCACTAGTAACTGGTCTCCAGGATGAACATTTCCCATCATCTACCACCCTCTATCTTCTTTCAGCAAGCCAATTTCATTGGAGGCAGTTCAGAGAAGGTTCTCTATGATGATACCCAATATGGGGGGAATTGTCTTACGAACAAAGGCTAAATAGGTCAGGACTCTACTCACTGGAGCTTAGAAGAATGAGAGGTGATCTCATTGAATTATATAGAATTCTTAAGGGATGTGATAGGTTAAATGCTGAGAGAATGCTTCCACTCATGTGAGAGTCTGAGACCAAACAGCACAGTCCCAGAATAAAGGTTTGTCAATTTAAGGCTGAGATGAGGAAGAATTTCTTCTCTCAGAGGGGTGAGAGTCTTTGGAACTCCTTGCCACAGAGAGTTATGGGGGCAGAGACCCTGTATATATTTAAGGCTGAGATAGATAGATTCTTGATCAGTCAGGGAATCAATGGTTATGGGGAGAGGGCAGGAAAGTGGACGCGAGGAGTGTCAGAGCAGCCATTATCCTATTGAATGACACAGCAGGCTCAAGGGGCTGAAAGGCCTACTCCTGTTCCTACTGGTTATGGTTTTTATGATGACACTTCATGGACCATGGCTACTAACCTAACCTAAAGAATTTTCCTTGGCCTTTTGTGAGCCAGTGAGATTGGGGGAATATTGCACTGCCATCCTCCAGGAAAGACAATAAAGCCGGGCCCCAGCTGGCCTTTCAGATGGATATAAAAGAATCCACAGTGAGGCTTACGTATTCCTGAATCAACATCATAAAAACAGAGATAATGGGAACTGCGGATGCTGGACAATCCGAGATAATAAAGTGTGGAGATAGATGAACACAGCAGGCCAAGCAGCATCTGAGGAGCAGGAAAGCTGACATTTCGGGCCTAGACCCTTCATCAGGAAAAAAGGGTCTAGGCCCGAAACATCATAAAAACAGTTCACATTTTGTTTGTTGGAGATCGATTAATGCAATGGGTTACAACGCTTCTGAAATTACAATACTATTTAATTGGCTGTCGTGTACATCAGGAAGACGCTATGTGAATGCAAGTCTTTCTCTTTCTCCCTGATGCCTTGTCATATTACTACTCCTGAATCTGTGTAAATGTGTGTTTTTTTGAAAAAAAACGAAGGTGTTGAGGGATGGAGAAAATTGGTTTCTTTGTCAGCAAAATCATCATGTGTCAAATAATGGGTTGCCAAGCAGAGAAAAATCCCAGTCCTTGACAATAAATCCACCCTATCAGATCAGATTAGAAGGGAAAGGAATAGTGAAAGACTTACATTTAGACAGTGCTTTTCACAGAACGAGCATGTCCCAAATTGCCTCAGAATCTACCAAGTACTTCTGAAGTATGGTCACCTTTAGAATGCAGGAAACGCGACGGCCAAGCCTCACAGAGCAAGATCCCATTAAAAAAATGGTGATGTTGTTTGGGAGGAATTAATTCCTCTCCTTCCCTCCAGGATGATATCTTCAAAATCATGGGATCGGTTTACATGCTTAGTTGAGACAGCACCCTGGGTTATTCTTATCTGGGGTGGACGGTGGTACCACAAGCTTTGGGCCTGGTGCTGACAGTGAACCAAGATGGTTGATTGGCACTTTCAATCAAACTGTGCAGGCATGCTATGACATATGCCGGGCACAGGTGGGACTTGAACCTGGACCTTCTCGCCCAGAGGTAGGGTCACTAGAACTGCACACTAAGACATTAGTACCTTGGAGCATGCTGGATGGCCTAGTTTAGGCCATAACATATAGGAGCAGAAGTTAGGCTGTTCTGCCCATCAAGTCTGCTCTACCATTCAATCATGGCTGATCAGCTTCTCAACCCCATTCTCCCGTTTTCTCCCCTTAACCTTTAATCCCCACGACAATCAAGAATCAATCTAAATGTACTCGATGACCTGGCCTCCACAGCCTTCTGTGGTAGTCAATTCCATACATTCACCACTTTCTGGGAGAAGTTGTTCCTCCTTATCTCCCTTCTAAAGGGTCTTCCCTTTACTCTAACACTGTGCCCTTGGGTCCCAGTCTCTCCTACCAATGGAAACATCTTCCCAAAGTCCACTCTGTCCAGGCCATTCAGTATTTGGTAAGTTTCAATTAGATCCCCCCGATCCTTCTAAACTCCATTCAGTATAGACCCAGAGTCCTCAAACATTCTTCATATGTTAAGCCTTTCAGTCTGGGGATCATGCTCATGAACCTCCTCTGGACCTGCTTCAGGGCCAGTGCATCCTTCCTGAGGTATGGGGCTTAAAATTACTCATTGTTTTCAAAATGTGGTTGGACCAGAGCTTCATAAAGCCTCAGAAGTAGATCCCTGTTTGTATATTCTAGTCCTGTAGAAATAAATGCCACCAACGTATCTGCGTTCCTGACGTCTGATTTTACCTTGAGATAATCCTGGACTAAAACTACCGAGTCCCTTTGCACTTCAGGTTTCTGAATTTTCTCCCCATTTAGAATATAGTCTATGCCTCTATCCTTCCTACCAAAGTGCATGATGTCGTACTCCATTTACCACTTCTTTGCTCACTGTCCTAACCTGTCCAAATCCTTCTGCAACCTCCCCCCATCCTTAATGCTACCTGTTCAGTAACTGTATTGTTCATCTTTGCACAATGGCTGGATTTGCCTCAAATCTACTCACGATGGGAGTATTACTTTGAAGCTAACCTGACCCCAAAAGCGCTCTGATCCTAAGAAAGGTGGAAGCTACAGCACTGGCTTCACATCCAATGAATGCCAGCTCCTGTGTAATATCAGTGCAGTGAAAAAGCCCATTCAATGAGAGGCTAAAGAGAGAAATAAAACTGGATAGAGCCATTAAGCCACTCCAGAGCTTAAGAAAGACTGAGTTCCAGTCGTGTGCAAACATCCTAACTCCACACTTCAGGAGTTAAGATATCCAGGCTTTAAAGCAAACAGGATGTAGATTCACTAAGACCCTCCTCGTTATTAATCTTTTCTCCGATGAAGTGAGACCTGACATGTTTTTTCACCTTTTTCCCATTAGAATAGACACAAAAGGAAGTGTTTAAAATCATGCAAAGTATTCCCCCCCGGGGGGGGGAGAGGTGGAGGGAGCTGTTGGTGGAAATTGAATTAGACAGCTTCCAACTGTTGCAAAGAATAGGGGCAAAAGCACAAAATTAAATTAAGGTGATTTATAACATGACGCAGGTGAAAATTCTTCAAACTGAGTTGCAAGAATTCATAGCCAGGGTTAACAGTTCATGAAGAAAATAGGTCAACTTCCAAGTTTAGACTGGTAATAGGTTTAAGGGTTTCTGCACAGTTCAAATGGTTTTGGTATAACACTATCATGGAAACCAAAATTATTGGTTATACAAAGCAGGTCTGGCATCTCCCATGTCCTCACACACCACCCCACCAACCTCCAGATCCAACGCATCATCCTCCGTCATTTCTGCCATTTACAATCTGACTCCACCACCCCTGTCTGCTTTCCGGAGAGACCACTCTCTCCGTGACTCCCTTGTCCGCTCCACACTCCCTACCAGCCCCACCACACCCAGCACCTTCCCCTGCAACCGCAGGAAATGCTACACTTGCCCCCACACCTCCTCCCTCACCCCCATCCCAGGCCCCAAGATGATTTTCCACATTAAGCAGATGTTCACCTGCACATCTGCCAATGTGGTATACTGTATCCATTGTACCCGGTGTGGCTTCGTCTACATCAGGGAAACCAAGCGGAGGCTTGGGGGCCGTTTTGCAGAACACCTCCGCTCGGTTCACAATAAACAACTGCACCTCCCAGTCGCAAACCATTTTAACTCCCCCCTCCCATTCTTTAGACGACATGTCCATCCCGGGTCTCCTGCAGTGCCACAACGATGCCACCCGAAGGTTGCAGGAACAGCAACTCATATTCCGCTTGCGAACCCTGCAGCCCAATGGTATCAATGTGGATTTCACCAGTTTCAAAATCTCACCTCCCCTCACAGCATTCCACAACCAGCCCAGCTCATCCACACCTCCCTAGCCTGTTCTTCCTCTCACCTATCCCCTCCTCCCACCTCAAGCCACACCTCCATTCCTTACTTACTAACCTCATCCCACCTCCTTGACCTGTCCATCCTCCCCGGACTGACCTATCCCCTCCTTACCTCACTACTTAGAATCACCTCTACAGGCTCCATACCCACCCCTTTAACTTGTCTGTCTCCTCTCCACCTATCTTCTCCTCTATCCATCTTCGAACCGCCTCACCCTCTCTCCCTATTTATTTCAGAACCTCTCCCCCTCCCCATTTTCCGATGAAGGGTCTAGGCCCAAAACATCAGCTTTTATGCTCCCAAGAGGCTGCCTGACCTGCTGTGTTCATCCAGCCCCACACTTTGTTATCTCCGATTCTCCAGCATCTGCAGTTCCCATTATCTGTGACATCCTCTGTGGTGAGAGAAATAGCTATTTCACAGAGAATAGTTCTTTAGAAGACGGTTGCTGAGCAAAAGCCATATTTTGACCTGTAATGTTGATTAGGTTTCTCTCTCTCTCTCTCTCTCTCTCTCTCAGTCTTTCTCTCTCCATAGGCACTGCCTGACCTGCTGAGTATTTGTTGTGCTTTGTTTTTATGCCAGATTTCCAGCATTTTGCTTTTGTATTGGAATGGACAAAGTCAGAAGTCACATGACACCTGGTTATCACCTAACAGCCTTATTTGAAATCACAAGTATCAGAAGACTGCTCCTTCGCCCTTGACTTCACCTGACGAAGGTGCTCCAAAAGCTTGTAATTTCTAACAAAAACAGAAGCTGCTGGAAAAGCAGGTCTGGCAGCATCTGTGAAGAGAAAAAAACAAACCAGAGTCAACGTTTCGGGTCCGGTGACCCTTCCTCAGAACATGTAATTTCAAAACCTGTCAGACTATAACCTAGCGGTGATAATGGGAACTGCAGATGCTGGAGAATCCAAGATAACAAAGTGTGGAGCTGGATGAACACAGCAGGCCAAGCAGCATCTCAGGAGCACAAAAGCTGACGTTTCGGGCCTAGACCCTGAAGGGTCAGCTGAAACGTCAGCTTTTGTGCTCCTGAGATGCTGCTTGGCCTGCTGTGTTCATCCAGCTCCACACTTTGTTATCTTAGACTATAACCTGGCGTTGTGTGGACTTCTGACTTCGTCGACCCCAGTCCGACACCTTCACTTCCACACCATGCACAGGATTGGGATATGGCAGTTCCCGGTCATGGAGCTGTTAAATATGAGTTATTTGCTGTACTGCTTTGCACTGGAAGAGTAATGATGGAAAGGTTACAGAGCTTTCTAATTACCTGGGGCAGTCCTATTGTAAGAATTTGTAATTAATTAACTTTACTTTAAAAATTATTCTACATTTTCCCAGCTATTCCCAGTGCACCAAGTCTGTGAAACAGAAAATTCCAGGCTCCTCATATCATCAATTTCTGAACAAAAGGTATTTGGTTAATTCTCATCTTAATCCTTCCTTCAGCCCAAATATTTGACGTTTGTTGGAGAATACTGAGAGGTTTTGGCAAATATAGTTTAACCCCTAAGGAAGGCAATGTACAAATCTATATACTATAGATCAGTCAAAGAGTTTGATCTGGAAGGGAATCACACGAGTCTTAGTAATAAGTGCAATAAACCACAGAGCCCATCCTGACCTCAATCCTACAGTGAACCATGCAAAAGTTGGCATGGGTAGCATGCTAGCTCAGTTATTAGCCTTGCTCCCTCACAGTGCCAGGGACCAAGGTTCAGTTCTACCCTCGGGCAAATGGGTGTGTGCAGTTGGTACACTGGGCAGGTTTGCTCCAGGTGTTCCAGTTTACTCCCACAATCCAACGATGTGTGGGTTCGGTGGACTGAGCTTCCCAAATTACCCATAGGGTCGAGGATGAACAGGCTAGGTGGGTTAGTTATGGCAAACGCAGGGTTACGGAGATGGGATAGCAGGTGGGATGCTCTTTGGAGGGTCAGCATAGACTCAAGGGGCCAATGGCCTGCTTCCACACTGTAGGGATTCTACGGAAGCTGCTGAGAGATGTTATCAAGTAATCAAACACCTGTTGTCTTTGACAAATGCCGACAACCTGTTGGCCCCATTGCCACTTCCAGAGAAATTAACTAATGATAGAAGTTTGCAAAATTATGGGAGACGTGGATTGTTAGAGTTTTTTATGTGGTTGAACTGTCAATTACTAGAGTTAGCTACACAAACCTGGGATTTTCTGAATGGATATTGCTCTGCCTTGATGTGCATTTTTTGTCTCGAGCAGGGTATTAGAACTGCATGGGGCAATACTTGCATAAGACAAAAGAACTGCAGGTGCTGGACAATTGAAATAAACAGAAACAGAAAGTTCTGGACAAACTTGGCAAGTCTGGCGCATCTATGGAGAGGCAGAGAGACAGAGCAGAGTTCAGTGACACTTCAGAACTGCAAGCAGCTGGGAAAAGGTGGTATTTAGGTTGATGACGGGCTGGGGTTGGGGAGAGGACGGAGCGAGATGGAACCCGAGTCTGGAAACAGTCAGAAACAATGGGGAACAGATGAAGAGATAGCTGATAGTAAACCAGGGAAGAAGAGAAGTACAGTGGCAAGGAATCCTTGATTGAATGAAAAGGTGGGAATTTCTGAGGCCCCCCCTTACGGAAGGTGGTATTATCAGAATAGATGTGACGGAGATGGAGAAACTGGGAAAATGAATAGAGTTATTACAGGAACAAGGGTGTGAGGATGCATAGTCCAGATAAGTGTGGGAGTCAGTGGGTCTGTAATGGTTATCAGTGGCCAGTCTATTCCCAGAAATGGAAAAAAGAGATGGCATAGAAGGGAAGGGATGACAAAAAAAAAACTTAGGTTAGCTCCTCAGTCAGAAGAATAAATGTGGGTAATATGATACTGAAATATTCTGGTGTTTACTACAGCTCCTGACCCATTACTGTCACAGATACTTAAACAGAAAGATGGGAACATAGGAACAAGAAAAGGCCATTCTGCCCGTTAAGCCTGTTCCACCATACAATGAGATCATGGCTGATTTGTGGCCTCAGTCCACATCATACTGCTGTTGACCCATTAATAGCTTTGTTTAACAAAACATTTTGTAAAAATTAACAAAAATTAACCTTTATTCTGGGCTAATTTTAATCTACTCAGATATAAGCATTAGCGTGCCTTCATTAGCATGTCATGCTTCAAGTGGCCCCAGTTATGATGGAGACTTAAACCTTTATGCACTAGGGTCCCATAGACTGGCCACTGATATCCATTACAAACCCACTGACTCCCACACTTATCTGGACTATACATCCTCACACTCTCGTTTCTGTAATAATTCCATTTCATTTTCCCAGTTTCTCCATCTCTGTCACATCTATGAGCATGAGCATATTTAAATATATACGAGCTGCAGGACAAAGCACAGCAGATATGACTCTGACACAGGCTGGATGACAATGAACATTGTCAACACTTCTAGCCTTCTGTTACCTGAACCACCAGTGTAAAAATGACCCTAAGTTAAGGATCTTTCACCTAACCTCTTGGGACATCCATGCTTTTCATTCAGTCTCATGGAATCTGAAATTTAACATCACTAAGGGGGGAAAAAAAAATCAGAGAAAAGTTTTTTTTGTGTCATACTGAATTAAGAATAATCCAGACTATACTAGGAATTAGACCAGTATGAGATTATCAGTCAGGCTGATTACTGTGATATATTTGCATATGCTAGAAGCTACACTTAATAATACCCAGGACTCTGTTTATGGAGGCGAAATAATTTGTACAGGCTCCTGGAGATTGCTAATCACCACACTTCCCAGTCCCATGACAACACTCTCTCAACACAGAGTTAACCTGCCTCGTCTGAGAAATAAGAATGGTTGTCAGCAGTCCCTGCTGCATCCCTGTACCAAAATGATCGCTCAAACAGTTAGCACCCTCTTCTCGTGTAATGTGAATTAGTATCCCTTTTTCCAAGTCTGTTTCTTTGTTCCCCAGTTCTGGTGAGTGCATGAATTTCTGGACAGCCTTTAGCAATGTTTAAGTCCTACACCAACCGAACAATCATTGGGGGTTTGCCTCAAAGTTCTTTTGTAAATTAAAGTCACGCTATTTCTTACCAATGGTTGAAGTACAGTCTCTCGCTTACCTCTTGTGACCAATTTACAGCTTTAAAAACATCCAATGAGCCCTCGGGCCTCTCAGTACAGTTAGCAATAAATACTGAATTCTTATAATTTCTGAGGGAAAGGTACATGATGCTTCAACGAGCATTTTGGAGCGCTGTTGTGATTAATGGTACCATTATTTGATTTTAATTGCCCTACAAATAACACAAAGAATATCTTTCAGAGAATTACGAGAGCTTCCATTTTATTTTGCATGGGAAAAAGATTCCCTTGGCTTCACAAAACATCTGTTTGGAAGATATTTTTCTCTGTGATATAAAGCAAAATTGCATTGCAAATAGATGAAAAATCACAGGCTGTGCATCTATGATTAACCAAGATGGGCTTCCTGTAAGCACGGCAATTGAGCCTAACAATACAAGGCAATTGCAATATAGGAGCATGGAATACCATCTTTGGGACCAGCTCTTCCACTGAACCTGGCTGGTTGATAGGACAGTACCTGAACATTGATAAAGGACGACACAGGTTTCTCAAAGCTTCTCATGTTCCATTCATCAGGCATTTACAAGAACACCAGTACAAGGCGGGAACAACATTTTATACTGTAGGAGAAGTCAATGTTGATTGTATGACAAGTTAACTCTATTCAGTAGAAGCACTGCTACAGCAAATGCAGCAGGTCAATGGCAACTGACAGTTAACTGCCAATTTTTATCTACATTAAAACCAGGCAGGTTGACTCCAATTGGTCAATGTATTTCCCTGAACTCTACTGAGCTTATTAACTTGACACAGGCTTAAATATGTGTACAACGAAAAGAATATCAATACAGAATATTAATGTTCCTGATTTACAGCAACTGCAGTTCTTTTGGCTTTTATTATAGAATATTAATACATGAATGTAGCTGACAACCTCCAGTTGGTAGGCAGGGCAATTTTTAACATGCAGGATTATTTAGCAAATGCTGTACAATCAATTCATATTTATTCCCAGACAATGTGTTTTGAGATTTGCAAGAATGGGCCAGCTGGACACAGTCAGCAATTTGCTTGTTGTCAGCAGCTGATGGGACATGCTGTTTGATAAGATCTAACACTGTTTGAATCTTCCCAACTCAAATGTCTATCTTGAGGGAGGTGATGGCCGAGTGGAATTATTGCTGGACTGTTAATCCAGAGACCTGGATTAAATGTTCTGAGGAAGGGTCACCGGACCCGGAACGTTAACTCTGTTTTCTCTTCCACAGATGCTACCAGACCTGCTGAGCCTTACCAGCAACTTTATTTTTGTTTTAGTTTTTACCTAAATTAAATGTTCTGGGCACCAGGTTCGAACCTTGTCACGGCAGATGGTGGAATTTGAATTCAATTTTTAAAGAAATCTGGAATTAAGAGTCTAGTGAGGACCATCAAACCATTGCAGATTGTTGGGGGGGAAACCCATCTGGTTCACTAATGTCCTTTAGGGAAGGGAATTGCCATCCTTACCTGGTCTAGTTTACACTTGACTTCAGGCCCACAGCAATGTGGTTGACTCTTAACTGCCCTTTGGGTAATTAGGGATGGGCAATAAATGTTGCCTAGCCAGTGATGTCCTCATCTTGTGAATGAATTTTGAAAAGTTCCACTTACTTATCACTTCCCTCATGTCATTTATACATTGTGGACCTGGGGGAACACAGCAGGCCAGGCAGCATCAGAGGATGGTGCCTGGCCTGCTATCTTCTTCCAGCTCCACACTGTTATATCTGACTCTAGTAACAGCAGTTCTTACTATCTCATTTATACATTGTTTGTTTTCATTTCAAATAGATGAGGTTATGGCCGCTGCCTAAGGTAAAGTATTCAAATTTCTCCTGCACCTTCTGAGAAGCAATTCCGAGATGACCAGCCAAATAGCCTCCTGTGCTGTTATTGTGATTCTATGTTTCATAAGCCTTTCATCTTCCCTGTAAGTTACTGGTCAATGACTAACAAGGGGGAGACCAAAGAACAGAAACAACATCTGACAGGAATGCTTTCAAAATCATTCTTTCATTTGGAGTATCAGCAGATCTTCCACTTTTTAACCTCCATTCCAGCTTTAAATAAAATCCTCCTCTATTTTTTCAAGCCCTTCATAATATTGATGACCAGTTATGCAACGAAAGATCAAGCAGCTTATTCTACATTGTGTCCAACATCCAACATTTAAAGGACTTTAACACAGTGGCATGAATAATTAATGTAAAGAAAAAAGACAAATATTTCAATTTCCCCAGATCCTTGTCTGCTTTAAATGGCTGGGCGGCTGGTTTGTAATCTAAAGTGATATCAATAACATGGGTTAAATTCCCACATTATAAAGGACTCTCCTTCTCAACTTCCCCCCTCACCTGAGGCATGGTGACCCTCAGGTTAAATTCACCACCATTCACCTCTCTCTAAGGTGGGCATGGGACTACGGTCCTCCGAAATTGTGGCAACATTACATTACAATATGACTTTCAGGCAGGGAGGTCTGTTCAAGCTTTGTGCTCATTTTCTCCCAATTGATTCTCACAGAGTGATAAAGCCACACAGTATAGCAACAGGTCCTCCAGCCCACCCTGTCTATGCCGGCCAACAAGCAGCAAACTACACTAATCCCATTTATCCGCACTTGGTCCATAGCCTACTATGCCTGGCATTTTAATTTCTCATCTGATTCTTAAATATTGCAAGATATCTGCCCCTTCACTCTCTCAGGCAGCAAATTCCACATTTCTACCACCCTCTGGGTCAAAAAAAACATTTTCTTTCATTTCTGTTGAACTATTTACTTACCCTAAACTTATGGCCTCTGGTTTTAGGCATGTCTGCCATGGGGAAAGAGATTTTCATGATCTGCTTTGTCTAAGCGTCTCATAGTTTTGTACAATCCGATCCCGCCTCAGCGTCCTTTGTTCCAAGGAAAACAGACTCAGCCCATCCGGTCTCTCCTCATTACTGAGACTCGTTGATGCAGAAGCTGCTGGAACCTCAAATTCGCGCCACTACCACGAGTCTGTGCTGGGCCCACTCACCACTGACACCGTTGTTGTGACTGAACTCTTCAATCAGAGGTAAAATAAGTAAATTAAAAGTAGAGAAATAAAAATAAGAAAAAAAAAGAGAAAACGGAGAGAGGAAAGAAAAAGAAACGAAGCAAGAAAAAAAAAGTGAAACAGAAAGCAAAAGCAGATGGAGCAGATGAGCCCCAGGCTCGGAAGTCCTTCTGCACCACCATCTTACTGGAAGCACAGTCAACCCTGGTTTTTGAACTCTGCCAAAGAAAACTGTCGACTTTATCTCTATTCCTCACAATTTTGTATACCTCAATCATGTCACCCTCAGCCTTTTCTGTTCCATGGAAAACCCCAACCTCTCCGATCTCTCCTCATGGCTATGATTCTGCAGCTCTGGCAAAATTCTGGTCAACCTACTCTGTACTCTCTCCAAAGCAATTAATTCCTGCAGTTAATATGGTGACAAGAACTGCACATAATACTCCAGTTGTGGCATCACCAGTCTCTTATAAAGTTTCATAATTATATCCCTGTTTTTATTCTACATCTCTGCCATTGAAGGAGAGCATTCCATATGCCTCCTTTACATATTATCTAACTGTACTGCTACCTTTAGGGGCCTGTGCACTTCCACAGCAAGATCACTCACTTCATCTCCCCCCTCTCAGGATATTCCCATTTATTGTGTACTCCCTTTTACTATTTAACCTCTCTAAATGTATTACCTCACACTTTGCAGAGTTAACTCCACCTACCACGTTCCTGCCCACTCCACCAACCCATCTGGATCATTTTGGAGCTCACAGCTATCCTCCACTACACAGCCAATCAGCAATGTTTTCATGGTCATCATTAGATCCTGCATTTCAGATATTTCATTGAATTCAAAGTCCACCATCCATGCGCCAAGGCAATCCTCAGGATTCAATCCTCAGGATATTCGCCGAGTTTCTGGAATAATACTCTAGCCATAATACCACTAAATTACTGCTACTCTGGTAATATATGCAAATTTATTGCATGACATTGGCATATAACACGTGTTTGAATGCAAAATGTAAGTTTCCTTTGCATCACTGGATAGGCCAGAATTTATTTCGCATTTCTAATTGCCCAGACGGTAGCTCAGAGTCAATAACGTCTCTGCGTGATCACTGCGGATCATCCCGCCCCCTTGACCAGTCTGTCCCCCCCTGGACTGACCTATTCCCTCCCTACCTTCCCACCTACACTCACCGCTACAGGCTCCATCCCCACCCCTTTAACTTGTCTGTCTCCTCTCCACCTATCTTCTCCTCTATCCATCTTCGATCCGCCTACCCCTCTCTCCCTATTTATTTCAGAACCCTCTCCCCATCCCCCTTTTCTGATGATGGATCTAGGTCCGAAACGTCAGCTTTTGTGCTCCTGAGATGCTGCTTGGCCTGCTGTGTTCATCCAGCTCCAAACTACGTTATCCCACATGCTGTGGCTTTCTAGTTTCTAGGCCTTCTCCTCATGGCCAAATAGCTACACCCCCGTGAACAATACTTCATTAAAACCCTTAGGGTCCATTTATACTTCAAATGGTGAACCATTTTTCTCCTTTTCTTCAACCTGCCGACTGAAAAGAATGAGAGGCAAATTTATTCTCTGTACCTATTGGAGATTGTTGAAAATGCTTTTTAGGTAATGATGTATTTTTGAGCAGCCACCAATTTCTCAAAGTAATGTAGTAAAATCTGTGTTTCTGTTGACTGAGGGATAAGTGTTGACCTAGTCAGTGAGCAGATCTCCATGGGTCTTCTTTAGAATAGTGCATTGGGATCCTTAAACCTCCACCTGCCCAGCAGAACTTCAGTTTAACTTGTCAACGAAAAGACGGCATCTAGAACATTATTCCATCAGTATTACACAAGATCGGAGAACACTTTCAATTAGAGGTGTTGTGTGTTGTCAAGTTATGGTTAACTGCTTATCTCAGTGGAGCTGGCAAGCAACCATGGATAAATGCTCAGTCCCACCATTGCTTAGCACAAAGAAATTGGTGCAGTAATGCTCGGGGCAAACAGTAAACTTTTTGCAAAACAGCAAGCAAAGTGCTTTTACTCAGTGCCTACCAGATTGATGAGCTCAAGTGCAGAAAGTACAAAATGTTCTGCAAGTGTGAAGCTCGAGATCTTTAGCAGCTCAGTTGTACAATTCACAACCAACATGCATATTTATTCATAGAGAAAATGAAAAAAATGCTTTCAGGTTCAATTTTCAATCTTCCATTTTCTTTTTGGAGGTTTGGTCCAGTTGATGTACCACGAATACAACTGGATTCCGCTCGAACCCTAACCTCTCAAGTGAGACACAATTCCACCCTGGGCCAGCCCTATCCAGAAGTGATCCATTGATAACGTAGGAAATATGAGCAAATGTAGGCCATTCAGCCTTCTATACTACTCTGCCATTCCATTAAATCATGGCTGATCATCCACCTCAGTACTCTGTTACCACTTTCTTCCCTTACTCTTTGATCCCTTTGGCCCTCTGCACTACATGTAATTACTTTACGAAAATATTCAATGTTTTGGTCTCAACCGCATTCTGTGGTAGAGAATTCCACAGGCACGTCATTCTCTGGGTGAAGACATTTCTTCTCATCTCAGTCCTGAATGGCCCATCCCCTCCCCTTAAACTGTGAACCCCTACTTTTGGAGACACATTGTTACAATATGGCCATCACTAGCAAGGCTGGCATTTGTCAACTGTCCATAATTGCTCTTGAAAAGGCAGTGAACCATCTTCTTTTATCGTAGCAGTTCATCTGGTGAAGGTACACTTGGAGATCCGTGAGGGGGAGAGTTCCTGCATTTTGACCCAACAGCAATGAAGGAACAGCATGACACATTAACATGAGGACAGTGAGCAGCTTGGAGAGAGAGGACAAGATTGATGGCCTTTGTCCATCTCGATGATGGACCTGCAGGCAAGACACTTCTCTGATGAGAGATAATGGGAACTGCAGATGCTGGAGAATTCAAGATAACAAAGTGTGGAGCTGGATGAACACAGCAGGCCAAGCAGCATCTTAGGAGCACAAAAGCTGATGTTTCCTTCATCAGAAAAGGGGGATAGGGAGACGGTTTTGAAATAAATAGGGAGGCGGATAGAAGGCGGATCGACTTCAAGCTTTCATTTGAAAATCTGACTCAAACCCTCTCCCCGGACCATCAGGTAATAATTAACTTCAGCTTCTGCTGTGGCGTGTCGGAATTGCAAATGAATATTCATATTTTGACAACATTTTCATGCGTACTGAGATTGTGGTCTTCAGAAAGCAAACTTTTAAATAGCAATAATAGTCAGATCATCAGATCATTACCAATTTTTAAAAAAATTGTCCCTCTCTGGATTCCACAAGACCCCACATATCAGGGCTACTGAGGGTTCCACAGGGAACTGGGAGTCCATCTAATACCTCTCCACCACGACACGCCCCCTCCCCCTGCAACCCCCGACAGAGTCTGATCTCTGATGCATTTTTGCCCTGATAAAAAGGCAAACGCTGCATTGTTCTGTCAACTTTTAAGCACAGGGTAATTGGCTTGTTTTCTATATGCTTCACTGGGCAGCTTTAGAAATATCTGCTTATTGATCTAACTTGTTTTCTGTGGGGAATCTGTTTAAAACCAGTTCAGCTAGAGTACACATTCCGAATACTCGGCTCTCTGTGTCTGTGTGCATTAGAATTAGCAGTTCAACCTCCTTGGATTTTAAGACTGCAAATACCTGAAATTGTGTTGTGATACATTAGTGACGGAAGCATTAACCTTTACATATCAGATTCCTATTTTGCGCTTACAGATAAACAGAGCTACAAAAGAGACAGCGAAAGGCACAAGAATTAGCTCCAACAAAAGAACCAGATTAGATGGTGGGTCCAAATACCTCCTTCTAAGCTCTAAATGCTTATATCTTTTTATTAGATGTTCAGTACAGTTGTGGACAATTACTTGTCATCAGCACTTCACTAATACATTGGCAATTCCAGCAGCCAAGAAAAGTGACTTCAATTGATCAACCTTGTTATTTAAGCTCTTTTTCTCGATCCTTAACTTTTTCAACGTTCATAGCTGAAATGATGGTTTGGCTGCTTCAAAAATTGATGGAGTGCAAACAACAGACATTACTTTTAGTTTTAAAGAAATGTCACAGGACTTGAAATATTAATTCTACCTTCTCTCCACAGATGTTGTCTCCAACAGAGTTTCTGTAACAACTTTGGATTTTGTTTCAGATCTTCAGCATCCACAGTCTTTCTTTTATTTTATGATATTAATTTTAGGTTGGTCAAGACTTGTGTGTTGAAAAGGAAGTCTTGAGGTTCTGTAGGTAGCATCACTATCTCTGAACTGATAGCTCCAGTTTCCGGTCCTATCCCTGGACTTGATGACCAAGAAAGGTCCGCCGAGAACGTGGTCAAGCAGGTTTAGTGTCCAACAGACACCTCTCAAAAGGTAGAATGGCCTACTCCGCTCCTAGTCTAGATGTATTATGCTGCTCCAACACAACATAGCTTCAAGTGTACTTCCTTCCCATGCTAACGAGAAAGAAACTAACAATGTTACAGTCCATTCAAATAGTCCAAGTTGCTGTGTCAATGTACAATGCCACATGGAGGAATGGATAGTGATGGTAGAGTCTCCAAAACTCTTTCCACTCTGCAGCTGATCAGGAATCTTTGTTGCTCAATTGACGTATTTTGGCAAGACTTCCAGGTTGGTGCTCCACATGTTTTGCCCCAATACACACGCAGCTTGGGGAGGAGGTGGCCTAGTGGTACTATTGTTGGGCTATTAATCGAGAGACCCTGGTAATGTTTTGGGGATCAGTGTTTGAATTCCACCGTGGGAGATGGTAGAATTTGAATTCAATAAAAATAGAATTCTGGAGTCTAACGATGGCCACAAAACCATTGCAGGTTGTTGGAAGTTACCCATTTGGTTTACTTGCAGGCTTTAGGGAAGGATAGTGCCATCCTTTCGTGGTTTGGCCTATATGTGACTCCAGATTAACAGCCTGGTGGCAGACCTGTAAACGCCCTTTGAACATTTAGATATAGGCAATAAATACTGGCCTAGCCAACAATGCCTGTGTACCATCAATGAATAAAGAAAACTTGAAGCTTCTTTCTCAGAGTTAGAAATGCTGGCCAGAAAACCACAAGAACTCTTTGGAAGATTAGAACTTAGTGGCTAATTGGATGATCCTCAATTATTAGTCAAGCAGCTTTTACCACTCTTAACACTATTCCATACCAAATGTCTTTCTGGTTGTAATACCATGATGGTAGTGTAACATGCTAATAATCACATGCATTAAATATTGGATTTTTAGGAACTGATGTCCTGAGAGCCAATTCCTTCATGAGAGGACACAGGATATTTGACCATCCTACCTCTCTATTACTCATAACCAACTTTAAAATGGATTCAAACTTACAAACTGATATGGTAAAGTGGTGTGTTTCATGTGGCTCAGTGGTTAGCACTGCTGCCTCACGGTGCCAGGAACCTGGGCTTGACTCCACCCTCGGGAGACTGTCTGTGCGGAGTTTGCACATTCTCCCCGTGTCTGTGGGGGTTTTCTCTGGGTTTACCAGTTTCCTCCCACAGTCCAAAGACACGCAGGTTAGATGGACTGGACTTGGGAAATACAGGATGACAGGGATAGGGAAGGAGGTCGGTCACTCTTCAGAGGGTGGCGTCGACTCGATGGGCTAAATGGCCTGCTTCCACACAGTAGACATGCTATGATTCTCACAATTAATTAATGGTTTCAGTTTACTGCAAGCCAGGTTCCCTAAAGAATTAGTTTAAACCATAAAAATCAAATTGAAAATGCTTTTCTTCTGATTTTTTTGCACTCAGTGTCTGATTCAAATATTAGAATAGTTAAATGGAAGATAAAGCTTCCTCCTCAACTCTGTCCAGACTGCATCTTGTACTCAAACAATTTTCTATATGACTCAATGCCACAGCAGTTCTATTGATCATCCTTCAAAGTAAGACCAACTTAATGCCAACTTATAAGTGTTCTACATTGCAAACTGGTGCCCATTTGGTACTGGGTCAGAAAGCAGGAGAGCTCCACCTCATCCAATCTAGCTTGGATTCAACATCAGATTTTAGCTGACAAAAGGGCTATAACCTCTCAAGATCAGACCAGTCAAAAAAAAATTAAACATATCAAATCTGAAAGCTTGTTTGAAAACCACCAACAATACGACATCCTCGGTTCAACAAAAATCTACACAGTTAATGATTTAATCTGTACATTTCTCCTGTGGGTCAAAGGAAAAAGTTCTCTGGGGCTTATAAAGTTCAGCTGGGTTGCTGAAAGAAATTTGAGCTCAAATCACAATGTAGCACTCGGAAACAAGAATTTCTTGCTTTACATGCTGCATATCCCATTGGACTGGATCTCCTACAATGCTGCTTTCCTTTCTGCTATGGTCAGGCTATCGTACTCAGGAAGGCTTTTTGATAGCTATTTATCTCATGCACTCTCCCAGTAGAAGTCCTCAACTTAAACAGTCCAGCTGAGGTTTGGTTATGTTCTCTCTCATTATATTGTCCCTCCTCACTTTCACCTTCTCCCAACCTTAACTGTTCACTTTGTCATATTCTCAGTGCGTGCCATCACATCATTGTTAACCTACATAGCATGAGGATTTGACTTCAGAAGTAGGAATGGAAACATAGGGTACACAATAGAATATTTAGCCCTTTTAACATGCTCCACCATTCAGTATGATCATGGCTGATCATCCAACTGAGGCTCCTGTTCCCACCTTCTCTACAAATCCTTGATTCCCTTTAGCCCTAAGAAATATGTCTACCTCATTCTTGGAAACAGTCAATGCTTTGGCCATAAGACCATAAGACATAGGAGCAGAAATTAGGCCACTCGGCCCATCAAGTCTGCTCCGCCATTCAATCACGGCTGATAAGTTCTTCAACCCTATTCTCCTGCTTTCTCCCCATAACGCTTGATAATCAAGAACCTCACAGTCTTAAATGTACTCAATGACCTGACCTCCACAGCCTTTGGTAGCAGCGAATTCCATAGATTCACCACTCTCTGGCTGAAAAAGTTTATCCTTATCTCCATTCTAAAAGGTCTTCCCTTTATTCTAAGGCTGTGTCCTCGGGTCCTAGACTCTCCTACCATTGGAAGGATCTTTCCAACATCCATTTTGTGCAGGCCATTTAGTATTCGGTAAGTTTCAATTAGATCCTCCCTCATCCTTCTCAGCTCCAATGAGCGTAATCCCAGGGGCCTCAAAAGTTCCTCATATGTTAAGCTTTCCATTCCTGGGACCATTCTCGTGAACCTCCTCTGAACATGTCCAGGGCCAATACAGTCTTCCTGAGGTTTGGGGCCCAAACTGCACACAATACTCCAAATGTGACCTGACCAGAGACTTATAGAGACTCAGCAGTACATCCCTACTTTTATAGTCAAGCCCTCTTAAAATAAATGCCAACATTGCATTTGCCTTCCTGACTACTGACTCAACCTGCAAGTTTACCTCGAGAGAATCCTGGACTAGAACTCCCAAGCCTCTTTGCACTTCAGACTTCTGAATTTTCTCCCTATTTGGAAAAGATGGCCTCAGCTACTTTCTGTGGTAGAGAACTCCACAGTCTTGCAACTCTGAGTGAAGACATTATTTCTTATCTCTATCTTAAAAGATGTATGCTGTATCCTCAGACCTTGACCCCTGCTTCTGGACTCCCTGCTCCTCAAGAACACCATTCTTGCATCTAGCTTTCTGATCCTGTTCGAACTTTATAGGTTTCCATGAGATTAGCCAAAATTGTTTTAATGCAATTATGCAAGGTCTTGGTGAGGCTGCAGCTGGCGTATTGAATGCAGTTTTGGCCTCTCTCCCTAGGAGAGGTGGCCTTCCCATAGGGGGAATGCAATGGAGGTTCACTAAGCTGATATCAGGAATAGGACTGTCCTATGGGGAGAGAATGATTCGACTGGGCCTGCAGTCAATAGTATTTGGAAGGATGAGAGGGTATATGACTAAAATTTACAAACTCTTAACAGGCCTGAACAGACTAGGTGTTGGGAGGATGTTTTCCCTGATTGGGAAGCCTAGAGGAACACAGTCTCAGGATTTGCGGTAGATTATTTACAAATGAGATGCAATGAAATTTCTTCACTTCAAGGATCGTACGGTCAGAAGGCTGTGGAAGCAAAAAGTTATCGAATATATTCAAGAACGAGATAAATATGAAGGGAATTGGGTATATGGAGAAAGCAGGAAAATGATATTTAGGTAGAGAATCATATCGACTGGTGGAGCAGTCTCAAAGGGTAAAATGGCCTAAACCTGCTCCAAGTCTCTCTTATATAATGCAGCTCCAACTGACCGTCCAACATATCTTGCAGTGCACTTCCTATGGTACCGAAGGTTTAGTGTACTGCAGACACCTCTCAAAAGGTAGAATGACCTACTCCCGTTCCTAGTCTCTCTGTATTATGCTGTTCCAACACAACATGGCTTCAAGTGTACTTACCTCCCATGCTAACAAGAAAGAAACTAATAGTGTTACAGTCCACCCAGACAGTCCAGGTTGCTGTGTCAATGTACAATGCCACGTGGAGGAATGGATCGTGGCGATGCAGACTCCAAAACTCTTTCCATTCTGGAGCTGATCAGGAATCTTTGCTGCTCATTGACGTGCTTTGGCAAGGCTTCCAGGTGGGTGCTCCATATGCTTTGCCCCAATACACACGCAGCTGGGGGAGGCCTTGACCTAGTGATATTATCACTATGTTATCAATCCTGAGATCCAGGTAATGCTCTAGGAACAGAGATTTGAATCCTGCTGTGGAAAATGGTGGATTTTCAATCCAATAAAAATGGATTTTTAACTCTAATTATGGCCACAAAACCATTGTCGGTTATTAGGAAATACCCATCTGGTTTACCAACAGGCTTTGGGGAACAAAACTGCCATGATTACTTCAGATAACTCGGTGTGAAGCTGGATGAACACTGATGCTGCTTGGCCTGCTGTGTTCATCCAACTTCACATCGTGTTATCTGAGGTTCTCCAGCATTGACAGTTCCTACTATCCCTGGCATGGTTATTTGGTTTGGCCAACATGCGACTTAAGGCTCACATTACAATGGTAGACTTTTAAATGCCCTCTGGGCAATTAGGGATGGGCAATAAATACTGGCTAGCCAGAAACACTGATGCTCCACAAATGAATAAAAATAAAACTGGGGTAGGACTCAAACTGGAACCTCTGTCTCAGACTTAGCAATGCTATCTCGTACATCACAAGAACTTCTTGGATATTAATAAAGCTGCCAGTTATCTGGATGATGCTTAATTATTACAGAGTCATGAATCGTTACAATTCAGGAGGCCATTCAGCCTGTCGTGACCAGACTAGTTCAATTACTAGTGCCAATTGCCTGCCTTTTTCCCATCTTCCTGCACATCAATTCCATTCAAGCATCCAATGACCTCTTGAATGCATCAGTTGAACCTGGCTCATTTCCAGTTAAGCAGTCTTTACCACTCCTGACCCTTCCCCATGCCCAATACTTTTCTAACTGGTAAACATAAGTGTTCAAAGCTTTTTATTTCAAATGACATCTTTTTTAATATTTGTGCCGACAAATTTTAGCTTCTGTTGCCTACAGTTGTGTGCTGAAAATTCAGCCTTTAATTCTTAAAGATTTCAGGGCAATCCTAATGGGTTTGTACCTCCTCTAAACTGTCCATTGGACTGTCTTGGATCACGTACTCCCATCACTGGTAGAATATAAGGGATGGTACCTTGAATTGATTTACTGCTTGACCTGACCATGCACTTGCTCAATGTCAAATAACAACTGGCTTGCATCTCAAATGTCTTTTCCGTCCTCAGAATTTGACCTTGTGTATTCTGGGACAGGGATCAGGAACAGCAATTACTGTTGGAGGGATTGACAGAATTACACATCAGGACAGAAATAACAGTAATAATGGAAAGTAAAAATTGTTTTAGGTAAGACGGCAGTAAATAAAATTGTTCATGCACACATTAAGCGACATCTTTTCCTGGAGGTTGTAGGGCTGGGGTTTGTAATCTTGTTCCAGAATTTATACACACAAGTTCAACTGATGGTTTTCTCCACCCCAAGGGAATTCTTCAATGTTGTCATTATTGTCCTTCAGAACAGACAAAACCTGCTTGTTCAGTGGACATTGCACAGGGCTCTGAAAAATTGCAGCTTACAATTTGGAGCTGGCATATAACACATTGAAGTTAAATAAAGAAAATGAAACGACCAGTACATCGGTCAACCAACCCTGCCTGACTCCCTATCACCCACAGCCCCTGACTCTGCCTGTTCTCCCCCACCCTACCACCCAATCCCTTGCTCACCTTTTCAACCATGGCATGCTATTATCAACTAAGTTGCATTTAATGCCAATGTCAAATTGCCTAAAGTACAGTTAAGAATCAAGCACTTTGCTATGGGTCTGGAGTCACGTGTAGGTCAAACACAGCAAGGATGGCAATTTCCTTCCCAAAAGGAAGGAACAATGAGATATTTGTCACAGGCTATGTATTTCAGACTTTTGTTACAGAATTCACTAAAATCCTTTTGTTAATAGATTTGAACCATGGCTTCAGGGTATTAGCCAGGCCAAAGATAGTCATAACATTGCAGAAGCAGATCATCCAGCCCATAAATGCCACAGTGATCCTCAAAACAGCATTTCACCTAAAGCCATCCCACCCCTATAACCCAACATTTACTTCTGATAATCCACCCAGCTTGCACATCTCTGGGCAAAATAGCATGGCCAATCCACCCAGCCTGCATATCTTTGGGCTGTGGGAGGAAACTGGAGCATCCAGAGGAAACCCACATGGACTCGGGGAGAAAGTGCACACTCCACACAGACAGTCACCTGAGTGGGATTGAACCCAAGTCCCTGGCGCTGTGAGGCTGCAGTGCTAACCACTGAGCCACCAGGTTGCTCCAAAGTGATTGCTCATTCCATGAATCACCGTCTTCCCTTACAGATATATTCCATTCAAACAGTCAGTGCACAACTCTGGAGCTGGTGGGACTTGAACCCAAGCCTCCTTGTCCAGAGGTAGGGGCACCCCCACTGCATCCCTACAGCCCACTAAAGTAGTCATCCTGCTTGCAATTCAGCAGCCACTGAATATCTAAGTAATTAATTTCATGTGAGCCACAGGCTAGTGAGTTAAACAATGCTATATTTGTTTTAAAGGGCCATTATTTACAGCTTTAGACCTTAATCGTGCAGTCATATTTTGGGTATTACTGAGAGTGATTTGCTGATGGAGAAAGAAATAGACGAGAAACTGTTGGAACAGTTGGAAATGTCAGACAATAATGTTGATTATTTGAAACTTGTCTCAGAGTTGACAAGTCGCCCTTATGGACAATAGGAACAATGATGAAATTCTGATGAAACAAGAAACAAATATAATTCACACCATAACAAGAATCAAGAAACAAACAAACAAATAAACAAACTAATGATGGGCAAAGCAGCTGCTCCCTTCACAAAAGCATCTTCTCCACTGTAAACTCTTGGATTTTGGGAATATTAACGTTGGCCGATTGCCCTTGATGCAGGATCAGCTGATTGAAAATCATAATGAAATTGAATCTCTATGTTTTGCTTTCAAACTTGCATTTGTGTTGCTACTTGGAAACATTGTAAAAGGCTTCACACTTAAACAAATTGATAACAGCAGTGACTGCAAAATGGGTCACAGGCAGCCACGTTTACAGGCAGAAATTCATAATGACTACTGAGGGGACTGACAATCTGCTTTCCTCCTTAATATTCAAGACAAATTGATGGGCTGAATGGTCTACATAGAACATAGACCATTACAGCACAGTACAGGCCCTTCAGCCCTCGATGTTGTGCCAACCTGTCATACCAATCTCAAGCCCATCTAGCCTACACTATTCCATGTACGTCCATATGCTTGTCCAATGACGACTTAAATGTACCTAAAGTTGGCGAATCTACTACCGTTGCAGGCAAAGTGTTCCATTCCCTTACTACTCTCTGCCGTTGAGATCTTAGTGGCATAGAGATATCCAGCACGGAAACAGACCCTTCAGTCGAACTTGTCCATTCCAACTCAATACTCTAAATTAATCTAGTCTCATTTGCCAGCATTTGGCCGACATCCCTCTAAACCAGTCTTATGCATGCCCCCATCCAGATCCCTTTTAAATGTTGGAATTGTACCAGCCTCCATCACTTCCCCGACAGCTCATTCCATACACACACCACCCCCTGCACGAAAAAGTTGTCACTTAGGTCCCTTTTAAATAAAGCCGTGAAAGTTCACGCCTGGTCAGTCAGACGTGAAGGTTTACTCTCTGTTCTCTTCTCCCACCTCCTATGTGGTACCTGCTTTCTCCCTCTTCCTCCCTTTTTTAAACTACCATTTTTTGTTCTCTTTTCTACAAAGTTCCAGGGCAGGCACGGTGGCTCAGTGGTCAGCACTGCTGCCTCACAGCACCAGGGGCCTGGGTTCAATTCCACTCTCAGGAGACTGTCTGTGTGGAGTTTGCGCATTCTCCCAGTGTCTGTGCGGGTTTCCTCCAGGCGCTCCAGTTTCCTCCCACCTTCCAGATATGTGCAGGTTAGGTGGATTGGCCATGTTAAATTGCCTGTAGCGTTCAGGGATGTGTAGATTGCATGGGTCTGAATGGGACGCTCCAAGGGGCAGTGTGGGCTTGTTCGGCCGAAGGGCCTGTTTCCACGCTGCAGGGATTTTTATCCTCATCTCTGTTCCCAAAGTTCTCAACTTAAATCCTCATGGAGAATCCATTGCAGTGTAGCACAGCACTACATAAACCTTGTGCAGATGGAGGAAAGGGCTGGGAAAATAAGGAGGAATCTCATCGGGACAATCCAGTCCTGCTTTTCTGACTGCGGGGACATTGGAATCCAGTCAGACATCCATCTGAAAGTGGTGTGATAATGGGAACTGCAGATGATGGAGAATCCAAGATAATAAAATGTGAGGCTGGATGAACACAGCAGGCCAAGCAGCATCTCAGGAGCGCAAAAGCTGACGTTTCGGGCCTAGACCCTTCATCAGAGCAGGGTCTAGGCCCGAAACGTCAGCTTTTGTGCTTCTGAGATGCTGCTTGGCCTGCTGTGTTCATCCAGCTTCATACTTAATCATCTGAAAGTGGTAGCGGTTTGAATTGGTACAATTCGGTCTCCTCTTGAGGGCATTCTGTACCGGTTCCTTGGCTCAGTTGAGGTGGCTTATCAGCAACAGACATCCAGCGGAATCAAAGATTCGGAGCCCCAGTGATGACGCTTTGTGTTGAAAGATCACAACGCCGTCCAGGGGAGGCACTTTGGGAGGTTTAACAAGCTCTGTGCCTCTTAATTCCATGAGATTATGCAGGAAACCTTGCATGGACACCTTGCTAAAGCATCCTTGTACCCACATGCCAAACATCCCCTCCACCAGCCCAGACCTAAGATGACAATGAGCATGAAAGGTAACCATTCACAAGGCAGTTTACCAGAAGAGTGGGAGGCAAATGAGAAAACTCAAGAGATATATCTTTATTAGACGAGGGAATTACGATTGTATAAGCAGATAAATGGAATTAAGACTTTCACCACCCATGATCTAACTGAATGGTTTACTCCTGTTACAATAGAATTTATCAAAGCCTAGGGCGAGGCCATTCGGTCCATCATGCCTGCACCAATTTTTTTTTACCTAGTGCCAATCTCCTACCCTATCCTTGTTTCCCTGCCCAACATTTCCATCCTAATAATCAGCCCATACTCTCTTAATGCGTCAGTTGAACCTGCCTTCACCCTATTTTCAGGCAATGTATTCTAATTTGCTGTGTGAAAAGGTTTTTTTCCCCTCACGTCACCCGCAAATCATTTTAAATGTATGATTATTATTGCAATTATTACTCTCACGCTTGGGAACAGCTTCTCTCTATTTACCTTAACCAGCCCACTGTTGGTTTTGGAAACTCGATCAGATTCCCTTTTAACCTTCTTCCTCCAAGGAGAACACTCTAAACTTCTTTAAACTATCCTCAATAAATTAAGTTTCCCATTCTTGAAACAATTCTCATACATTGTTTCTGCACTTTCTCTGAAGCATTCACATCTCTCCTATAATGTGGTGCCCACAAATGTACACAATATTCCAGTTCAGGCACTACAAATGTCTTGTATAGATTCAAAAATCACAACCTTGCTCTTGTATTTTATGCTTAATTCACTGCTGTCTCCACCTGTCCTGCCACATTCAATGATCTGTGTACATGCACATTAGGTCCCTCTGCTCTTTCACCCTCTTTAGTCTTCCCTATTGAGTTGTGTCTCTCAATGTGTATCATGACTTAAAGTCACTGCAGTTGGGTTTGAATTCACATGCCTTCTGATCTCGACATCTGAGTGACTGAGTCAAGGTGGCTTCTTTTTTAATTCATCCACGGGATGAGGGTATCACTGGAAGGACCAGCATTTATTGCCCGTCCCTGATTGTCAACACAGCAGCCAAGAATCAACCGCATTGTTGTGGATCTGGAGTCACAGGTCACCCAGAGCAGATAAGGGTGGCAGCTTCCTTCCCTAAAAAAGAACATTAGTGAATCAAATCAATTTTTCCAACAAAATCATTATACTCTTAATTCTGGATTTTATTTTATTATTGAATTCAAATTACATCATGGAAAGTGATGGTCAAGTGGTATTATCACGGATTTTTAAAAGGAATGGATACTCAAAAAGTACAATCCACCATTACATCCATGACAAGAAGACACAACACGGCCAGACACACCAGTCACCCTGCCTCACAGAAATGTCAGAGATGACCACAAGAGTACTCACACCCCAAGGTATCAGGGATGCCCACAAGCCAACCACCACCCTACGACAACTATTGATGGACATAAAGAATCCCATACGCACAACCAGTAAAACCAAAGTACTATACAAAATACCATACAATGATTATGAGGAACATTACATTGGCCAAACTGGAAGAAAATTGACAATAAAGATGCACAAACACTAACTAGCCACCAAGAGACACAACCAGTTCTCAGTACATAGAGGGGATAAAAAGGACACAAATTCGACTGGGACAACACGTTCATAATAGCACAAGCCAAACTGAGACATGTCAGGAAATTCCTGGAGGCCTGGCATTCCAACTGGAACTCCATCAACAAACACATTGAACTGGACCCAATATACAAACCACTGGGAAACAGAACCATAAGTGATGCCACCCATTCCAGCAAACCGAGGCAAATAAATAACAAGTGGGACAGAACACCAATACTTCAGCAGAGGTGCACTGACCATGTTACCTAGCAGGGTGACGAAACGTCTGCGATCATATACACCGGCTCAGTGAACAAGTCTACAACCTTGTCATTGATCTGTTAGGTGAGAAACCCAGACAATATTCCAGGGATCTGTGTTTGAATCCTGCCACGATAGCTGGTGGAATTTGAATTCAATAAATATCTGGAGATAAGAATCTGAATGATCACCATGAATCCACTGTTAGTTGTTGGAAAAACCCATCTGGTTCACTCATGTCCCTTAGGGAAGGAAATTGCCATCCTTACCTGGTCTGGCCTACATGTAACTTCAGACCCACAGCATAGCAATGTGGTTGACTCTTACATTCCCTCTGGGAAATTAGGCATGGGCAATAAATGGCTCGTGATGCCCTCATCATATGCATGAATTAAAAGGCGGAAAAAGCATGCCAAGGTAGAATTTGAATCTGGTTTCCCCGAACATTATCTGGGTCCCTGGGTTAATAGACCAGTGATAATACAACTGGGCCATCACCTCCCAACGACAAAGTCAGTGGATTAATAATCCAGAGGGCCTGGGCTGAGGCCCAGGATGGGTTGGCGGGGTTGGGGCTGTGGTCATGATAGGTTCAAATCCCACCAAGGGATGACAAAAATCGGTCGGACTGAAATTCTGAACAAGTTGGGGAATTGGGAGCTCGTCTCAGGTCACGGTGACCGTAAAAATCATCATGGATTGTCATTAAAGCCCATCTCATTCATTAATCTACTTTGTGGGAAGGAAACCTGCCTGGTCTGGCCTACACGTGACTCCAGACTCATAACCTCCCTCAATAATAATTTGGGATAGGCAACCAGTGCTGTTTGGGGCCATTGGAACCAGAGAGAAGAGGACAAATCTGCTGAGAGAGAGGAATTCAAAAGCTTTCAGTCTCTTTTCGTTCAAGAAAAAGAAAGCTGCATGATAAGATATGTCACAGAACTGGAGAGAGAGACAATGAACATTTGGGAGGAATTCCCAAGCTGAACCAGTAGTATCAATTACATTAAATCAACCACATATTGCACACTGCAAACAGTTCGAAAATCATTACTGTGCAATTAAAGTCAGTCTGCTGTAGGTGAATTGGATTTTCGATGGCGCAGAGCATCTTGTATTTCCAATTCTGTAATGAATGTCCTCGCCAGGAATGGTCAGGAGATGCAGCTGTCCCACAACATCAACAGACGCCAGCTGTTTGTCAAACTGATGCACGCTCTTTTGTTTGGGACACTGCGCTCTTTCCAGACTCAAAATAAAAAAAAAAGAGGCCTGGGCATTGTTCGAGAGGTTTCTGTTTTTGGCTGTCCCTGCTGTCAGTGGTTTTACTAGCTACCCCAGGGAATCCAGGCAGAGAGATAAAGAGAGCCGCACAAAACCTCTGTGCTTAGTCAGCAAGCGGCAGTTGCTGCGGATCGGGCCAAGGCACGTGCTCGGCAGTGGATTTCTTCAGATCACAGTTTACACTTTTAACATTTAACAGTTCATTTTTAAAAACTGAGCTACGCATATTGGATGGGAGCCAAGCGGTTAAATGTTGCCTTTGTTGAGTGCTTTCTTGCCTTTTGAGAGTGCTTTTTGAAAGAGAACTACATTCCATCCAAAACAGAAACACACAAAGCACTGACCCCACCATAACAAATGCATCATTACTTTTTAAACTGTATGATTGAGCCCTCTCCTTTTTTGCATTCTCCTAATATTAACTGCTGTACAACCTTAAACAGACTAGTGCTGAAAAATAATGGCTTTCAGTGAACTGCCCCATGGTTTAGTTGCTTTAGTAAAGAATGTTATTTTAAACATATCGCTGGAGAAATTTTAGCGCTGCAAAATTATAGTCTCCACGGGTGGTATTCATGCTCACGAAGAATTCAGCATGCATTTCAGAGGAAAACTCAAGTAGTTCTGTACTTGTTGGAGTTTAGCAGAATGCATGGTGACCTGACTGAAACGTACAAGATTCTTAGGGGACTTGACAGCGTGGATGCAAAAGAGGTTGTTTCCCCGTACAGGAGAATCACAGTCCGGGGGCTTAGTCTCTCATTATCTTACAACGAGGTTGCTCATTTAAGACAGAGACGAGGGAGCATCTCTTCTCTGAGAGGGCAGTGAATCTGTGGAAATCATGGTTAAGGGTAAAAGGCAGGAAATTGAATTATTCAGATTAACTATGATCTCATTGAATGGCAGAGCAGAATCAATGGGCTGAATGGCCTATTTTGCTCCTACCTCTTAGATCCAAGCTGATATTTTTAAGTAATATAGAAGAGCTGCTGCACGCCTGTGGTAGCATCTTTCAGATGAGGTGCCAGACCCCAGCTCCTTATCACCCTTTCAAATGGCCATGAGTGATTACATGACTTCGAAGAAGAGATTTTCCTCCAGTTGCTGTCCCTGCTGTGGCTTATAGCTACTCCTACCAAGTAATCTGCTGTCATGCTCATTTGTCTTATTCCATTCTCACACATCCATGGCAGTTCATCTGTGATCGCTCTATACTATTCACCATCTAACTACGCCAAGTTCAATCATTCTCTCTGCTGACTTTTCACCATCCAGAAGAGCTTTACAGCCCTGTCCAAATGAGTTTGAAATACTGACTCTTCCCTTTCTGGATGGTGTTCTTTTCATTCCTGCGATTTCTGGCTTTTAATATGCCTTACAGTCTATGAAATGTTAGCATTTACATCTTAGCATGCACGTTACAAAGGACTCTATTTTCTTTCACAGATCTTTATTTATTGTCCAGGTTTCTGACGGGCAAGTGGTTAAAATGTAACATCTTATGAGCTTTTCCCACTGTCACAAGCTTGCGTTTCTCCTGTTAAGGCAGCCATCATCTTCAAACTAAAAAAATCACATCTGGCTGTCTCGATCCTTTGTCCTACTTCAGGATCATATCTGCCATCTTTCATCACCATTTGTCCTAAGCAGACAAAACCCTTCTGCTCATTTCTCTGTGACACTGCCCACTTCAATCTTCCCTTTAGTTTCTTCTAATGCACTTCCTCCAACTTCCAGTTACCCTGCAACCAACATCACTTAAAACTGAAATCTGGTCATTATCACAGCGTGGGACTTTGCTGTTTCTGGATCTTCTGCAGCACAATAGAAGAGCTCTCGTAGCCAGCATTGTTTTAATGTTGTCAATTATTGTTATGTCTACAGAGCGATAGCACTTTGAATGTAAGCTGTTAAGAAAATAAAGACCTCAGGACATCCCTAAGCACTTTACAACCAATAAATTACAATGACTACTAATGGTGATGTGGGAAACATGGCAGTCAACTTGTATTCAATGAGATTATAGCGTGGGCTTCATTGCAATGATAAGGAAATCAACTACAGTATTATCACACAGTAAACTAACACCAAGTTCAGACACACTACAATCAAATGTAAAAGTCATGATGGTTTCATTGTTAAAATAAAAATCACGGACTGTGGGTGTCACTGGTTAGATCAGCATTTATTGCCCAGAAGGCACTTATGAGTCAACAACATTGCTGTCGGCCTGGAGTCCCATGTAGCTCAGATCAGTTAGGGGCAGCATATGTCCTTCCTTAAAAGGACATTAGTGAGTCAGATATTTTTCCAAACAAACATCCACTCCTTGCATCACTGTCACTCAACAGCAGCAGTGCATATTGTCTACAAAATGCACTGCAGAAATTCTCCAAATTTATCTCCTTAGATAGTACCTTCCAAACCCATGGTCTCTAATATTTGGAAGGACAAGGGCAGCAGCTACAAGTTCCCCTCCAAGCCAAAGCTGTGCAGGTTAGGTGGATTGACCATTTAAAATGCAGGGACAGGGTGTGGCTGGGGTTTCTCTGGGTTGGATGCTCTTCTGAGGGTTGCTGTGGGCTTGAAGGGCCAAATAGCCTGTTGCCACACTGTAGGGATTTTGTGATTTGAAGCCAGTCACCATCTTGATTTGAAAATATATCATTGTTCCTTCAGTGTCACTGGGTCAAAATCCTGGAACTCCCTCCATAAGGCCACTCTGGATCTACCTACATTACATGGACAGCAGCGGTTCAAGAAGGCAGCTCACCTTCTCCAGAAAAACTACAGATGGGCAATAAGTGCCAATTCAGCCTGTGACACTCACACCCCACGAGCGAACATTAAAAAAAAATCAACAGATGTGGTTACTATTAGGCTAACTCTCTATTCCAGAAATTGTTGAATTCATATTTTGTGATCTGTCATGGTCTGATCTGAACCTAATCTCGCAGAATGCTGGTCTAGAGTTTGGATGGTTAGTCCAGTGCTACTATGCCACACACCTCCATAACTCTCTGGGGGTAGAAGCCTCCAGGCATTCACTCCCCTCTGGTTGAAAAAAAATTCCTTTGCTTCTTAGTTTTACATGAGTGTGTCCTTATTCTGCGACTTGTCCTGTAGTATAAGGCTCCTCCACTAGTGAAAACATGTTCTCAACATCTATGTTGTCAAACTCCTTCAAACCTTGTGCGATTAAACAAGATCATCCCTCACTCTGACATGATTGTGATCGCAACTCTGCTTTCCCATATTGACCCTCAATAACCTTTGAGTTCCTTTTGACCAAGAACTATTACAACATTCTCTCTGGGAAGTTCTGCAAAGCCTCACAGCCCACAGATATTAAAAGTTCGCTCCATCTCCATCTTTGACAGGCAACCATTTTTTTAAGCATACCTTACAAATGTGAACATGCAAAATAGAAACATAAGAAGTAGGAACAGGAGGAGGCCATACACCCCTGAGCCTGCTCCACCATTCAATATTATCATGGCTGATCTCATCTCGACCTTAACTCCACTTTCCTGCCCTCTCTCCATAACCTTTTAACCCTTACTAATCAAAAACTTGTCTAACTTCTCCTAAAATTTACTCACTCAATGTCCAAGCATCCACCCCACTGTGGCATCATGAATTTGGTGAACTCAACCTTTGGAGGGAAATAATTTACCCTCATCTCGTTTTTAAATCTGAGGCCCCTTATGTTAAAAATTTGACTTCTCAATCTAGGTTGCCCCACAGGCCTAATTTGCTCAATCTCTCTTCATAAAACAAACCTCTTGTATCGGGAATCAATCTAGTGAACTGCCAACTACATCCAACAAGTAAGGGGACTAAATCTGTATGTAACATTCTGGGTGTGGTCTCACTAACACCTTGCACCCAGTCTCCTGAGCCTGTTCCAAAATTCATTAAGGTTGGAATCAATCTGATTACTTCACATTTCCACCCATCCCGAAAATGATGTCCCTCTGTTTCTAGTCAATCCAACAAGCAGGAACAACCTTTGAGCAGTCACCCAGGGTCCTACATGTTTCAAGCAGATCTTCTCTAATTTTTCTAAACTCTAATGGACACAAGCCCAGGATGGGCAATCAATGCCAGCACACTCACAACCTGTTGAAGAACAGAAACAAAAAGTGAAGGTCACAGGGATGAAGTCATATATTCTCGATCATCACATGCAGGATAGCAAGTCAAATGGGTCATCTGACTGCTGGCGCCCAATCTGCTGCAGACAATAAATGTTTTCCAGGAGGGTGGCAACTGGGAGTGATAGTCCTGATAAACACGCAACTCCCCACACAGCTCACAGTTCCCTTGCCGATTCTGCGAACACCTCATCCTTCATATCTTCAACAGACCACCATTTGCAGTGAAATACGCAGCCTTCAGGACAACACTGACCAGACACGACACACAACCCTGTCATGGCACCCTCTGCAAGGTGTGTCTGGTCATTGACATGGGCGCTGCCATTATATGTGAGAACACCACTTTCCACATGCACGGCAGACACTCATGTGACTCATCCAATGTTGTCTACCTCATAGCTGCAGGCAAACATATCACGGGTCATGGTATGTTGGTGAGGCCATGCAGATGTTACGACAGCAAATGAATGGACACTGCACAACAATCAGATAGGAATGTTCCCTCCCAGTGGGGGAAGACTTCAGCGGTGAAGGACATTCAGCCTCCGATCTTCCTGTAAATCGCCCTCCAAGGCAGATTTTAAGATACACAACAATGCAGGATTGCCGAGCAGAGACTGACAGCAAAGTTCTGTACCCATGAAGACAGCCTCAGACATGATTTTGGGTTCATGTCATGCTACATGTAACCCCACCACACTGCTCTGTACTTGTAAAACCTTCCTCACTGTTGTGTTTTGGCACCATCCCTTAACCATGATCTCTCTACCTTAGTTTGCATAGTGTTGAATCATTTGTTACTTTGGTTAGACCTTCAGCACGCGACTCATACTTATGTTATTCCAGCCATTTGGTTTGTCTTCAGTACCACCTTATTTTTAATGTTTTTTAATTATCTCTTTGGCTCGTTTAATCAAATTATAGGTCATCCCTTCGCTGGTTATTCAGCTGTTGGCACTTTACTCACCAGCTAACACTCTTGGTCACCTACAGGGACTTATTGTCTGACATTCTACTCACACCATATGTATGATCTATTGATCTCTCTCCCCTTGATCTCTCTGCCTACAAACTCTGTGACTGTGTGCTCTCCACTCTCACTGCACTTGGTGAAGGGGCTGCGCTCCAGAGCTTGGGGATTTCAAATAACCCTGCTGGACTATAAGCAGGCATCATGTGACTGCTGACCTCATCCTTACTGGCATTAATCCCCCAGCTTTAAAACGGCAGGCCAGCCCCAGATGAACAGAGGAAGTGCTTCAGTGATACCCTCAAAGCTTGACCGGCAATGGGAGATATTCCCACAGATACCAGGGGAATCACAAAAGTCAAGACCGTCCAAAGTGGAGGAACAGCATCCAGGAAGGCGCCGGGACCTGTCATCGGGGCAAAAAAATGGAAGCCAGGCAAAAACAGCAAAAAGGAGAGCACTGCGACACCAACGGCCACCGACACCTTCCCATGACCACCACCTGCCCCAAGTGTAACAGAACCTGTGATAGCTTCATCGAACTGTACGGCCACCTAAGGACTCATCCTGCAAGTCATCCTCGTCTGCGAGGGACTGCGAACGATGGTGGTGGTCATGATGATCATGATGATCACCTAGCGAACAAAGCAAGGCTAAATATTTTGGAAGGGAGCTGTTCGTGGGTGATCCGAGAAATTTTCAACTCCAAAATGTTTAACCTTTAGGGGCTGACCCTAGTTGTTAACTGTGCACATAAAAAAGGAAAATACACAGCTCCTCAGCTAGGAATATAATTAAAATGTTGTTTTAGTTCCAGTCTGTTAAGCTTGATCATGGAAGAATTACCCTCTGGAATCCACAGCTACAGAAACAATTCTTTTTGCACATAAGCAGCAAGTTATGTTCATAGAGCACCTTACAGTGGAAAATGAAACATTCAGATGTATACTGTATGCCTCAATCAAAGCGAAATGGATGCCGAACAAAAGGACGACTTGTGGGCAAAATCTTGATATGCTCCAAAAAGGAGAGTAAGAAAGGTTATTCTGGAGACTGAAGGGTTTGAGTTATGAAGAAGAGGCTGGATAGATTGGACCTTTCTTTCCCAGAGCTTAGGAGACTGAGGGGTGACCATGTGGACGATTATAACATCATGAGGGGGATGGATAGGGTGAATAGGCAAGGTATTTTCCCCAGGACAGGGGAGTCCAAAACTAGAAGGCATATATTTAAAGCAAAAGATTTAAAAGGGATCTAAGGAACAACTTTTTCCACACAGAGCATGATGCGTGTATGGAATAAGCTGCCAGAGGAGGTGGAGGAGGCTGGTACAATTACATTTAAAAGGGATTTGGATGGGCATTTGGATAGGAAAGGTTCAGAAGGATGTGGACCAAATACAGGAAGATTGGACTAGTTCAGTTTGGGAAATCTGGTCCCCACAGATGACTTGGGCTGAAGGGTCTGTTTCTAAGCTCCGTGGCTCTAGGTGTATGCAAAGAGTTCAAGGGAGTGTATTTCAGAACTTTGTTCTTACAAAAGAATGCAGGCTCAATCAGTACGGCATAGCAACAAGAAAACTGGATTGACAGTAAGTCCAACCATTTTTAGCTGCTTCCTCAATGACCTTCGCTTCATCATATGGTCAGAAATGTGGATGTTCACTGACGATTGCACGATATTAGGCACCATTCATGACTCGTCAAATAATAAAGCAGCCTTTGTTCAAGTGCAGCGAGTCTTGCACAATATCCAGGCTCGAGCCGAAAAGTGGCAACTTGCATTCCCACCCCAGAAACGCCATATGATGATCATCTCCAATAAGAGACACACAATCTAACCTAAGTCTTGACATTGAACAGTTTCCCCAGTATCAACATCCTGGGAGGCCCCATTTACCACACACTGAACTGGGCTAGCCATATAAATACAGTGGCTACAAGAGTACATCGGAGGCAAGGAATACATTTGAGAATGACTCATTCCCTGGCTTTTCAATGATCATTAAAGGAGATTATAAAATACGCACTCAAAAATTCAGAATGGCTTGGTGAAAGGGAAATGGTGTTTAGCCCAGTAATCAGAATTTTTTTAATGGTGTGACATCTGCTATGCTTAAAAGGGATCCAATTAACGTACTGTATTTGGGTCTTTAAAAGGTATTTGACAAGTTGTTAATTTGACATCCTGCAAATGAAGAAGTGATCAGAGATAATGGGAACTGCAGATGCTGGAGAATCCAAGATAACAAAGTGTGGAGCTGGATGAACACAGCAGGCCAAGCAGCATCTCAGGAGCATAAAAGTTGACGTTTCGGGCCTAGACCCAAGGGGTCTATAACTTTGTTATAATGAAGAAGTGAGATAACATTAAGCATTGTGGACCCCCTTCAACATGCCACAACCACATTTGTTGGCTTCAGCTTTAGGCTAAAAAGCTGACTGAGAAAGTGAGAGGTCCAGAAACGGATCCATGTGCCCCATTTATATCTTGCCTCTCTAGGCTCCACAATTCTACTAGGTACTTCAAGACAGTCCTAAACCAATTAACCAAAAAGCAATTCCTGAACGGGCAAGAATGCTCTTGCACGGATTTGTTAATATGGAAAGTGTCAACACAGATAATGAGCCTTTCAAATTAGAACAATTCCTCTTGTTCAAATCTTATCTTATGATAAACAGTGCTACACATGATGAACATAGATATGGATCAGTCAGTTCTTAATAAAGCTGTGCTGGGTTTCTGCAGTGCATGCATTTGCATGTACTGTAATAGTCTCTTTCTCTCAGCAATTGTATTCCCTGGACAGGATGCTTTAGCATATCTTCCAGCTTTTATGTACGGAACATTTAATACTGTAATGCATGCAACTGCTTATTAAAACGATAGGATCTCACTTTTTACCTTACACAACTCCAATTTAAGCCAGAGGGAAAAAAAATGCCATATACTGACTTGTGTATTTTCAACAGTTTCTTAAAGTGATCAAAGTCTTTGCAAATTCAGCTACAAAGAGGAAATGCAACATTTTATAGAAAGTATAGAAAGGATAAGGGCATTTAAGGGACTTTTAGATAAGCACATGAACACACAAGGAATGGGGAGATGTGGACCAGGTGCAGGCAGAATGGATTAGTTTAATTTGGCGTCATGCTCGACACAATATTGTTGGCCGAAGCTCCTGTTTCTGTGCTGTACAGTTCTACATTCTAAAATGATGCAGGCTTTGACTTCTGGTCGGGATCTAGCGTAGTGGTAAGGTCACTCCAGAGTTAGTAACTCCAGAGACTGAGTTTCTGGGTTTTAAACCCAAGCACCGATAATAGCAGCTGGCACAATTCAAGTTCAAATAATAAAGCCTGCAACCAAAGGTTGGTTTTGTGGTCACTGTTTGTTGTGACAATCCATCTGGTTTGCTAATCCCTTTTAGGGAAGGAAATTGACCATTCTTACCCAGCCTACCTCTGCCTAGAGCAATGGCTCAGAGATGCCCGAGCAAGCCATTGAGCTCAAAGGACATGAGGGGAGGAGAACAAAATGCTGGCCTTGCCTGTGAAACCCACTTGCCATTAACATTTTTTTAAAATATAGATCATTCATTCTAACATATTCAAAGTCTTGCTATGCTTAGAATTCATTCATGCATGTTTTCTTGGTTTTAAAATTGATCTAGCCTTGGGATAATGTCACAGCTGAAGCAAGGATCAGGTTTAAGTGAAGAAATTCTACAATTAGAGGTTGTCTGATACTACTCAAGAAACAGTCATCCAGTGCTCTATAACCGTATATAATGGCAGTTACCTCTCTCTTATTAACTGTGAAATGATGAAAGGGACAATACTCTCACAAACAAGGGCCTTGCAGATATCTGGTTTAGCTCAGCTGGCTGGATGTCAGTTTGCAATGCAGAGTAATGCCAATGTCTGAGGTTACCACATAAGACACTTTTTCCTCAACCTCTCTGCTCAACTGGGATGCAGTGGCCTCAGGTTAAACTCCCATCCGTCATGTCTCTCTCTCTCTCTATAATGAGAGAGCAGCCCTATGGTCTGGTAAGACTACTGTGATATTCCTTTTATTCTCTACATAGGTGGGCACAGCCCAAAGTTTAACACATTCTGACAAACACCGAGAGCAAACTCTGGATCTGTCGACAAATACAGTCAACCAGCTGGTGCACAGCAAGATTCCACAAACAGCAAGCATTTCAGATAATCCATCCATTACAGCTGCGAACTAAGAAATAACTGCTTTGCATCTTTGCACAGGGTTCCAATTTTAATGAAGGGAACAAGTCATTCTAATCCGATCTGGCCTTCAAGTGACCCTGGTCCCAAGTCACTGCAGTGAACTGTTGTATTACTCTCCGAAATGTTTGGCAGGCGCTTCAGGGTCATGGAGGAAATTTGCGACCATATTATAGAGCTGCTCATCACTGAGCATAAACAGCAGTGTGGGCAGAATAATAAACACTAATTCTGATTTGATTTATTGTCACGTGTATCTTGTTACAAAGCAGAGTGAAAAGTGTTGCGTAGTGGGGTGGAGATAGACCTCCACAATTGGATCCTCAGCTTTCTGACGCAAAGGCAGCAATCAGTAGGGTGGGTAACTGTACCTCCTCTACAATAACACTCTACGCTGGAACCCCCTAAGGATTGCATCCTTAGCCCCTACTGTATTCCCTGTACATCATCTATGACTACGTTGCCGAATTCTGAATGAACACCATCTACAGGTTTGCTGATGACACTACCATACTGGGACGGATATCGACTAATGACGAGTCAAAATACAGAAGGGAGATAGAGGGCCTGGTGATGTGGTGCAATGAAAATAATCTCTCTCTCAATGTTGGCAAACCTAAAGAACTGATCATTGACTTCAGAACGAATGCAGGAGAGAATGCCTCCACATTGACATCAATGGAACCGAGATTGAGAGGGCAGGGAGCATTAAGTTCCTTGCAGTGACGATAACCGACGACCTGTCCTGGACTTCCCACGTAGATGCAACAGTCAAGAAGGTACAACAAAGCCTCTTCTTCCTCAAGGCGGCTCAGGAAATTTGGAATGTCCTTAAGGCCCCTCACCAAATTCTCCAGATGCCCCATTGAAACCATACTGTCGGGCTGCAGAATGGCCCGGTATGGCAACTGCTCTGCCCATAAGAAACGATAGAAGGTGGTGTGCGTAGCCTAGACCATCACGGAAGCCAACCTTCCCTCCATGGACTCTATGTACATGGCTCACTGCCGCGGAAAGGCAGCTAACATCATCAAAGACCCATCTCACCACAGTAATGGTCTCCTACAACCACTTCTCTCAGGCAGAAGATACAGAAGCCTGAACACATACACGAACAGGTTCAGGTATAGCTTCTTTCTGGCTGTTATCAGACTGTTGAATGGACTCTAGCCTCAAATAAATGTAACCTGCATGCCACTAAGTCTTTTCAATCTGTACATCTTTTGTTTGCTGTGATGTGCCTGTACGGCTTTTCACTGTATTTCAATACATGTGACAATGAAAAAAAAATCAATTCTGGGCAACTCATATGAACACATTGCATTCACCGAATATTGGAGCTGGGAGGTCATGTTGAGGCCATACAGGACCATGGTTAGGCCATTTTTGGAATAATGCATGCAGTTCTGGTCTCCCAGCTATAGGAAAGATGTTGTGAAACTTGAAAGTGTTCAGAAAAGATTTACAAGGATGTTGCCAGGGTTGGACGGTTTAAGCTGTAGAGAGAGGTTGGATAGGTTGGGGCTATTTTCCCTGGTCCATGAGAGGCTGAGGTTTAGAATATCTAAAGGGGCATGGAGAGGGCGAACAGACAAGGTCTTATCCTTGGAGTGAGGGAGTCAAAAACTAGAGACAGCATTGGTTTGAGGGGAGAGGGGTAAGATTTAAAATGACCCAAGGAGCAACGTTTTCCATGCAGGGGACAGTGCATGTATGGAACGAGCTGCCAGAGGAAGTGGTTAGAGCTGGTACAATGAACAACGTTTAAAATTGGAGCTTATTTTCCGGCATGCTATCCCAGTGAAGGGTGACAAACTGTACTTTACCACCTTTAAAATACTTAAGCTGATGTTATACACGTATAGTTTGCTTTGTTCTATTTTCGCTTCATTTGTTTTGGGGAATAACCTTCTCTTTTATTGTTAAGACTGAAATGTGCAGCATAGCGTGTTTGTGTTCCAGTGCAAGGCCAACTCGTTATAACCAACTGTAAAATAAAACCAATCCAGATTTCTGTGTGGGATCCGACTTGTCCAATAAGAACATGAGCTGGGACTATAACAGTGGGCAAGAAATCAGCTCATGCGACTTTGATAAGTTCATGTCAGCCCTAAACAGACTGTAAATTTATATCTAAGTGCAACAGGAACAAGGTCCTAATTTCAGTGAAGAAATGAAAATCAAAGAAAATCAGCGTAAAACGGCAGAGATCTGAAATGTAATTTCCATCATTTTGAATACATCAAAATGATTCACATTAAGGACTGAGAAAAAAAAATTCAATTGCTTTTTTCATAAAAAAAAAGCACATGCTGTGTCTAATGTGAATAAATGATACTTTGATGGTTGAAACTTTAGTTTTCACGCTGTTACAATTATGAGCTTTATAAGATTGTTATGTTGAGAGACTGTGTCTTTAAACTAAAAACGAAGCTGGTCTTTTGATCTGTTCTGGAGTCTGTCTATCAAATAGCTGGGGTAGTTTCACGGTTGGAGACTGAATGCAAGGTTTTTACACTTGGGAATAATGTCAGCAACCTATGTGCGAGGTCCCAGAAAAATGCCAAATTGTAAATAGTGCTTCAAAACTCTCCATTTATTTCCAACATGAAAAGAAGTGTTGGGATCTCAGGGGTCACTGATCAGAATTTCCACCTGGGCTAAAAAGCCCCTGATAATTCACAATGCTTTGAGATTGGCTCTGAAAGGAAAAGACTTCTGGACAAAAAAAAATCATGAACAACTCAAAGGCTAGGCTTTCTGTCAGGCAGAATCTAGCAGAGAGAGAAAAAAAAACAGTTAGAGGTAGCAGGATTCTGTGGTTCACTATGGAGGAACACAAGTAGGAATTCAAATGTAGATTGAAAAGCCCAAACTCAAAGAGTTAAAATGAGACTGGAAGATTCCACTAAAGCTTGCGCTAAAGGGAGAATATCTCAGGGAAAAAAAAAACCTCACTGCAGAAGGACAGTTGTGAATCAAACATTCTTAGGTTGAGAAATAATAATAACAGAAATATATCCTCAAGTGCTAACATCACTTGGACTAGTTCCAGAGAACTCAATGTCTCCTTAAAAGTTAGTGCAAAGTATATCTATGAAGTGTGTGTTTTAATTGTGCCAAAAGAAAAACTGGTTGTTTCTGTTTGTATTTTTAACAGGACCCTGTTCCTGTTGCAGTTAAACATAAATTTACAGTCTATTTAGAAATGACATGAACTTAGCAAAGTCACATGAGCTGATTGCTTGTTAAACGTTATCAGGCTCTACAGAGTATGACAATACATTGTGGAGGATGTAAAGTAGGAAAACAGTGCAGGGCCTTCCCTAGGTCTTAAATATTGCTGCTGCTGCCGTCCAACTTTATAGCACCTTACCAACATGGCTTAATTTGTTTCTCAGGAAATTCTGATGTTATGTGCTGATTGAGAAAAATCACATTTCTGAGCTGCATTCAAGACAGCTTAGTCAAGGAGAAGATATAAACTGTTTTACGCCTTAGAGTTCAAAAGTAACATTAGTTATCACACAATGCAACTATAAATATATCAGGCTCAGATTTATAGTTACATTAGGTAAAGACTAATCTGATTTCTTCATGTCCATGTGCTCATGTAAATCATTCAGCCTGTCTCAGCTCTGCCTAAACACTAAAATATGTGTACCCTAAAGTTTTGGAGTGGATCTATAGCTCGGGTTGAGAGTGTTGTGGTTGAATGGCTAATCAAACTGGTTTGCTGTTCTGCAGACGTTTCACTACCATACATAGTAACATCCTCAGTGCAGCCTCTGATGAAGCGTTGGTGTGTTTTCCCACCGTCGCGATGGTACTGACCCCAGAGTTTAAAAACCAGGCGGGAAAACACACCAATGTTTCATATGTGTACCCTGTTATATGCAGTGATATATGACATTGTCATAAGGATGCGCCAGGGTCCAGAATCAAATGCACAACAGTTTGATGTTTTGATAACATCAACTTGACAAAACATTTACTTTGGCCATAATTCTCCACCCAACGCCTTAATCCAAGCACTTAGTTTGCGAGTTGTTGTACATTACTTCTGTGAGTTGGTATAGCAATAGCAGGGGCATAGAATTAAGAAACAAGTTCTGATATTTTTACAACATATTTTCATTTGTCAAATACTGACTGAAGCAAAATAGGAAAAGATTGGTCTTGTTCGGATGTTTAATAAAGACATCATCCTGCAAGCATGCTCACAGCAATCTAATTCTCTAAGCTCAACGGATCTAGCTCATATGAATCAGTGACTGACAATAAATGAGTCTCCTCTCCACTATCTAACATTGCTGCAAGTATAAGCCTGCTTTTAGCTTCAGACCGGAGAGCAAAATCTAAACTGGCACTGGTTCAAAGAAGAGCAGTAGGCCTCTCCTGGTCTCTTGTCCATTAGCAGTCCTCATACAAAATCATCAAAACAAATTGTCAGGTATTTTCACATTTGCCATGAGATAGACATTTAGTATGCTCTCTTTGATTGCAACAGTGATTACTTGAGAAGTGATTCCCTGGTTGCAAAAAGCATTGTGCGTCCTGACATCATGAAAAGGGGCATCAGAAAAGTTTGCCCATAATTTTTTAAAAAATCATTCACAGGAAGGGGTGTCACTGGTGAGTTAAGCATTGCTCACCTATTTGTTCATTGCTCACCCTCGAGCTGCTGGTAGAAATCAGCTGCCTTCTCAACATCTGGGTGGCTAGCGAGTCTATTTCAGGGAGCAGTTAAAAATATGGCAATTTCACATTGGGTCTGGAATTACATCTAGCCCTTGCAAGGCAAACAGTGCAGGCTGTTTTTTCCTAAATTGGTAAACTATTTAGTTTGTTATAACAATCTATTACAGATATTTCCTAAGAAAACTCATTCACAGGATGTGGGCATCTCTGGCTGGACCAGCTTTATTTCCCATTCCTAATTGTCCAAAGGTCAGTTAGGAATCAATCACATTGTAATGGGTCTGGAGTTATTCACAACCCAGACTTTGTAAGGATGACAGATTTCCCTTCCCTAAAAGTGAACCAGATCAGTTTTTGACAATTACAAAAGTAGACTCTAAATTTCAGGCTTTTAATTCAAGTTAAATGCCACCATCTACCAAGACAAGATTTGAAGCCAAGTCCCCAGAACATTTGGATCTCTGAAATAATAGCCTGAGCAATTATACCACTTATCAACTCCCCTACATGTTGAGAAATAGAATTACTACCTTTGTAACTGTTGAAGCAGGATTACGCATCTGGTTTCACACATGAACTTAGTGCTGCTTTTGAACAAATTCACACATCATGGGAACAAATGTGACCTTACAGTCTGAAGGCCTTGCTACCTTTAGCAGTCCATCTCCTTTTTACAAACTGCAGTTAATATTGATTTCTCCATATGACTCGTCTACTCCCAAATGCCTTTGCATTTTGCTCTACCTTCCACTGTTAAGAAGCCATCACAGCCCTGTGCTGCAGCTTCATCCCAAATCAGTAGCAAAAGGGTTTTGACTTATATTTTCCCTCCTCGAAACCCAGACGCCCCACAATCAGCTGTCCAAATGCCAATCAGATAGCCTAATTCAACTGTGCAAAATACAACTGCAAGACCCCTGTGCACAGGTACAGGCTGACTTTACCAATAGAGTCATTGAAAGAGCCCAAAGTGAAGCAATGTTATCTGGGCCAGTACCCAAGATCTGCTAGACATACATATATAATTATTTTGAATGATTTATTTCGAGGCCTTCAATGATGAACAGCTTTGAATAAATAATTCAGCAGCACTAATCATTACTCTATTTTTCAAAACTCTTATTTGTCTTCCTCTCAAGCAGAACACATTAACTTTGTGTGCAGTGAATGTAATAAAATAAGGCTCAATATTTTTTTAAAAGCCCTTTCAAGGAAATGCGTTATATTATTTATCCATATTATAATTTTCATAAATTAAATTTTCTAGTTTAGCAGATTTAAACCTGTTTAAATGTAAATTAGATTCATGTTTAAATGCAAAATTAATTACTACTTTCGAACGTCAGGGCTTCTTCAGTGCAATTCTGAATTGCATTTCAGAATAAATTAACTCTTTGAGTCCTATGCATTTGTTGACTCACTGCGCTGTGATATACAATTATCTCTTGAAGAAGTGGCTTGCACATCATTGGTGAGGCCTCCTGAGATTCAGTGTCCAGTCCTACCCCATGAAAAAATGGTTCACCATGCCTCCATATCAACAGGGGTGCAACACATTCAAGGTAGATCAGAAGGAAACTGCTGAAGATGTGATGGAAAGGAATCAAGAAGTGGACATTCTTCTCGTGCTCTTCTTGGGGTGGAATGGTGGCTCAGTGTTTAGCACTACAACCTCACAGTGTCAGGGGCCCAGGTTCGACAGATCCTATTAAGCAAAAGGAGGTACAGATCAAAAAGACTTAAACAGAGTCATACAGGTTACATTGCACAGGGGCGTGTGCCAAGTGAGTTCATGATCAGCATTATTTGAGGCTTGAGAGTCCATTAAGGTTTTGGAGTAGATTTGTCACTCAGGTTGTGAGTGTTGCGGTTGTTGAGGTTGGTTGGCTCACAGAGCTAGTTTCTTGTTTCGTAGACGTTTCATTACCATGACAGTCCGTTCACCGGTCTGATAACAGCCGGAAAGAAGCTGTTCCTGAACCTGCTTGTGTGTTCAAGCTTCCTTATCTTCTGCCTGATGGAAGAGGTTGTAGGGGGTCACTACCAAGGTACGATGATGGGTCTTTGATGATGCTAGCTGTCTTTCTGCGGCAATAAGCCGTGTAAGTAGAGCCCATGGATGGGAGGTTGGCTTCCATGATGGTCTGGGCTGTGCCCACCACCTTCTGTAGTTTCTTACAGTCCTGGGCAGAGCAGTTGCCATATCAGGCCATTATGTACCCAGACAGTATGCTTTCAATGGTGCATCTGTAGAAGTTGGTGAGGGTCTTTATGAACATGGGAAATTTCCTGAGCTGCCTGAGGAAGAAAAGGCTTTGTTGTGCTCCTTGACTGTTGCATCTATGTGGGAAATCCAGGACAGGTTGTCGGTTATCGTCACTCCTAGGAACTTGATGCTCTTCACTCTCTCAACTTCAATTCCATTGATGTAGAGTGGGGCATGTTCTCCTTTTTTCTTAAAGAACTGATCATTGACTTCAGTTTTGCGAAATTTGAGAGACAGGTTGTTCTCATTGCACCTTGTCTCCCCTCTGTAGTTTAACTCATCATTATTCGATTATCTGCCCCACTACACTGGTGTCGTCAGCAAACATGTAGATGGTGTGGAGTTTGCACATTCCCCCTGTGGCTGTGTGGGTTTCCTCCCACAGTCTAATGTCATGCAGTTTAGGTGGATTAGCGAAGCTAAATGTAGCATTATAGGGGTAGAGTGGGTCTGCAAGGATACTCTTCAGAGGGTCAGTGTAAGATTTGATGGGTCAAATGGCCTAATTCCACACTGTAGGGATTCTTTGACCCTCCTCTTAAGGGCTTGTGTGATACCGAATTACTCAGCTGCTGCCATTTTGGGGAAACCAAACAGAGACGGTAATCCAGGACATGTAATATTAGCTTCCATTCACAGGATGTGGGTATCTCTGGTGAGGCCAGCATTTATTACCCTGACGGGAATTAACTGCCAACCACATTGCTGTGTGTTTGAGACACATGTAGGCCACAATGGTAAACTTCCTTCTCGAAAAGGATATTGATGAACCAGATAGATTTTTCTGACAATCATTAATGGTTTCATGGTCATCATAAGACTCTTTCAGAGATAATGAGAACTGGAGATGCTGGAGAATTCCAAGATAATAAAATGTGAGGCTGGATGAACATAGCAGGCCAAGCAGCATCTCAGGAGCACAAAAGCTGACGTTTCGGGCCTAGACCCTTCATCAGAGAGGGGGATGAGGAGAGGGAACTGGAATAAATAGGGAGAGGGGGAGGCGGACCGAAGATGGAGAGTAAAGAAGATAGGTGGAGAGAGTATCGGTGGGGAGGTAGGGAGAGGATAGGTCAGTCCAGGGAAGACGGACAGGTCAAGGAGGTGGGATGAGGTTAGTAGGAAGCTGGGGGTGCGGCTTGGGGTGGGAGGAAGGGATGGGTGAGAGGAAGAACTGGTTAGGGAGGCAGAGACAGGTTGGACTGGTTTTGGGATGCAGTGGGTGGGGGGGAAGAGCTGGGCTGGTTGTGTGGTGCAGTGGGGGGAGGGGACGAACTGGGCTGGTTTAGGGATGCAGTAGGGGAAGAGGAGATTTTGAAACTGGTGAAGTCCACATTGATACCATATGGCTGCAGGGTTCCCAGGCGGAATATGAGTTGCTGTTCCTGCAACCTTCGGGTGGCATCATTGTGGCAGTGCAGGAGGCCCATGATGGACATGTCATATAGAGAATGGGAGAGGGAGTGGAAATGGTTTGCGACTGGGAGGTGCAGTTGTTTGTTGCGAACTGAGCGGAGGTGTTCTGCAAAGCGGTCCCCAAGCCTCCGCTTGGTTTCCCCAATGTAGAGGAAGCCGCACCGGGTACAGTGGATGCAGTATACCACATTGGCAGATGTGCAGGTGAGCCTCTGCTTAATGTGGAATGTCATCTTGGGGCCTGGGATAGGGGTGAGGGAGGAGGTGTGGGGACAAGTGTAGCACTTCCTGCGGTTGCAGGGGAAGGTGCCGGGTGTGGTGGGGTTGGAGGGCAGTGTGGAGCGAACAAGGGAGTCACGGAGAGAGTGGTCTCTCCGGAAAGCAGACAGGGGTGGGGATGGAAAAATGTCTTGGGTGGTGGGGTCGGATTGTAAATGGCGGAAGTGTCGGAGAATGATGCGTTGTATCCGGAGGTTGGTAGGGTGGTGTGTGAGAACGAGAGGGATCCTCTTAGGGCGGTTGTGGCGGGGGCGGGGTGTGAGGGATGTGTTGCGGGAAATACGGGAGACGCGGTCAAGGGCGTTCTCGATCACTGTGGGGGGAAAGTTGCGGTCCTTAAAGAACTTGGACATCTGGGATGTGCGGGAGTGGAATGTCTTATCGTGGGAGCAGATGCGGCGGAGGCGGAGGAATTGGGAATAGGGGATGGAATTTTTGCAGGAGGGTGGGTGGGAGGAGGTGTATTCTAGGTAGCTGTGGGAGTCGGTGGGCTTGAAATGGACATCAGTTACAAGCTGGTTGCCTGAGATGGAGACTGAGAGGTCCAGGAAGGTGAGGGATGTGCTGGAGATGGCCCAGGTGAACTGAAGGTTGGGGTGAAAGGTGTTGGTGAAGTGGATGAACTGTTCGAGCTCCTCTGGGGAGCAAGAGGCGGCGCCGATACAGTCATCAATGTATCGGAGGAAGAGGTGGGGTTTGGGGGCCTGTGTAGGTGCGGATGAGGGACTGTTCCACGTAACCTACAAAGAGGCAGGCATAGCTGGGTCCCATGCGGGTGCCCATGCACATAGAGCAGTTTTTCCGCCGTCTATGTCCATGGGCACCCGCATGGGCCCCAGCTATGCCTGCCTCTTTGTAGGTTACGTGGAACAGTCCCTCATCCGCACCTACACAGGCCCCCAAACCCCACCTCTTCCTCCGGTACATTGATGACTGTATCGGCGCCGCCTCTTGCTCCCCAGAGGAGCTCGAACACTTCATCCACTTCACCAACACCTTCCACCCCAACCTTCAGTTCACCTGGGCCATCTCCAGCACATCCCTCACCTTCCTGGACCTCTCAGTCTCCATCTCAGGCAACCAGCTTGTAACTGATGTCCATTTCAAGCCCACCGACTCCCACAGCTACCTAGAATACACCTCCTCCCACCCACCCTCCTGCAAAAATTCCATCCCCTATTCCCAATTCCTCCGCCTCCGCCGCATCTGCTCCCACGATAAGACATTCCACTCCCGCACATCCCAGATGTCCAAGTTCTTTAAGGACCGCAACTTTCCCCCCACAGTGATCGAGAACGCCCTTGACCGCGTCTCCCGTATTTCCAGCAACACATCCCTCACACCCCGCCCCCGCCACAACCGCCCTAAGAGGATCCCCCTCGTTCTCACACACCACCCTACCAACCTCCGGATACAACGCATCATTCTCCGACACTTCCGCCATTTACAATCCGACCCCACCACCCAAGACATTTTTCCATCCCCACCCCTGTCTGCTTTCCGGAGAGACCACTCTCTCCGTGACTCCCTTGTTCGCTCCACACTGCCCTCCAACCCCACCACACCCGGCACCTTCCCCTGCAACCGCAGGAAGTGCTACACTTGTCCCCACACCTCCTCCCTCACCCCCATCCCAGGCCCCAAGATGACATTCCACATTAAGCAGAGGTTCACCTGCACATCTGCCAATGTGGTATACTGCATCCACTGTACCCGGTGTGGCTTCCTCTACATTGGGGAAACCAAGCGGAGGCTTGGGGACCGCTTTGCAGAACACCTCCGCTCAGTTCGCAACAAACAACTGCACCTCCCAGTCGCAAACCATTTCCACTCCCCCTCCCATTCTCTAGATGACATGTCCATCATGGGCCTCCTGCACTGCCACAATGATGCCACCCGAAGGTTGCAGGAACAGCAACTCATATTCCATCTGGGAACCCTGCAGCCATATGGTATCAATGTGGACTTCACCAGTTTCAAAATCTCCTCTTCCCCTACTGCATCCCTAAACCAGCCCAGTTCGTCCCCTCGCCCCACTGCACCACACAACCAGCCCAGCTCTTCCCCCCCACCCACTGCATCCCAAAACCAGTCCAACCTGTCTCTGCCTCCCTAACCGGTTCTTCCTCTCACCCATCCCTTCCTCCCAACCCAAGCCGCACCCCCAGCTACCTACTAACCTCATCCCACCTCCTTGACCTGTCCGTCTTCCCTGGACTGACCTATCCCCTCCCTACCTATACTCTCTCCACCTGTCTTCTTTACTCTCCATCTTCGGTCCGCCTCTCCCTCTCTCCTTATTTATTCCAGTTTCCTCTCCCCATCCCCCTCTCTGATGAAGGGTCTAGGCCCGAAACGTCAGCTTTTGTGCTCCTGAGATGCTGCTTGGCCTGCTGTGTTCATCCAGCCTCACATTTTATTATCATAAGACTCTTTATTCCAGTTATTTGATTGAATCCAAATTTCACTATCTGCCATGGCAGGATTTGATCCCAGAGGCCTGCTAGAAGACCAGGATTCTGGATTAATAGAGTAGTGACAATACCATCAGGTTATCGCCATCGCTAGCCTTTGTCATTATCCCAGGCTTTCCAGAACTACCATCAGAATGCTATTGCTAACCAAAATATACCAATTCTTCTTTCACTTGCTTTGTATTCTCACCAAAAGGTTGGGGGCAGATATCTCACCCAGCTGGGAAGTGTTTACACCTAAGCCTGGGTAAACAATGCACAAAATGTCATTTGACCTGGCCTCTGGGGAGGCGAGGGGAAGGGAAGGGAGCATTGTCAGGACATTACAGCAGAGATCCTGTCCTCATCAATAATAATAGATACAAATGTAGTTTACACCAGAGGTAGACTGGAATTTGGAAAGGCTAATCTGGTTAATACACTTCTTGTCCCACTATTGTTGAAGTGCATTAAGGAAGCTCTTCAGTTGTAGTGTGGCTGAAAGCAGCTAACAGGGCAATAGCTAAAATTGGAAGCTCTCTAACCCCGTGGATTTTGTGCTTAGCTTGATGAAATCTTCATTCACTAAACCAGTGAATGCAACGTTACGATATAAAAGAACACCTCACATTGACACAGCAGTTTAATTTCAATAGAAGCCCCAGGAAGCTTCATGGGAGTATAATCAGACAAAAAACTGATGCTGGAACCGAGGAGGAGGCATGAGGATAAATGACCAAAAGATGAGCTAAAGTAGTAAAAGGAAAATGAAGCAAATTTACTCCAGTCCTGCTTTTATTCGAAAGTGGAAACTGGTGGTGATCTCAACCTATGGTTCAGAAGGTGAGCCCTTTAGAGTAATATCAAGGCATGTGAAAGCAACATATCACGCAGGCACACACCTGGCACTCAAGAGGTGTAGTTATTGGTTGAAGGTAGATTGGACTGGTCAACACAGATTCATAGAACCCCCAAAGCATGGAAGCGGATCATTTGGCCCATCAAGTCAACACCAACCCTCTGAAGGGCATCTAACCCAGACCCACATTATTCCTGTAAACTTGCATTTTCCACAGAAAGCCCACCTTGCCTGCAAATCTTTGCACTGTGGATGGAAATCCACACAGACACGGGGAGTGTGTGCAAACATCACACAAGCACCTGAGGGTAGAATTGAACATGAGTGTCTGGTGCTGAGTGGTAGCAGTGCCAGCTACTGTGCCACCCATAAACTGATAGAACAATTGAACTCATACACCTCATAACATCAAACATAGAACATAGAACATTACAGCACAGTACAGGCCCTTCGGCCCTCGATGTTGTGCCGACCTGTCATACCGATCTCAAGCCCATCTAACCTACACTATTCCATGTACGTCCATATGCTCATCCAATGACGACTTAAATGTACCTAAAGTTGGCGAATCTACAACCGTTGCAGGCAAAGCGTTTCATCCCCTTACTACTCTCTGAGTAAAGAAACTACTTCTGACATCTGTCCTATATCTTTCACCCCTCAATTTAAAGCTATGCCCCCTCGTGCTTGCCGTCACCATAATAGGAAAAAGGCTCTCCCTATCCACCCTATCTAACCCTCTGGTTATCTTATATGTTTCAATTAAGTCACCTCTCAACCTTCTTCTCTCTAATGAAAACAGCCTCAAGTTCCTCAGCCTTTCCTCGTAAGACCTTCCCCCCATACCAGGCAACATCCTAGTAAATCTCCTCTGCACCCTTTCCAAAGCTTCCACATCCTTCTTACAATGCGGTGACCAGAACTGTACACAATACTCCAAGTGCGGCCGCACCAGAGTTTTGTACAGCTTCACCATAACCTCTTGGTTCCAGAACTCGGTCCCTCTATTAATAAAAGCTAAAAACACTGTATGCCTTCTTAATAGCCCTGTCAACCTTGGTGGCAACTTTCAAGGATCTGTGTACATGGACACCGAGATCTTTCCGCTCATCTACACTTCCAAGAATCTTACCATTAGCCCAGTACTTTGCATTCCGGTTACTCCTACCAAAGTGCATCACCTCACACTTGTCTGCATTAAACTCCATTTGCCACCTCTCAGCCCAGCTCTGAAGCTTATCTATGTCTCTCTGCAACCTACAGCATCCTTCGTCACTATCCACAACTCCACCGACCTTAGTGTCATCTGCAAATTTACTAACCCCTCCTTCTACGCCCTCATCCAGGTCATTTATAAAAATGACAAACAGCAGTGGACCCAACACTGACCCTTGCGGTACACCACTAGTAACTGGACTCCAGGATGAACATTTCCCATCAACTACCACCCTCTGTCTTCTTTCAGCAAGTCAATTTCCGATCCAAACTGCTATGTCTCCCACAATTCCATTTCCTCCGCATTTTGTACAATAGCCTATTGTGGGGAACCTTATTGAACGCCTTGCTGAAATCCATATACACCACATCAACCGGTTTACTCTCATCTACCTGCTTGGTCACCTTCTCAAAGAACTCAATAAGGTTTGTGAGGCACGACCTTCCCTTCACAAAACCATGCTGACTATCCCTAATCAATTTATTCTTTTCCAGATGATTATAAATCCTATCCCTTATAACCTTTTCCAACACTTTACCAACAACTGAGGTAAGGCTCACTGGTCTATAATTGCCAGGGTTGTCTCTACTCCCCTTCTTGAACAGGGGAACCACATTTGCTATCCTCCAGTCATCTGGCACTATCCCTACAGACAATGACGAGTTAAAGATCAATGCCAAAGGCTCGGCAATCTCCACCCTGGCTTCCCAGAGGATCCGAGGATAAATCCCATCTGGCCCAGGGGACCGGATCCTTCATCAGACAAGAGCACTTGTAGTGGGTGAGGAAGGGTGCTAGAATAAAACAACAGGAGATCCACAATCTGCACTACAATGCACCTGAAACAACCAACCAAAGCACCACCCAAAGGTTAAAGTAGCAAGGAACATCAGAATAAATCTGAGAGTGGCCAAGCGAGGAATCAAGGTAGAAAGACAACAGATAATGCATGAGATAACACAGTGTAGAGCTGAATGAGCACAGCAGGCCAAGCAGCATCTTAGGAGCACAAAAGCTGGCGTTTCAGGCCCAGATCCTTCATCAGAAAAGAGCACTTCTAGGGTGTGAGGGAGGGTGCTAGAATAAAATAACAGGAGATCCACAAGAAGCCAAAATGTCAACATAAACTTTAAAAGAAAACTCTGAATTGTAGATCTGGAGTTAACGGTAATTAGGAAGGGATTGAAAAATCAAAGTTTTGAATTTGAGGCATTGCCAGAGCAGAGGGTTAAGAGGACAGCAGTACAGGCGAACAGCACTCAGGTGAAAGCTGGGAGAGAGGCAGAGTTTTGCAGAATCTGAAATTTCCAGAAGCAGGTTAGCCAGGAGCAGATTGAACTGAGTCAACTATCACTCCTCATTGGAGCCAAAACAGAAATTGTTGGAGAAACTCACCTGGTCAGCATCCGTGGAGAGAAAACAGTTCGTGTTTCAAGTTTGATATGACTCTTTTTCAGTCACTTCTCACTGCTAACTGGCTCAGGAGCAAGTCAGAACACATAAAATTGACATTTTGTTCAGATAAAAAAGATGTATTAAATGTAACAGATAGTAAGAACTGCCGATGCTGGAGAATCTGAGATAATAAGGTGCAGAGCTCAATGAACGTAGCAGGCCAAGCAGCATGAGGAGCACGAAAGCTGACGTTTCAGGTCAAGACCCTTCTTCAGAAAAAATTCCATTTTTTCCAAAAATTCCATTTTTCTGAAGAAAGGTCTCGACCCGAAATGCAGCCTTCCTGCTCCTCTGATGCTGCTTGGCCTGCTGCGTTCATCCAGCTCTACACCTTATTATCTCAGTGTTAAATGCAAATCTGCTTATTATTAACTACAGATTCAGTGATTAAATTAGTCATGTTCTAAGCCCACGTTTCCAAATTGGACATTAGGTTTTGTGTCAGCCCAGAGTATAAATAATTCTATTATGCCTCATTGAACCTTGTCTGCACATTGGGCGAGCTTTCCACTTCATTAGGAATGTTCAATTTGGTCAGAGGCCACTTTTGAGGCAGATTTGATAAGCCACCTATACACATGGGTCACAACGTGATTAAATCAAACGCCAATCCTTGAAAGCCAAAAGATTTCTTCAAAAAGCACACACACACACACAGAGTTATTAAATAGCAGGAACACATGGGGTCATGCATGGTACTGTGGAACAAAGATAAAAGGTGAATACACAAGGGCTTGATCTGAACATCTTACCTTCCATAAGTTTACCTTCAACTAGTCCCCTGATGCACCACACACATCACTGCAGTTATTGCTTAAGTAACAGTTACAGACATGTATAAAAACACTCCACAGAGAATCACACAGATCACTCCCTCACAGGTACTTCCCCAATGACATTTTACACACTTCCCACGTTATACCCTTGAGCTTTTTTGCTCGACTGCCTTGGTGCAATTGCAAAAATAAGGAGCTCAGTTCCATCCGGTGTTGTGCGTCAGCTCTAGGTGAGGCCTCGCTATCCTCATTACTTTTCTTTTCAGTTTATTTCCTGTGGTATTCAAGACTGTCCAAGCTGTTATACAGGGCATTGCCCTTTCAGCTCTGACCTGGCCCTCAACTCCAAATCTGGAAAAGTGCACTGCTTCATAGAATTATACAGTGCAAAATCACCCCTTTGGCCCATCAAGTCTACACCATCAAAAATATATTACTTTTCATAACAGTCCCACTTACCCACACTCGGCCCATTACCTTGAATGGAATGTTTCTGAAGAGAAAGCAGTCGAGAGTGGCAACTTTATATTCCCCCTTGTCTGGCCAGTCTGTGCAGAACCTCTCAGCAATTAGAGTGGACAGGATCAAATTTTTGATATTAACAATCTGACATGGGACAGCTGAAGTAAGAAATGTAGGAGTGGAAGGTTCTGCCGTTGAAGAGGAGGAAGAAGTTTTCAGAATAAGTAACTGCTCTGCAGACAGATGACAAGGCGGCTTCTGTGGCTCAGTTGAAGTACTGTCACTTCTGAAGACGAGAGGTTGTGGATTCAAGTTCCAATTGCAGAAAAGAGTACGAAGAAGCAACCTAATATAATAAAATGTGAGGCTGGATGAACACAGCAGGCCAAGCAGCATCTCAGGAGCACAAAAGCTGACGTTTCGGGCCTAGACCCTTCATCAGAGAGGGGGATGGGGGGAGGGAACTGGAATAAATAGGGAGAGAGGGGGAGGCGGACCGAAGATGGAGAGTAGTTGCAATGGGAGAGAGATTCCCTGAGGTTGGTCCGGAGGGAGGAGGGTAACTTCTTCAGGTTAGGCATCCCTGGAAGAGGCTTCGCAGTGAGGTTAAAATAGTATCAGAGATAATGGGAACTGCAGATGCTGGAGATTCCAAGATAATAAAATGTGAGGCTGGATGAACACAGCAGGCCAAGCAGCATCTCAGGAGCACAAAAGCTGACGTTTCGGGCCTAGACCCTTCATCAGAGAGGGGGATGGGGGGAGGGAACTGGAATAAATAGGGAGAGAGGGGGAGGCGGACCGAAGATGGAGAGTAGTTGCAATGGGAGAGAGATTCCCTGAGGTTGGTCCGGAGGGAGGAGGGTAACTTCTTCAGGTTAGGCATCCCTGGAAGAGGCTTCGCAGTGAGGTTAAAATAGTATCAGAGATAATGGGAACTGCAGATGCTGGAGATTCCAAGATAATAAAATGTGAGGCTGGATGAACACAGCAGGCCAAGCAGCATCTCAGGAGCACAAAAGCTGACGTTTCGGGCCTAGACCCTTCATCAGAGAGGGGGATGGGGGGAGGGAACTGGAATAAATAGGGAGAGAGGGGGAGGCGGACCGAAGATGGAGAGTAGTTGCAATGGGAGAGAGATTCCCATTGCAACTACTCTCCATCTTCGGTCCGCCTCCCCCTCTCTCCCTATTTATTCCAGTTCCCTCCCCCCATCCCCCTCTCTGATGAAGGGTCTAGGCCCGAAACGTCAGCTTTTGTGCTCCTGAGATGCTGCTTGGCCTGCTGTGTTCATCCAGCCTCACATTTTATTATCTTGGAATCTCCAGCATCTGCAGTTCCCATTATCTCTGATACTATTTTAACCTCACTGCGAAGCCTCTTCCAGGGATGCCTAACCTGAAGAAGTTACCCTCCTCCCTCCGGACCAACCTCAGGGAATCTCTCTCCCATTGCAACTACTCTCCATCTTCGGTCCGCCTCCCCCTCTCTCCCTATTTATTCCAGTTCCCTCCCCCCATCCCCCTCTCTGATGAAGGGTCTAGGCCCGAAACGTCAGCTTTTGTGCTCCTGAGATGCTGCTTGGCCTGCTGTGTTCATCCAGCCTCACATTTTATTATCTTGGAATCTCCAGCATCTGCAGTTCCCATTATCTCTCCCCACGAAGAAGCAACCTGTCCAGTGCAGTAAAGCACTGTCGCTTATACTACCTTTCAGAAGAGATGTTGAACCAAAGTCCTATACAGACTGGTGTCAAAAGATATCCCATGATGCTATTGTGAAGCAGAGCAGGGGATTTCGTCCTGGCCAAGAGCAATCCTTCCCAGTTGGCCATTAGCACATTGTTATTTCCGGGAACTTGTTGTGCTTAAATTGGCATGACATATTTACTACAATACAACGGTGACAACATGTCAAAAAGTGACTGTAAAGTACTCCAGTTATCATGAAAGTTAGTTGATCAGTCCATTTCATTGTTTAAGATTCTGAGCTCACCAGGCAGCATCATAGCACAGATAACAAAAAGTGTGAAGCTGGACGAACACAGCAGGTCAAGCAGCATCTCAGGAGCACAAAAGCTGACGTTTCAGGCCTCGGCTCCTGAGATGCTGCTTGACCTGCAGTGTTCATCCAACTTCACACTTTGTTATCTTGGATTCTCCAGCATCTGCAGTTCCCAATATCTCTGAGCATAATAGCACAGGACGATTTTGGCAGGCAGGAAAGTCAAAAAGGAATAGATTTATTCCAGCACGATGGTTTAGTGGTTAGCACTGCTGCCGCACAGCACCAGGGACCTGGGCTCGACTCCACCCTTGGCCGGCTGTCTGTTTTGCACATTCTCCCCGTGTCTGCGTGGGTTTCCTCCAGGTGCTTCGGTTTCCTCCCACAGTCCAAAGATGTGCAGGCTAGGTAAATTGGCCATGCTGAATTGACTGTAATGTTCAGGGCTTATTTCCCAGGTATACCTGAAGAAGGGTGAGAGAGTCTACAGGTGCACAGGTTATGTAGTAGTGTGGTTACCTTTGGTGTCCAGGTATATGTCAGGAAGGAATAAGCCACTGGTGCTAAGTTATGTGAATTCATCCAGGATTACCTCAAGGAGGTGCCAATATATTGAAGGTGTGGAGCAGGGAAATGTACTCAATGCCCACCTCTCAGCTTAAAATGCAGAGGAGCATACATAAAGAACAAAGAACGAAGAAAATTACAGCACAGAAACAGGCCCTTCAGCCCTCCAAGCCTGCGCTGATCCATATCCTCTGTCTAAGCCTGTCACCTATTTTCCAAGGATCTGTATCCCTCCCCTCCTCGACCATTCATGTATCTGTCTAGACACATCTTAAAAGACACTACGTGCCTGGCTCTAACACCTCCGCTGGCATCGTGTTCCAGGCACCCACCACCCTCTGCGTAAAGAGCTTTCCACGCATATCTCCCTTAAACTTTTCCCCTCTCACCTTGAAATTGTGACCCCTAGTAATTGACTCCCCCACTCTGGGAAAAAGCTTCTTGCTATCCACCCTGTCTATACTCCTCATGATTTTGTAGACCCCAATCAGGTTCGCCCTCAATCTCCGTCTTTCTAATGTAAATAATCCTAACCTACTCAACCTCTCTTCATAGATAGTGCCCTCCATACCAGGCAACATCCCGGTGAACATCCCCTGCACCATCTCCAAAGCATCCACATCCACATCCACATAATCAGGTGACCAGAACCGTACAGTGTATTCCAAATGTGGTCGAACCAAAGTCTGATACAACTGCAACATGACCTGCCAACCCTTGTACTCAATACCCTGTCCGATGAATGAAAGCATGCCATATGCCTTCTTGTCCACTCTATTGACCTGCGTTGTCACCTTCAGGGTACATTGAACCTGAACACCCAGATCTCTCTGTACATCAATGTTCCCCAGGGCTTTTCCATTTATTGTATAATTCACTCTTGAATTGGATCTTCCAAAGTGCAGCACGTCGCATTTGCTCACCTTACATGGACAGAATCAAGCTCGGGCATAAAAATAAATGCACTGGCTCACAAGTGAGCAACAGTGACAGAGGAGATGCAAGATACTCATTGAAAAACCATGTCATTAGGAGAAAGTTGCCAAAATAGCACGGGAGGATACTGGCAAGCAGGAAAGTCAAAAAAGAATAGGTTTTAGTGTACAGATTCCACACAATCAGGAAAACAGGAGCTATCAACATTGCACATGTTGTGCAGATTGTATATTAAATAACAACTGAACAGCTCAAAGGTTATAGAGTCATACAGCATGGAAACAGATCCTTTGGTACAACTAGTCCATGCCGACCATGATCTCAAAATAAATTAATCCCACCTGCCTGCGCTTGGCCCATAAACCTCCAAACATTTTTTATTCATGTACTATCCAAATGTCTTTTAGAAATTATAATTGTACCTGCATCTATCACTTCCTCTAGAAGTTCATTCCACATGTGAACCACTCTGTCAAAAAGTTGCCATGTCTTTACTAAATCTTTCTCCTCTCACCTTAAAATTATGCCCCTCGTCTTGAATCCCCTTCCCAAAGGCCTTTCACTTTACTTATATCCCTCATGATTTTAAGCCTCTAAGAGACATCCCTCAACATCCTATGCTCTAGTGAAAAAAAAGCCCTAACCTATCCAGCCTCTCCATCATACCAAGTTTCAAAACAAATTGCATTTATTTTACTGATAAAAGAGCAACCTGTTGTACACCATCCCAAGAACAATGGGCAAGCCTTGCACTTTAAAAAATTCCAGAGTTTTCTCCTTGGTAATGCCACACCCAATTGTCATTGACAAGCCAATCAGCACCCATTTCCTTCTCCACTGTAAATTATTGTGACTATTTTGAAATTTGGCTTTCTTGCATTTGTCCTGGCAAGTGCAAGACAAAACCTTTAACAAATTCAAGTTCTGAACTATACTTCTGTCACAACTTCCATGGCATTGCAAAGTATTTTACAGTTAATTATTTTTGAAGTGTAGCTGCTAATGAGTATGAAATTGTTGTAATGAAGCCAACAACATGAAATATTAACACCGTTTCATTCTCTACTGATGCTGCCTGATCTGTTGCGCGTTTCCACAATTTTTATTTATCCAATTAAACAATCATTTCCATTTCACGATCATACTGTATTCACACGTAAAACATTACCGTTTGCTATTTTAACTCAAAACATTAAAGATTTGAGAACATGTAGTCAAAGGATGTCACACAAAAGATATTTAGTGTTGACGCATCAGCACCAGTGTGAATCCATTATTGTTTCAGATCATAAAATGTGAGGCTGGATGAACACAGCAGGCCAAGCAGCATCTCAGGTGCTCCTGAGATGCTGCTTGGCCTGCTGTGTTCATCCAGCCTCACATTTTATTATCTTGGAATTCTCCAGCATCTGCAGTTCCCATTATCTCTGATATTGTTTCAGATCAGTTTGTGTTTAGGATTTGGAGATAAACCGTTGTAAATTGATATCTGACAACATTGCAATTAGGCACCCAGTTTGATTCAGGTCAGGAGTCTGCAAATTCTGAATTTGTGCATAGAACTTAAACTGTTTAATTTTTAAAACAAACCTTTAACGCTTAAATAAAGTTATTCCTCTCTCATTCAATCCTGGGTTACAACAAACCCCAAATAAGTTCAACAGTATGAAGAACTTGAAACTGAAATTTTATGAATTGAAATGGGACAAAGCAGATCACAAATTTGGATCAAAGTGTTCAATGCACACCACAGAATCTTCTGGAAGTATTCGGCTATTTAGGCAACCTTTGTCGAGAGGAACAAAGAGAGGGAAAGGTCCACGACAAAATGCAAACTACCGTGGATGCTGGAATAAAAAACTGAAATTGCAGGAGAAACTCAGTGGATCTGGCAGCGTCTTTGGAGAGAGAAATACAGAGTTGACATTCAAGTCCTCTTCTCTGGAACACAGTCAAGGCTTCAGGTGAACAACCTTGGATCAGAAAAAGTCATTAACCTGAAATGTATATTTCAGGCTGACCTCCTGCATACCTCAAAATTTTATAACATCATCAAGACAGCACTCACACATTACTTTAGTGAGTTAGAAAAGCCCCAGCTACTCCTGTAAAAGTTATAATTATAAAAGGTCTACTGATCTGAAAAAGGCCCTTTGGCCCATCGAGTCTCGGCTAGTTAAAAACCATCCAAGTTTTCTAATCTGATCTTCCAGCACTTTACCCTCCGGCCTTGTATGTTTTGTATCTCAATGACACATTTAAATAGTATCAGAGATAATGGGAACTGCAGATGCTGGAGAATTCCAAAGATAATAAAATGTGAGGCTGGATGAACACAGCAGGCCAAGCAGCATCTCAGGAGCACAAAAGCTGACGTTTCAGGCCTAGACCCTTCAGCAGAGGAAGGGTCTAGGCCTGAAACGTCAGCTTTTGTGCCCCTGAGATGCTGCTTGGCCTGCTGTGTTCATCCAGCCTCACATTTTATTATCTTGGACACATTTAAATACTTCTTTAATGTTATCAGAGACCCTCGATCTGTCACCTTTGCAGTTTGACATTCCCACCACCCTCTGGGTGAAAAAGCTTTTCCTCATATTTCGTCTCAACCTCCTAAACATTCTTTAAATGTGTGTCCCCTGAACAGTGACCCCTTCACCAAAGGGAGGAATTTCTTCCTGTCTTGCCTGCCTGTGCCCCTCATAATTCTACACATCTCAATCATGTCCCCTCTCTGTCTCCTGCATATTTGTCTTTGCTCTATATTCACATCCCAATGCCAGCTACAAGTCTCCTCACTCCACTGTCACCAGCAGTTGTGTTTCTATGTTCCAAGGCCACCAAAAATGAGATGTAGGACAGTAAGCGTAATTCACTAGGCAGCATGCATGTCTCAGAATCTGAAGGCTGTAGGTTTGATTCTCACTTTTGGGCCCCACACCTCAGGAAGGATATACTAGCCCTGGAGCGTGTCCAGCGGAGATTCACACAGATGATCCCTGGAATGGTAGGTTTAACGTATGATGAATGGCAAAGGATCCTGGGATTGTACTCAGAGTCTAGAAGGTTGAGGGGAGATCTAATAGAAACTTACAAGATAATGTCTGGTTTAGAAGGGGTGGATGCTCGGAAGTTGTTTCCGTTAGGCAGGGAGACTAGGACCTGTGGGCACAGCCTTAAAATTAGAGGGGATAAATTTAAAACTGAAATGAGACGACATTTCTCCAGCCAGATAGTTGTGGGCTTGTGGAATTCATTGCCGCACAGTGCGGTGGAGGCCGGGGCGTTGGATGCCTTCAAGGCAGAGATCGACAAATCCATGATCTCACAAGGAGTCAAGGGCTACGGGGAGAGTGCAGGGAAGTGGAGTTGAAATGCCCATCAGCCATGATTTAAATGGCAGAGTGGACTTGATGGGCCGAATAGCCTTACTTCCACTCCTATGTCTTATGGTCTTATGGTCTTAGAACTGTTCTAAGGAAGGTTCTCCAGCCTATTCAGCCTCTCCTTATAACTCGAGCTCTCCAGTCCTGGAAACATCCTGGTAAATATTTTCTGCACTATCTAATTTGATAATATTCTTCCTAAAGCAGGGTTACCACAGCTGTACACAGTACTCCAAAAAGTAGCCTCACAAGTGTCCTGAACAACTGCAACATGATGTCCATGTTCCTATACTCAATGGTGTGGAAATGAAGGCAAGTGTGCCAAAACCCTTAAGGAACTGCGTACCTGTACCCCTCAGCCTGTGCAAATCCTGCTCTTTACATCTTACTGAAATGCAACACTCTGCATTTATCTTCATTAAACTCCATTTGCCACTCCTCAGTTTACTGGCCCAATTGATCAAGAGCCTTTTGAAATCTTAGATAATCTTCTTCACTGTCCACTATACCACCAATCTATATTCTCGTGTGTATAAGTGACAAAACAACAGTGGGCCCAGCACTGATCCCTGATAGTCACGGGCCTCCAGTCGGAAAAACAACCCTCCACCACTACCCTCTGTCTCGTGCCATCAAGCCCTTTGTGGGATGTAGGCATCGCTGGCTGTGCCAACATTTATTGTCTGTGCTGGAAACACAAAGTGCCAGAAATCACAGCAGGCCAGGCAGCAAGCTTGGAGAGAAAGCAAGCCGATGTTTTGCATCTAGATGACCCTGCTCTTGCTACCAGTGATGCTGCATGACCTACTGTGATTTCTAAAATGCTTTGTTTTCAGTACAGATTCCAGAATCTGCTGCAGTTTGCTCCTCCTTTAATCGCCCATCCCTAGTTGCCCCTTGAGAAAGTGGTGGTGAGCTGCCTTCTGAACCGCTGCAGCCTATGTGCTGTCGGTGGACCCACGATGCTATTAGGAAGAATTAACCAAGTTCTCAAATCGATTACCAATTACCTGGCAAAATCTGTCAGGATTTTATCAGTAGGAGCGACCACTGAAGTTATTGCAGGGAATCAGTTCCGTCTCCCCATTGAGGACTCCTTCCATCTTTTTGCATCGCATTAGCAGCGTGCAAAAGAGGCTGACACTTCGTACTGTTTTCACTTCTCAAAGCTGGTTATGCAGGAGGCACTGCGGGCTGTTATCATTTCTTTTTTTCTCAAATCACCCAAGTTATCTTTTCTGCTCACCTTTATCCTCCCACAAATAAATCACCCAGGGACCCAAATCAATTACCAGTAGCTTGGAAAATCCACCAAGGCTCATACAATGTCACCAAGACTGAGGGAAAGGCCGGGGGCAGGAGGGTTCTAAACTACAAGGGGGTGGGGGGGGGGGGGGTCAACGAATCCCTACAGTGTGGAAGTAGGCCATTCAGTCCATCGAGTCCACATTGACCTTCCATAGAGCATCTCACCGGACCCACCAGCAACACACCCCCACCCTGCCCCTGTAACCCTGCATTCCATGGCTTACATCCCTGGGCACTATGGGCAATTTAGCTTGGCCAATTCTCACGCCCCTGCTGCGGTGCCCACCTCTCACACCAAAGGATAGGCTAACTTTTTTTTTTACAAGTAATGGCTCCTGAACATGTTTGACAATGCTTCAGCCCAGAAGAAGAAATTGTCTTCCCTGAAAAACCAGGCCTCATTGTGTCCACAGTTCCTCAGAAGCCAGTCTGCTCCCCACCCCCCCAACCCTTCACCACGTAGTCCAACATCCCTCCCACCAAGAACCACCCCCAACTCATAATCAATTCTCCCTGATTCCCACGTCCAAGCTCACCATTAAGTCGTCGCTGGAAAATTCAATCCCCATCACCCTGACCAATTTATAATTAATTGCAACTTCTTCACACAAGGAGTTCAGGCCAGCTACAAAAGGTAACATATCTCTGGTTTCAATGTGAGAGGGATTAATCTTGGAAATATGAGTTTTTCACTTCAATCCCTCAGCATTTTATCGCTATTGCATAATTTTCCACTTTCCCACAATGTGATTCCTTTTGAATTAAAAAGAGGTCACATATGTTCCTGCACAACAGTTGACCCACGTGACAGTTTCTGGGTAAAATAAGCATATCTCATTAAATAAATTAATTACTCAACCAGGCATTAAACGCTATCATTTACTGATCGAATGGCTGGGCTGCATTTATTCTGGATGAGTCACACGTTGATACAGGAAATACTTCACATCTCTTCTGCCTCGGCTTTTCAATTATATTGAAATTATATTGTCTAAGACATGGTTCCCCACCCCCACCACCGATGGATGTTCAGTATTCAGAGAATGATACAGCACAGGAGGCCATTCAGCCCAACATGCCTGAGTCAGCTGTGTCTTAAATCTGTTTGATTACAAGGGCTATGACAGAGAGAGAGTAGGCCATGCAGCTTGTTGTGCCATTTGATAAGATCTTGGCTGATCCGAATGAAGTCTTCAATTCACTTTCCTGGCTGCCCCCAAAACACTTTACTCCTTCATTGATTGGAACAGAAGGGCTTTGAAACCAAAGTAGGCCATTCGGCCCTATGGCCACATTCCATAACCGCATATTGCTCTTCCCTTTCTCCTGGATGCATCAATTTTAACCCTCAAAATATTTATCTGACACTCTTCCAAATGCCGTCATTCAGTGCCGTCTCACCAGCCTTTCATCCCAGGCCTTGGCAGCTCACTGTGAAAAAACAAAGTACCTTATTGGAGCAACAGAACGGGGTCGTTTATCTTGTCAAGTCTGTGCAGCAGCAATTCAACAAGTGCCCATCCCCCCTGATCTCTGTGTAGCCATCAGTGTTCTTCCTTTGCAGATACTAACTCAATTCCCCCTTGAACGGCTGAATTCCCACTCCCTCAGGTAGTGCCCTCCTGCCCATCACCTAGTCTGCCGGAGAACCTTTCTCCAAAAGTCACAATTGGTTTTTTTGCCAATTGTCTACATCTGTGCTCTCGGTCTCTGGTTCTCCATCCTTTTACCAAACCGGACTATCTTTCCTCTAGTTCTTCTTCAGGCCCTTATGATTTTAAAAACCTCTGTCAAATCTCCTTCGCCAAATGCAGAAGTGCCAACTTCACAGAATCTCAACAGTGATGCAGCGGGCCATTTGGCCCATCAAATCCACACCAACCAGACCTACCCCTCTACTCTATCCCTGTAGCCCCATATTTCCCATGGCTAATCAACTTAGCTTATACATCCCCTGGATCCGATGGGCAATCCACCTAACCTACACATTTGGAATAAACCAGAGCACCTGGTGGAAACCCAAACAGACATGGGGAAAACATGCAAACTCCACACCGACTAAGGGTGGAATTGAACCCAGGTCCCTGGTGCTGTGAGGCAGCAGTGCAAACCACTGAGCCACTTCATGCTCCCCTAATCTTAAACTTCCCTAATCTACACGCACATGAAGCTCCTCATCTCCAGAAGCATTCTTGTGAATCTCTTCAAGGTAAGATGGCTCTGGTTTCAATGCTTCCCAAAAGTGTATTCCCCTCTAATAGAGACTGTTCTAGTTTAAAAGCAGCATTATGGCATAATGTGATATCTGTGACCCAGACTGTGGGCATGTCTGTATGGAAGAAAGCCTTTTACTCTTACTTTCTCAGTTGCAGAAGGTACAAAAGCACTTTGCAGCCGATGAAGTACACTGGAAGGAAGTATTGTCACTGATGCAATGGCAAAAATGTGACAACCAATTTGTGCACAGCAAACAGCAATGCGATAATGATGAGATAATCCATTTCTCCAAGATAACAGTTGAAGGGTAACTATTAGCTTGGAACTCATTTAGCCAATGCAAGGAATGGAGGGATTGTCTTATGAGGAGAAGCGAAGTAGGTTGGGCCTGTCCTGACTGGAATTTAGAAACATGGGAGGTGACCTTATTGAAAAATAAAAGATTCTTCGAGAACTCAGAGTCATAGAACTGCACAGGACAGAGCCAGACTCTTCGGTCCAGCTCGTCCTGATATCCTAAATTAATTTAGTCCCATTTGCTAGCATTTGGCCATATCTCTTTAAATCTTTCCTATCCATGTACATGTCCAAATATCTTTTAAATGTGGCAACTGTACCAGCCTCTACCATTTCCTCTGGCAGCTCACTCCACACACACATACCACCCTCTGCGTGAAAACGTTGCCCCCTTAGGTCCATTTTAAATCTTTCTCCATTCATCTTAAACCAATGCTTTTGACTTGAGAGGGTAGATTTGGAAAAGTTGCTTTCCACTGTGAGATAGTCTTAGACTAAGGGGCGTAATCACAAAATAAAGGGGTGTCACATCTAAGACAGCGTTGTGGAGGTATTTCATCTCAGAGGGTCGTGAATCTGTGGAATTCTTTACTGCAGAGGACTGAGTTTGGGTCATTAAGCATATGTAAGGTTGAGACAGACAGATTTTTAACCAGTAAGGGAATCAAGGGGTTAAAATTGTATCAGAGATAATGGGAACTGCAGATGCTGGAGAATCCAAGACAACAAAGTGTGGAGCTGGATGAACACAGCAGGCCAAGCAGCATCTTAGGAGCACAACAGCTGACGTTTCGGGCCTAGGCCCCACCCTTTCTGATGAAGGATCTAGGCCCGAAACGTCAGCTTTTGTGCTCCTGAGATGCTGCTTGGCCTGTTGTGTTCATCCAGCTCCACTCTTTGTTATCAGGGAATCAAGGTGTATATGGGAAAAGACAGGAAAGAGGAGTTGAAGGTTGTCAGATCAGACATGGAGCAGCAGACCCGAAGGGCTGATTGGCCTATTTATGTTTCTACATTTTATGACTTTCTCTCGCGCTTAACACCGTTTATCTGGAAAGGATTCACAGAAACTCTATTTAACATCTTATCCCAAAATTGGCACCACAGGCAGTGCAGCATTTCTTCAGCACAGCACCAGGTGTATCAGCCTAGATTTCTAGATTTTGAGATAGTGCTTCTTGACTAGGGCTTGAAACAGTGACCTTCTGTCTTCGAGATCAGAATAAAGTGCAGAGAGTACTCATGACAAATGAAATACAGTCTGACAGCAGCACTCCGAAATTTCATGTGTTAACCATCTGCTTTTTACAACAGCAATACTACAATTAGGTTTCAGGATAATCATGAAAATTAAACATGATGGAAATGGATGAACAGAGAAAGGCTGCAAAGTGCGCTCTTTATACAAGGCTTCCAAATCCCTGGAAGCCATAAAGTCAGCCAAACACCACGCTAATTATCCCTGATTAATACAATTAACACCACATCATTTACTCATGTATATTGATAAAATAGTTTGTTACTAAGTGATAAATTTAGAGTAGATACATTCGCTTTCCTCTGAGCTAGAGAGAATCAAAGCTCTCACTACTTCGATTCCTCAGGTATTGGTGAGGACTCACTCGGCAGAATTGTCGTCGGAGGCAAAAGGTTTCAGTCTTACTCCAGGAACTTTAGACAAAAATGTCATCTAACTCTGCTAGTGCTGCACTGAGATTCTATTTCTTTCCAGGCGAAATTCAAAAGGTGTAGAAAATGGGGACAGGAGTAGGCAATTTGGCCCGTTGAACCTGTTCTATCATTTAATATGATCATGGCTGATCATCCAACAGAGTCCAAAATTCCCACTTTCTGCCTGTACCCTTTGATCCCTTTAGTTCTAAGAACTATATCTAACGTCTTCTTGAAAACATTCAAATGATTTGCATTTATGCAATCACTTTCATAAATGCAGAATGCCCCAAGTGCTTAACAGACAACAAACTATTGTTCATAGTGGAATTGCTTGTCACACAAGAAATAAGACACCCAAAAATAACAATGTGACCCAACGGTGTGAAGGTCTCATATTCCATCTTACCTCGAATCACTGGAAGCATGACACTCTACTGTTTAATATTAGCCCAGACACTTATGTGCCTGAAATATATATTTTCACATGGCAGTCGTAATAAATGTCTGTTGATTTTTCAACACCACAATATCGACACCCAGTTACTAGAGGTAACATAAGCACTGCTGCTGCAGGTTACACACCCTGGAGGTGCAGACACACACACAGAGACACACACACACAGACCAATAAATGCTGTGGGATCTTCACTATCCAGGAGAGAAGGCAGGCAGCACTTGGGGATTAACGCTTCATCTTCTCAGGTCATGCATCACTTGTTCAGTATTAGAGTTTCAGGGTAGAATCTTGTGCTCAGATCCTGAATGCTTGTCCTCTAAGGCACGAGCAGTGCCAACTCATCCATGGCTATCAAAAGCCATTAGACTGACATTCCCACTGCTCTTTCAAGGTGGACCCAAGGCCAGTTCCATGATGTGATTGTCTATTAAGAGCAGGGTAGATCCAATCAGATGGTTTCTTTTATGTACCAGAGTCTGCAAAAGGAAATGGCTGCAAGATGGTTAAGGAGAAAATCGTAGAAGACACTTCATAAATATAAGATTCTCTTTCGTTGCAGAGGGCGATGGTGTAGATTGGATTTCTTACAATGTAGTCCTCTGACACTGAGAAAAATGTGTTCACCAACCACCTGCTGAGCTGTGCACTCAACATTGCTGCAGCAAGGTGCTTTTCCAAAGAAAGACAAAAAAACGTATTAACTGGCAGAGTGTGGTGAATTACAAAGATTTGCATATTTGGGATTTTAAAATTCCACTTGTCAAATTAGAATTATTCACCTTCATCTCCACTAAGCTGAAAAGCAAAGCAACCTGCCGAGCACAGATCTTTTTCCAGTTCTCATCCTATATTAGTTCTTCCTGCCTTGCTTATCTTGTATTTTTCATTGCGGTTTCTTTTCCCCTGTCTGTCAACACTTCCCCTATCATTTTCTACTCCCACACCCCCTCGCCTCACTGCTGCCTGACCGGAAAGATCTAAAGGGTCCTGCAACCCAGCAGCAATGCACAACGTCAGCCAGAATACAGTGCTCACACTCTCTACAGAATAGTAGTTCTGTGCACCATAATCCTACCAGGACATGGGGCTACTCGCTCATTAGATAGAGGAAGAGAGATGACTGGTGGCGTTTTAACCAGAGGGTCACCACACCTCAGGGAAGGAATCAGAATAAGAGAGCCTTTCATGGGTAACTTCAGCGAGTACAGGAATTGAACCCATACTATTGGTATCGCACAGCATTACGCACCAGTCACCCAGCCCGCTGAGCTAAAAACTCAACAGGTCTCCTCGGACAGCACTCTCCTAACCTGCCACTTCCAGAAGCTAGTAAGGCAGGGTAGACAGGAGCACACGGGTGGTGAGGGCCTGGCATGGACGCAAGGCCAGCGTAGACTTGGAGTTAGTAAGAACTGCAGATCCTGGAGTCAGAGATAACAGAGTGTGGAGCTGGAGGAACACAGCAGGCCAGGCAGCATCAGGAGAACAGGAAAATGGGATGTTTCAGGTCGGGACCCTTCTTCAGAAATGGGGGACGGGGAAGGGTGAAGGGAGCTCCAAAATAAATAGAGAGGAGGGGTGGGGCTGGGGAAGGAAGGCGGTGATAGGTGAGTGCAGGCAGGGAGTGGTGGGGATTGGTCAGTGAGGTGGGAGAAGCGGAGAGGTGGGACAGAAGATGGGCAGGTTGTGTCAGGTCAAGGAGGGAGGGTTGAGGGGTAGGGTTAGACATGAGATGATGCCAGGGTGGGGAGATTTTGAAACTGGTAAAGTCCACATTGAGACCATTGGGTTAAAGGCTCCCAAGGCAAAATATGAAGTGCTGCTCTTTCAGTTTTCGGACGGCATTGTTGTCACACTGCAGGAGACCCCGGATGGACATGTCACCCAGCAAGTGGGAGGGGGAGTTGAAATAGCTCATGACTGGAAGGTGTTATAGTTTGTCATGAACACAGCACGAATGTTTCACCTCTACACTGGTGAGACCAATTGGAAGCTGAGAGTCTGCTTTGTAGAGCACCTGCACTCTGTCCACCCAACGCCATAACTCTAAACAAAAATAGAAATTATTGGAGAAACCTCAGCAGCTCTGGCAGCAGCTGTGGAGAGAAATCAGAGTTGACATTTCAGGTCCAGTGGCCCTTCCTCATGGTGCCTTTACTTTGGCTAGCCCACCCAGCCAACACTTCCCTGGACATTCCAGGGCAATATTCACCATGGTCAATCCACCCAATCCTGCACTGAGAGAGGAAACCAGAGCACCAGGAGGATACATACTCAGGAAAACGTCTGTGTGGAGTCTGCAAGTTGCCAGATGCTGGAATTGAACCTGGGTCCCCAGTGTTATAAGGCAACAGTGTTATCCCTAACCTTTGGTTAGTTCAGTTTGTTGGATAACAAGGTGTCGAGCTGGATGAGCAGGATTATCTCAGATTCTCCAGTTCATCCAGCTCTACACCTTGTTATCTCAGATTCTCCAGCATCTGCAGTTCCTACTATCTCTGAATCAGTCTGTTGAATGACTGGTTTGCAGTGTCAACAGTATTGGTTCAATTCCTGAACCAGCTGAGATTACCATGAAGGTTCTGCCTGCTCAATGTTGCCCAGTTCCTGAGGTTTGACGGCCTTCAAATAAACACCACACTGACAAGTGTCTCTCTGTGGCAAAGTGGGACTATGGTGATATAGAGATAGTAGGAACTGCCAACGCTGGAGAATCTGAGATAACAAGGTGTAAAGCTGGATGAACACAGCAGGCCAAGCAGCATCAGAGGAGCAGGAAAGTTGACATTTTGTGTCTGGGCCTTTCTTCAGAAATGGCAGAAAGGAAGGGGATTCTGTAATAAATAGATTGGGGGGGGGCGGTGATAGCAGTTGGATAGTGGAGCAGATAGGTGGAGAGGCCAAGGAGGCGGGGATGGAGCCAGTAAAGGTGAGTGTAGATGAGGAGTTAGGATGGGGCTTGGTCAATTGGGAGGGAGAGGCAGGTAGGTGGGAGGGAAGACGGACAGGTCAAGGAAGCATGGGTGAAGCTAGTAGGTAGGAAGTGAGGGTGGGGGTTGGTCAGTGGGGTGGGAGGAGCAGATATGAGAGAGAAAAAATAGACAGGTCAAAGAGGCGGGGACAAGCTGGGTTGGTCTTGGGATGCAGTTGAGGGAGGGGAGATTTTGAAGCTTGTGAAGTCCACAATGAGACCATTGGGCTGCTGGATTCCCAAGTGGAATATGAGGTGCTGTTCCCCTAGCCTTCAGGTAGCATCATTGTGACATTGAAGGACACCCAGGATGGACATGTCGTCCAAGGAGTGGGAGGGGGAGTTGAAGTGGTTTGCGACTGGGATATAGTTTTTTTTTCCCCTTGTACACATCTCCCACCTTGTTACAAAGGAGTCAATTAAAACAGATTATCTGCTTATTGCTGCATTGCAGTCTGTGGGAGCTGACTTCTTCCAGATCGTACAGCAGATCGGGACTTCCTGTGATTCTGAAAGGCACAACGTAAATGCAAGGTGGTTTATTTTTGGCCGAGTCAACCATGGAGCTCTCTGGTGAAGGCAAAGTCAAACGCTGTTCATTTCACAGTCGAATGGCCTGCCAAATATCACAGGGCAGATCGGGCAAGGAGGAAGGGCATCTGAGCACATTTGCTGTTGAGCTCTTAAGACGGAGTCAATGCTTTCGGGGGAAGAAAGAGAAACATTAGCAGAGAGAGAGGGGAAAGAGTAAAAAGCTCCAGGGAATGCCAAGATAATTGTGTGAAACTCTGTACTTGCACTAATTACGCAACGTACTTCACCACCAGCTGGGAGACGCTTACGATCCACGATTGGAATTTAACCATTGGCTGCAACTTCAGAGAATCTCTAGATGGGGAAACAGGCCGTTCAGCCCATCAAATCCTCACTGACCCTCCAAAGAGCAATCCACCCAGAACCAGCCCCTGACTGTACCTAATCCTAGTAACCCGCAATGGCCAATCCACCTAACCTGCACGTCTTTGGGCAGTGGGAGGAAACTGAAGGGCCCAGAGGAAACCCACACAGTCATGGGGAGAATGTGCAAACTTCACACAAAGTCACCCGAGGGTGGAACCGAACCCAGGTCTCTGGCACTGTGAGGCAGCAGTGCTAACCACTGAGCCACCGCTACCATTCCGGAACAAGCTGCCGAGGTCACAGCACTGTGTTATCCAGATCATGATGAAAAACCTTCTCTGTACCCTCTCCAAAGCATCCACATCCTTCTGGAATGCATGCATTATTCCAAAATGCTAACTAAAGATTTATACAGTTGTAACATAACTTGCCAACTTTTATATTTAGTACCCTGGCCGACGAAGGCTAGCTTGCAGGATGCCTTTTCTTGACCACTTTATTCAAATTTCCGAAGAGTGGAGATGGGGGTGTGCAAAGCAGGTAGTGGGGAAGAGTGTTTTCCTCCTTCGCATTGTCACATTCCCTGACCAGGGCTTCAGGGGCTCAGCCTCATCAAGAGTTTGCACAACAGCCTTGTACTCAATGTAGCAATGTAAACACAGCAACACACTGGTGACAAGAACATTTTTTTTTCAACAATGTACCAAATTAAAACATGTTTTAAAAATGCACAAATCTGACAGTCACTTTCCTAAACATAGTGCATGCAATCAGCAAAAAAGAATGAAGTGTCTTAAAAAGCCCACTGACGACAGTCTCTGAAAAGGAGCTCCTTCCCAACATTCAGTGAGGCTTCCCGAAGGAGTAATTCTCCCAGCTGCTTGGAGTTACAGCGAGTTCAGTAATGGACTCGAGGGGCAAAAAAGTCGTGCTTCAATTCTACAAACCTTGGTGAGACAGGTAATGCCTCACTGTGCTGGAAAAATCACACCTCTCTATTCCTCCAGTCATCACCAAGGTTCAAAATATTTTTCAAAGTCTGCAATTTACAGGTTAACAGGACCAGTATTTTGCATTTAACAAGGACTACTTATGACATCACATAACTCTACAGGTTAAAGCTCTAACCTCCCTCTGGAGATACCCCTCCATGTATGTACATGTGAGGTGGAGATTCCAGTGTTGGACTAGGGTGGACAACATCAGAAGTCACATGACACCAGGTTATAGTTCAAAAGGTTTGTTTAAAATCAGAAGCTTTCAGAGCGTTGCTCCTTCATCAGGGAAAGTTCAAGGATTCCAGCCCTTCGGTGCACCATGGTCCCAATGGATCCATTGAGATCCCCATTCACGTTCCCCCTCCCCCGCACACAGTCTCAGCAAGGTACGACATATGTCCACTCTTGGCCAAAGGTTATGTTTTCAGACACAAGGAATAAACAAACCACCTCAAAATACACAATACAGTACAGCACAGCACAGAGCAGGAACAGGCCCTTTGGCCCATCAAGTCTGTGCTGCTTTCTATTCCTTATGTTGACCTGCTACATACTGCCCATGCGTGGTTTCTATCCCTCTGTTCACCTCACCTTCATGTCTTTATCAAGATATGCCCTAAACGTTGCCTCTATTGGCAGTGCATTCCAGGCACCCAACACCCTCTGTGTGGAAAAAACTTTTACTTGCACTTCTTCCCTGAACTTCCCGTCTCTCATCCTGAACCTGTGCCCTCCTGTAGTTGAGCTTTCCACCTTGAGAAGAAGCCGCCGACTTTCCACCCTATTCGTGCCTCTCAATTTTGTAGACTTCTATCGGGTCGGTCCACCGCCTTTCCAGTGAAAACAGAGTTCGTCCAACCTCTCCACGTACCTAAAACCCTCAAGGCCTGGCAACATGCTGGTAAACCTTCTCTGTACCTTCTCCAAAGCATCCACATCCTTCTGCAATATTCCAAATTGCTAGCTAACGATTTATACGGCTGTGACATAACTTGCCAACTTTTATATTTAATACCCCGGCCGACGAAGGAGAGCATGCAGCATGTCTTTTCATGACCACTTTATCCACTGGTGTTGCCACATTCAGGAATCTGTGGACATGAACGCAGCCAGACCTAGCAGGTGACTGTAACAATGACGTCCTGCATGTCTGCTAATATCCCAATCTCAGAGGACACTCAGATCAAATTTCCGAACATGACTTGTCACTTGTGAGAAGTGGTTCAAGTGTCCCATTTTGCAGGATTGTAGGCCGCAGCAATGAAGGATGTAAACTGCCTAAAGTAAGGCGAATCACAGCATAGCGTGCTCAATGTGAGGCTGGATGAACACAGCAGGCCAAGCAGCATCTCAGGAGCACAAAAGCTGACGTTTCGGGCCTAGACCCTTCATCAGAGGGTCTAGGCCCGAAACGTCAGCTTTTGTGCTCCTGAGATGCTGCTTGGCCTGCTGTGTTCATCCAGCCTCACATTTTATTATCTTGGAATCTCCAGCATCTGCAGTTCCCATTATCTCTGATAGCGTGCTCAATGTTCTTGCTGTCTCTCAGAGTAAAGCAAATGCCTCTGCTCCAACATAAAAATGAATGGAAAAGCATTTGTTTGTTTAAAACCAAATGTAACAGTATCCATTTCCATGAGATTAATTCTCACCTGTTAAAGTTCATGAACAGCAGTCCATTAACATCTCTGACCTTTGACAAGCGACAACACTTGTGTTGAGAAACTGAATGTTTCAAACAGACAGAGGTGCAGTATCATCATCATCTATACGAGTTGATTTATCAGGTCGTGCCCTACAGTTTAACACACTATACTGAATGATTACAGATAAGGAGTTCCGTGGGGAAGTGCTGAAAAATATTCAGCACCTTGCAACAGCAACAATATTAACAAGGGTGAGTTTCAGAAAAAAGTAAATGTATTGACGTATGACAGTGATCAGCTCAATTCAAACAGGCACAAATGCAGATTGAGAACCGTACGTCAGGATTAGAACTTATTACAAAATCTTTTAAATCAACTAAATTGCGAACCTAGGTTCTGCGCACCTAGGCTGATTCACCAACCAATTGAAAACTCAGGCTGTATCTCTGAACCAGTCGTGATAGTTAACAGCAACTTTACTCACTTGATATCACTCCTGGCTTAGAATGAGTGCTAAAGAACATGGGTTCAAACCCCTTCTGGAAAAGTATTTTTTCAAAACCCTTGCTTTTGAAGTAAGCAATCATTCTGCAGATGTGAGTGTCATTGGGTAACGTCAGTATTTCTTGTTTCTTCCAAACTGCCCCCGGAGAAGGTGGTGGTGGCAATCTATTCCCACAAATTACTTGCTAAGCGTACTTTTGTACTGCTGTTAGGTTGCTTTTCTTATGAAGAGAGATTGAGCAGTCTCAGTTTATAGTCGCTAGAACATAAGAATAGGGGCAGGAGTCGGCCATTTGGCCCACTGAATATGCTCTGCCACTCTATAAGTATGTGACTGATCTTTTCGTGGGCTCAGCTCCAGTTACCCGACCCCACCACCATTCCTTTACTGTTCGAAAAATCTATCTTTGCGTTAAAAACATTTAATGGGGTAGCCTCAATTGCTTCACTGGACAGGAAATTCCACGATCCACAACGCTTCAAATGGAAACGCTTCTCCTCAACTCAGTCTTAAAACAGCTCCCCCTTATTTTGAGGCGATGCCCCCTGTTTCTAATTCCACCTGTCAGTGAAAGCAACCTCCCTGCTTCGAACTTAACTATCACCTTTATTATTTTATGAATCTGTAAGATCCCTGTAATTCTCCTAAATTCCATTAAGTATAGCCCCAGCCTACTCAATCTCTCCTCATAAGCCAACTCTCTCAATTCTAGTTGAGAATAATGAGGAAGACCTAATTGCTCCATAAAGATGCTGAAGGGAATTGGCAAAATAAACATACTGAGCATGTCTCCTGTTATGGGGGAAGCTAGCACAAGAGGTAAGAGTTTCAGGATAAGTAGATTTAAAACAGCTACATGGAGAAATGTTTTCAAAGGGTCATAAATCTGTGGACTTCACTATCCCAGATTGTGGTGGACAGTGGGATACTCAATAAATTTAAGGAGGAGATAGACAGAATTTTAATTAGTGATGCATTAAAAACTTACGGAAAACAGGCAGGAAAGTGGAGTTGAAGCCGAGCTGAGATCAGCCATGATCATATTAAATGGTCGAGCAGGCTCTGGAGGTTTTAATGGCCCTCTCCTGCTCCTGGTTCTAATGATTTCAAGGATTTGAACCCAGCTTTGGAGCAACTGCGGCATCATATTTCCACATTGGTTTGGCATGTAATTTGGTGAGAATCTCAGGGCTGGTGGCCTTCCCATTTACCAGCTCCTTTGACCCTTGAGAGTTTGAATATCACAGCTTTAAACACATGACTCAAGGCTTCAAAACCATGCTATGGGTCTGTTAACTGTCTGCTGAAACTGAAGCAGAGACAAAGTTAAAGAATGCATGGCTCAATCTGAAGAAACCAAAGATCTCTCTCTCTTCTCCCAGGCAAATATACACCCTCAACCCCGGCCCCCAAATGACAAGGCGATAATTCAAGATTAACAGGTTTGTGAGAATCCATCGTTATTATACATGATGGTCACGCATTCACCCACGTGACTCTTCAAACGTAATTCATTGAACATGAAGTGCTGTGAGACAGTTTAGATTCAGAGTTATACAGCACAGAAACAGACCCTTCGGCCTCATTCATTTGTGCCGATCTGTTAGCCTAAATTAATCTGGTCCCATTTGCCAGCATTTGGTTCATATCCCCCTGTACCTTTCATATTCATATCCATCCAGATGCCTTTTAAATGTTGTAATTGTACCAGCCTCCACCACTTCCTCTGGCAGCTCATTCCATACACACACCACGCTCTGTGAAACAGTTGACTCTTAGGTGCCTTTAAAAAAAAACTTTCCCTTCTCACCTTAAACCCATGCCCTCTAGTTTTAGACTCCCCTGACATAGGAAAAGGACGTTGCCTATTCACCCTATCCCTGCCCCACATAATTTTATAAATCCCTGTAATATCACTGCCCCAGACTATTCAGCCTCTCCCTGTAGCTCAAACATTTCAACCCCAGCAACGTCCTTGTAAAGGTAATAAGAACTGCTGATGTTGGAGTCAGAGATAACACAGTGTGGAGCTGGAGGAACACAGCAGGCCAGGCAGCAGAGGAGCAGGAAAGCTGACGTTTCTTCAGAAGGGTCCTGACCCGAAACGTCAGTTTTCCTGCTCCTCGGATGCCGCCTGGTCTGCTGTGTTCCTCCGGCTCCACGCTGTGTTGTCTCAACATTCTTGTAAATCATTTTTTGAACCCTTTCAAAGTTTCACAACATTTTTTCCCTAAGCAAGGAGACCAGAATTGCACGCAGAATTCCAAAAGGGGCCTAACCATTGTCCTGTACAGCTGCAACATAACATGCAATGCATTGACCAATGAAGGCAAGCATGCCAAATGCATTCTTCACCACCCTGTCCACCTGCGACTCTGCTTTCAAAAGAACTATGCACATACACCCCTGGAGCTCTTTGTTCAGCAGCACGCTCCAAGGCTCTCCCATCAAGTGTATAAGTCCTGCCCTGATTTGCCTTACCAAAGTGTGACACCACACATTTATCTAAATTAAACTCGATCTGATGTGTGAAACGGAATTGGACAAGATGCAAATCTTTTTATGTGACATTTTATTTGGAAGATATGTGGCGCTAAAATCATTTAAGTGGGGCAATCTGCACTTCACCATTTATCACCAGATATCAGTACAAACAGTTTACAACTGATTACACTAATTTAAGATTGTTGAAAACGTGTGATCATGCCATATGAAAATGAAGCAGTGGTAATATTAAAATGGAGCCACCCCGAGATCATGGTTGTTTATCTTCTGTCATATGAAGAATAAATGCATGGTTTTTTTTTGGTTTAGAGGGGATATTCTAGTAAATCATTGTCCATCTAACCACTTATGGGAACATTGCAACAGGAGTAGGCCATTAAGCCTCTTGAGCCTGTTCCATCATTCAACGAGACAATGACTGATCTGTAGCCTAACTCCGTATACCTGCCTTTAGTCCATATCCCTTAATACCTTTGCTTAACAAAAGAAGTTATCTACATCAGTTTTAAAATTAACATCTGATCCAGCATCCGCTGTTGTTTGTGGAAGGTAGTCTAGAATAAATTTGTTATAAAAATGTGTTTATATTCACACATAAGTTTTTAATGTTCATTCACATAACACCTACAATATGCATTGTAAAAATTCACCGAAGATCCTCAGACAGCACTCTCCAAACCAACAACCACTTCCATCCAGAAGGACAAGGTTAGTAGACACATGGAAACATCAGCACCTTCAAGTTCCTCTCCAAGTCACCCTCATCTTGCCTTGGAAATATATCACTGTTCCTTCATTGTCAGTGGGTCAAAATCCTGGTGAACCTACAGCATGTGGACTGCAGTGGTTCAAGAGGTCAGCTCACCACCACCTTGTCAAGGGCAACGAGGGTTGGAACAGCCAACGATGCCCATATCATGAGTTAATTTAAACAAAAGCCTGATGTCAGCTCCCTTCGTCCTAGATAGCAGTAAAATTTATGCAAATTAATTACCCTAGGTGATTTGAATGGTCATTTATACACTTGTGATAGTTATGGAAATAGTGGAAAAAATTACCACGGTGTTTCTGCAATCAGGGCCATGACACTACAACACATTCATTTTTGAAATGTGTTTAATTAAATGTAAAGTCCTTTGTGATAACCTTGGGAACTATAAATTTGCAATTTCTTTCTGAAATAAAAAGCATCAAAAGAACCAGTGTTTCACTGTGTGCACTTCTGGTCACTACACTATAGGAGGATTTAGAGACTTCAGAAAGGGTACAAAAGCAGTTTACCAGGATGTTCCCTGGATTGGGATTATTAGCTATAAGGAGGCACTGGACAACTTGGATTGCTTTTGCTGGACTGTTGGAGATTAAGGGGGCAACCTGATAGAAGTAAGTCAAATGATGACAGGCATGGATAGGGTGGATAATCGGAGTCTCTTTACCAGGTTCAATAGGGGATATAGGTTGAAGATGTGAGGGGGTAAACTTAAAAGGAGATGTGGGAGGAAAGTTTATAAAAAAATGCCTGGGGGAGTGGCAGAAGCAGATACCACAGCAATGTTTATGACGCATTTGGACAGACACATGAACAAGCAGGGAATGGAGGGATACGGACCAAGTGCAAGCAGATGGGATTAGTTTAGAATGGCATCATGGTGGGCACAGACATTGTGGGCCAAAGGTCCTGTTCCTTAGCTGTGCCGTTCCATGTCTTATTTACAGAACTTGTTTAATTTCCATTCTCACTTTTTTTGTTTTTTCATAGGATGTAGACAATGCTTTTCTCCCCCGCTTTATTCATTCTCGGGATGTGGGCATCGCTGGCTAGGCAGCATTTATTGCCCATCCCTAATTGCCAGAATCGACCACATTACTGTGGGTCTGGAGTCACATGTATGTCAGACCAGATAAGGATGGCAGTTTCCTTCCCTAAAGGGCAATAGTGCACCAGGTGGGTTTTTCCAACAGTCAACGATGGATTCACGGTCATCATTAGATTCTGAATTCCAGATTTTTTATTGAATTCAAATTCCACTATCTGCCGTGGTGGGATTTGAACCCAGATCCCCAGAATATTGTCTGGGTCTCTGGATTAACAGTCCAGCAATAATATCACTCAACCATTGCCTCCCCATCACTGTGAAGGATGCATTCTATCCTTAATTGCCCTTGACTGAGAGGCTTTCTTAGTCATTTCAGAAAATAGTCAAGTATCAACACCATTGCAGTGGCTCTGGACTCAGTTGCAAGCCAAACAGTGTAAGGACAGAGATCGTCGGAACTGCCGATGCCGGAGTCTGAGATAACAAAGTGTCGAGCTGAAAGAACACAGGAGGCCATGCAGCAGGAAAAAGCTGACATTTCAGGTCTGGACCCTTCTTCAGAAAAGGACAGAGTTTCTCTTCCTAGTATAAGATGAACCAGATAGGTTTTCTCACAGAAATCACAGTCACCATGGCTAACAGATAACTTTTCAATTCCTGATTTTTCTTCTATAAATTAGAATTTAAATTTGTCCAGCTGCCACAGTGATATTCGAGCTTGCACCTCTGCAACAGTATCCTGGGAGCTTTGGATTTCAAGTCCTGGGCTGTTATTGTAAAACACCATCTTCAAATGCATGGGAATATTTGACGTTTAACTTTCATGATCTATCCCGAAAGGGAGATGGGGACATCTACAACATACAGAAATTCAGGGATTGTCAGCTTCCTCTTGGGAGTTTGGAAAGTTCATGAAAAAGGAGCAAATAGGTTGACTCAATCTGCTGTTTGCAAAGAGTTGCTTCCTTAAGCTGCTGCCAATCTTATACTGACCACCTCATTACTCACTGCATCGGTCATCCATCCTCAATCTTGAGGGGAAACAGCCACAATAATGGTTTGTAACGTACCAAGCTCAGACTTGTCGTAGCTCAATAAATCGATACATTTGGGAAAGGAGATGGCCTTGAGGTATTTTTGCTGAACTGTTAATCCAGAGACCCAGGTAACATTCTGGGGGCCTTGGATTGAATCCTGCCATGGCAGATGGTGCAATTTGGATTCAATAAAAATATCGAGAATTAGGAATCTTAACAAATGGCCATGAATCCATTGTTGATTGTCAGGAAAACCCATCTGGTTCACTCATGACCTGTAGGGAAGGAAATCTGCCACCATTACCTGATCATGTGATGTGACTCTTAACACACTGTAATGTAGCTGACTTTTAATGCCCTCTGGGTGATTAGAGATGGGCAATAAATGCTGGCCTGGCTGGTGATCCCCTCATCCTGAGGGTGAACAAAAAACAAAAAAAAAGTCTTGCATCAAGTGTTAGTAGTTAACAATCCAGGCCATGGGCTGTCTCCATGATATCGCTGATCCCGTTTGGGATACAAAGTACAATTATAATCCTTGCGCCAACTCACTCAATTCTGACGGAAGTCAGAACTAGCATCTGCTCTGTCTCAATCACAGTATTGTTACAGTGCTGAAGGAGGCCACTCAGCCCATCATGTCTGCACAGGACCAATCTCCTGCATTTTCCCCATACCCCCACGCACCACTTCTGTCTAAATAATCATCCAATGCCTCCAGCAATATTCCAGGCTTGAACGTTGAATATTTTGAGTGATTACTTCAGCAAGTAAGCCAATGGCAAGCCTCTATCAAGAAAGGATGTGTAATTATTTAGAACCTTCTGCGTCCTCTGGATATTCCAAAGTGTTTCACTGCCCAATTAACAACTTTTCAAAAAGGCAGGTACTGCTGCGATACAAGTAAATGCAGAAAGCACACAACAAGATCCCATGAGCGACAGACAAGTGAGCAATTAATCCTTTTCCGCTAATGTTGGGCGAACTTTGCTGCTCTTAACTTCATTGTTGGGTTTTTTTTCATGGCCACATGACACGGCAGATGGGCTTCACTTTACAACTCATGTCAAAGACAGCACCACCAACAGTACAGCACTCTGTCGGCACTGCACTGGATTGTCAACCTGGATTATGTGTGCAAGTTTCAAACTGGGCTCGAATCTAATCTTTCCGATTGCCTCAGGTGGTAGCAAAAGGTGACTGGATGAGCACACTGCGATTTCCTGAAATTTAACATGCGTTTATGAAAGAGTCACGATGTGGGCAGCAGTTTTCAAACTCATTTCAAAAATGGACAGAGAATCTTATAAGAGGCAATTTGTTCTTCTTTTGCAAGCAAGCATTGCCAAATTTTGGGGGGGTGGGGTCATAAACACGGGGGGATTGATGAAGATTTCGCAGCATGACCCTGTTTGCGACAGGCAACTGCAGGCACTTATTATCTTTGGGAAAAGCTGCAGGAGATCTTTTTTTCCCCTACGTTTCAGAGGTGACAAGTTAGTGTTCCCAAACAGACAGGAACAATAAATCTCTCCCTTGTCTGCTCTCAAAAGTAGAGCAAGGTTACCTTTCTTGTTTCATCAGAGTACGATGCTAATGAAAAACGCTCCATGGTTCACCACACACCAGTGGGTGTAGGAAACGGTACACAATTTCAAAATGCTTATTGTTCCAAAGAAGGAGGGGAAGTACAGAATGCAAGGAGACTTGATGGCTAAGGATTTTACAGCATCAGCCCTGCATCTATTCTCCACATCATTCACGGCCACATTGCAATGTTCCCTTTACTGTATTGATAGGAGCTTTACCCCATCTAACTGTTTGACAATTCAAAAGTTGAGTATTTCTGAAGAAAGAAAGACTTATTTCTCTGAGACTCTGGGTCTTGCACTCATCAGGAATTCTTCTACGATTCTTAAATTCCGAATGGCAACAGATCTTTCAGCTCAGACAGCAGAAGGCATTTGGGTTCAACACATTATAAAGGCTGTCATTTCAACAGTGCGGGGGCCCACAGAAACATGGAAAATAGGAATAGACTATTCAGCCCTCAAGCCATCTCCACCATTCGATATATTATGGCCAATCATCCAACTCAGTGACCTGTCTCAACTTTTTCCCCATATCCTTTGATTGCTCTTCGACCCAAGAGCTATGTCTAACTCCTTCTTGAAAACATTCGATATTTTGGCCACAAGTGCTTTCTGTGGCAGAGAATTCTACAGGTCCATCACTCTCTGGGTGAAGAAATTTCTCCTCATCTCAGTCTGAAAAGACCTACCCTGTAGTCTTCAACTGTGACCCCTTGTTTCGGACTCCATAAACATCGGCAACATCTTGCCTGTATTTACCCTGTCTAATATATTTAAAATTTTATCAATTTCTACAAAATCCGCCCTAATTCTTCAGAACTCCAGTGAATATAGTTCTATTTGATCAGAGTTTGTCTTCATATGTCAGTCCTGCCATCTCAGGAATCAGTCTGGTAAACACTTGCTCCTTCAGCATACCTGAAATATCAAACCAAGTTAAAAGCTCAAGAGTTTTGAATGGAAACTGCGCCCGGCCTTCGAATCACAGTTAACAGCAACACGTAGCTCCATCTTTGGGCACTTGCATCAAATGTAAAAGATGCTTTCAAACACTTTGCACATTAGTCGAAGTGTAAGGGCAAGAACTAAACTCAAATAAAAAACATGGGAGGAAATCTTCCGCATGGCAAGTTGGATGTTGAGGAAATACTGATCATCTTGAGAGGACGTGATGTAAACTGATTTACACAAACTCCGTTTTGTATCATTTAGTTTCTGCTTGGAATTCAATTTTGGGGTGAATAATACATTGATTTACTGTGTTTCTGAACACAAGAATTAACTTTTAAGTACTTCTAATGCTGTGGAGATTTCGTTTGAAACAGTTCAAGAGAGCTACTTTGGCAGCATTAAAGGAATTTTGCTTACATTGTAATGTTTTAATATTTAGTAATGGGGAAGCACATGTAACATAGGATTTAGACAATTTTTTCAGGTTTAGTTTGTTTTGGAAGTTCTGGGAAGTACCTGGATGGAGGGCTCTGTACATAGAAGTGCTTCGGAGAAGGGGAGAATTTATAGATTAAAAAAAATCTTAAAGTAACGAGTTAGCAATTGTCCCAGATCATGGATTCCTAAAGTGTGGAAATAGGCTATTCAGCCGTTTGAGTGCACACTGCTCTGCCAAAGAGCATCCCACCCAGACTCACATCCCTACCCTATAATCCTGCATTTCCCATGGCTAATCTACCTAACCCACACAACTATGAACACTATGTGACAATTTAGCATGGCCAATCTACCTAACCTGCATATTTTCAGGCTGTGGCAAAAACCAGAGTACTGGAAGGAAGCCACACAAACACAGGGAGATCATGCAAGCTCCACACAGATAGTCATGTGAAGCTGGAAGCAAACCAGAGTGCCTGGCACTTTGGAGATAATGGGAACTGCAGACGTGGGAGAATCCAAGATAATAAAGTGTGAAGCTGGATGAACACAGCAGGCCAAGCAGCACCTCAGGGGCACAAAAGCTGACGTTTCGGGCCTAGACCCTTCAGAGAGGGGGATGGGGAGAGGGTTCTGGAATAAATAGGGAGAGAGGGGGATGCGGACCGAAGATGGAGAGAAAAGAAGAAGATAGGTGGAGAGGAGAGTATAGGTGGGGAGGTAGGGAGGTAGGGAGGGGATAGGTCAGTCCAGGGAAGATGGACAGGTCAAGGAGGTGGGATGAGGTTAGTAGGTAGGAGACGGAGGTGTGGCTTGGGGTGGGAGGAAGGGATGGGTGAGAGGAAGAACAGGTTCGGGAGGCAGAGACAGGCTGGGCTGGTTTTGGGATGCAGTGGAGAGAGGGGAAGAGCTGGGCTGGTTGTGCGATGCGGGGGGGGGGGGCGCGAACTAGGCTGGTTTTGGGATGGGGTGGGGGAAGGGGAGATTTTGAAGCTGGTGAAGTCCACATTGATACCATTGGGCTGCAGGGTTCCCAAGCGGAATATGAGTTGCCGTTCCTGCAACCTTCGAGTGGCATCATTGTAGCACTGCAGGAGGCCCATGATGGACATGTCATCTAAAGAATGGGAGGGGGAGTTGAAGTGGTTCGCGACTGGGAGGTGCAGTTGTTTATTGCGAACCGAGCGGAGGTGTTCTGCAAAGCGGTCCCCAAGCCTCCACTTGGTTTCCCCAATGTAGAGGCAGCTACACCAGGTACAGTGAATACAGTATCCATTAGTTATTCCTAGTTATTCCAGAACCCTCTCCCCATCCCCCTCTCTGAAGGGTCTAGGCCCGAAACGTCAGCAAATGTGCTCCTGAGATGCTGCTTGGCCTGCTGTGTTCATCCAGCTTCACACTTTATTATCTGAGAAGTTTACTAAGCCAGGTTTCAGTTTGAGATCTGACATATCTAATAATAAACAGCAACATCAGCTGCAATCATCACAGTAAGACTGGTTTTACAATTGGTTGGAGTGGCCTGGGCTCTAAAAGATATTGAAAGAATTCAGAATTTCTGCTCTTGACTGGAATTCAGAAATCCCATGCAAACAGACCAACTCCCATAAAGAGCAGAGAGATACTTTTGCATTGTCTTAGTAATGGGCCAACACAGCAAAAATGGAGCTGTCCATAGAGGTGTCCCTTGGCAGGGTGTGGCATAAAGAGCCACCGAACTATACAGCACGGAAACAGGCCATTCAGCCCATCGAGTCTGCAGGATTAACCAGTTGCTGCCTGGCTATACTTGTCCCCACATTCAAGGAATAAATTATAGGTGTAGTCATGGGAAATTACATGGGAAGACTGCTTGGGAGAGGATTCCAGCTCATTCCAAAAAGATGTTCACAATTCCAATACAATGTATCTTTGCAACAACCAGAGCAACTTGCGTTGACATCATGCCTTAAAAAAGGTAGTCAAACATGCCAAAGAATTTCACCATTAAATCAGACAAACACTGACACAAAGCCACACACACTGATACAATGGGAATAGCAATAAGAGAACTGATCAAACTGGTAGATATTAAATGGAATGTCTTAAAGGAGAGAGAGAGGTGGAAAAAGCAGAGACATCGGGTAATGGAATTTGAGCTCTGGATCTCAGAGGTCCAATATCATGGCTGGAATTGTGGGGTGACACAGTATGCCAGGGCAGGAGACGTTCAGAGATTTTAACCGATTACTAAGCCGGAAGCAGGTTGGGCACGGTAGAACTTGAGGGAATTCAAGCGTGGACGGTGTTTCAAAAAAAAAACCATGAGGCATTACTAGACCGTGAGACAGTGAATGTCTGGGAGAAATGGAGTGCTGGTTGAACAGAACCTGGGACGAGTTAGGAAGTGGGGATAAGCTGAATCAACTTGGGACTAAAAGGAGAAGAACCAGGTGATGTACAAACTATCAGAGATAATGGGAACTGCAGATGCTGGAGAATCCAAGATAATAAAGTGTGAAGCTGGATGAACACAGCAGGCCAAGCAGCATCTCAGGAGCACAAAAGCTGACATTTCAGGCCTAGACCCTACATCAGAGAGGGGGATGGGGTGAGGGTTCTGGAATAAATAGGGAGAGAGGGGGAGGCGGACCGAAGATGGAGAGTAAAGAAGATAGGTGGAGAGGAGAGTATAGGTGGGGAGGTAGGGAGGGGATAGGTCAGTCCAGGGAAGACAGACAGGTCAAGGAGGTGGGATGAGGTTAGTAGGTAGGAAGTGGTGGTGATGTGACTGTGGTACCTGGTTTGCTTCAGGACATGGTCGAGCAGTTTCAAGGCTGAAGAGATTACAAGAGAGTTGCAGTGGGAGAGAGATGTACAAACTATGGTCTCTTTTTCCCATTGCCATTATCCTATTACAGTCCATGCTTCTGCGCACTGGTTAATCACTGTTTTAAAAACACTGATTTCACAACAGATGTTGACAGTTGTATGTCGCATGCCCTCAACAACTCATACGTACCATCATAAAGAACAGAAGGGTACAATTCAGAGCTGAATATTCTCTTACCCCATATATTCGTGAGCTTAATTACACAAACTTGAATTTGCAGCCATGTCTTGCACTCCCTAACAGAGGATCACTCCTTCCTACAAACTTTGCTATCATTCAAGGAGGAATCAGGAAAGCTGTCGAGTTACAAATATTATAAAACTGATTGACGAAAAACCCTGTCTAAGTTAAATTGTTTTCTAGCAAACAATTTTTCCATATATTGGAATCAACAAACTTACAGAAGGGGAACATCTAAATCTTAAACTTCAAAAACGGGACTGGTTAGAAGGATGTTGATAAACCGGAAAAGGTGCAGCGAAGCTTTACAAGGACGTTCCGGAGTCTACAGGGTTTGAGTTATAATGGAGAAGCTGGAACATTTTTCATGGAGCATTGGAGGCTGAGAAATAACCTGCTGATCTCCCTGCTATAGGAAGGGCATTGTGAAACTTGAAAGAGTTCAGAAAAGATTTACATTGGAGTTGCCAGGCTTGGAAGGTTTGAGCTGTATGGAATGGTTGAATAGGCTGGGCATTTTTCCCCGGAGTGTTGGAGGATGGAGGGGTGTTGTTATAGACCATTATAAAATCATGAGGGATATAGATTGGTGAATAGCAAGATCTTTTCCCCAGGATAGGCAAGTCCAAAACCAGTGGGCATAGGTTTAAGGTGAGAGGGGACAGAATTAAAAGGGACCTAAGACTCAACATTTTCACAAGAGGGTCATGTGTGTATGGAAGGAGTTGCCAGAGGAAGAAATAAAGGTGGGTATAATTACGGCATTTGGACAGGTACATGAATGGGAAAGGCTTAGAGGGCTATGGGGCAAATGGGACTAGTTCAGTTTAGGAAACCTGGTTGGCATGGATGAGTTGGGCCCAAGGGTCAGTTTCCATGCTGTATGACTCTATGGCCATATGGTTAACCCGACACTTGGATTTATAGAAGTGTCTTTATCTTGCAGACCATTAAGTTTCATACAATATTTTTAAAAAGCAAAGATCTGAAGAGAGGTTAACCAAGAAAAATGGTTAACCAAGAGAAATCCTGAGCTTCGAGCTATGCAACAAGACTCAGCCAAGAGAGTAGTGCTGATGGAAATTGGGAAATGTGCAGGAAGTCAAAATTGGAGGAGCACTTGGAGAGAATGTTGCATTATACTGACAGCTATATTGTTAGCAGTGTTGCCCAAAGATTGTTTTCTAAAATCAATGGAATGGGATATTTATGGCCTAAAATCTGTCTTTAAATGCAGATATTCATTGGTGCCCCACCCTTGTGAATACTAAACGAGTGCCAAAATATACAATATAGTGGCCAACACGAACACATTCTGTGCAATCCATTATAAAAAGCTGTTGTCGAGATTGTTATAATCCCAGCTGATGTTTTTGCTGGACATGTCAGATCCCAAACTGAAACCTGGCTTGATAGATCATATTTGGTTTTATTTTAATTTTAATGAAGTGGTTTGTCACTGAAACATAAATAGGTAATATTTGCTACATTTTAACAATAAAACAGAAGCTCAAACCAAAATAAAATTAATATTAAATAGAATAAACCATAATTCATTGCTTATGACAAAAATTCAAAGAATTTTAAACGTGCAGTAAAAAAACTTCAATAATAATGCCAAAAGACTTCTCAAGATCCAAAAGAAAACAACATCCTGTGCACAATACCCAAATCGAGCCCTGTTTTGTACCAGAGAAAAAAAAATATTTTCTGATCATGTTGATTGGCTTATTTTAGGTGTATGCTGGAAATTCCTGATAACTCCAGGAAGAAGCTATCATACTCTGAACTTAAATATATGCAACTGCGAGTAACTTCTTCAGGGTCTTATCCCAACACTTCTGATCTGGGACTATGATTAACGCTTTATTCCAAGGGAATTTTATTTACTATATTCTCCTTTTTTCTGGGGTACTGCTCTATACAAGCATTTCCTTCCAACAATAAGCCACATCCACTGCAATTGCTTCTTAGAACATAGAACAGTACAGCACAGAACAGGCCCTTCAGCCCACGATGTTGTGCTGACCATTGATCCTCATGTATGCACCCTCAAATTTCTGTGACCATATGCATGTCCAGCAGTCTCTTAAATGACCCCAATGACATTGCTTCCACAACTGCTGCTGGCAACACATTCCATGCTCTCACAACTCTTGTTATTCTTTAAAAATCCTGGAAGGAGGGGTACAAGGCAGTCTATTTAAACATCTAACTCTGATTGTGGCATATTTCAGAACATATAAATGTAGAAGCTGAAGGTGGCCACTCAGCCCATAAAATCTGTTGTACCTACTTACGAGATCTTATCTAGTCTGATAACCCTCAGCTCAGAATTAATGCCTTTTCCCTATAATCCTTGATTGCCTCAATTAAAAATTTGTCTTAGTGTTGAATGTAATTTACAGTCTCCAACGTTCTCCTTCATCATACAGCAAAAATAGTCAAATTGCCTTCCCTTCTATAACTTCCTGATCTATCCAGCTACTTTTCTCTCAAACCCAAACAAATTATGGACAATTGTTGTTGAAAGAGTCCTCCCCAGTTGCTCAGATACTGATAACTGTCTGATGGCGGCTTCTGTGTTCCATAATAACTGCACAACTGTGACACCAGTAAATTAGATGCATAGATGCACCACAAAAGGCATTCTGTCTAGATGCATCACAACATGGTTTGGCAACTGTGCTTCCCAAGGTTGCAAGAAACTACAGAGTTGTGAACACAGTCTAGTCCATCACACAAACCAGCCTTCCTTCCCTTGACTCCACTTATACTTCCTGCTGCCTCGGGAAAGTGGCCAACATCAACAAAGATTCTCCTACTCCCATTATGCTCTCTTCTACCCTCTTCTGTCAGGCGGAAGATGCAAAAGCCTGTGTTTACATATGAGCAGATTCAAGACCAACTTCTTCTCTGCGGTTATTAGCCTTCTGAATGGACCTCTTAAATTTTAAATTTAGTATCAGTCTTGCTCCTTGTGCACCTTCTCGGCAGCTGTAACATTGTATTCCTCGCTCTGTTCTATTACCCTGATACACTTTGTATGGTATGGTCTGCCCGTACTGCACACAGAGCAAAACTTTCCACTGTATCTCGGTACATGCGACGATAATAAATCAAATCATAGCCTTTTCACAATCGTACCCCATGTGAGCTATGTTCTCGGCAACTTAGTTCCAAAGTCCCAACCCCTGCTGCAGTTTATAGAGAAGAAGTACATTTTAAATATATTTTCCATTCCTTTGGTTTCTGTTACCTCTTCATCTTGTTGTGACCTGACTCCTGCTGTTACTAAAACTTCTTACTCCTATTGGTCTTATTAAAATAAAACCTTTTTGTGCCTTTGTTAATTTTCTCTTCACGTACCGCAGCCTTTTTTGTTTGCAACTTTCTTATCGTGTTCTAATTGCCTCAGTTTCTTCTGTTACACTCAATTATAAATGCTGTACGTTTTCAGATTTGATAAATTGTCTCATCCGTAGTGAAAGGAACAAGGTCAGCCAGGTGAACCTCAGTGTATGAGTTCCCTGATTAGACTTGATTAACAGCCCCAATCAGGGATCCCTGGCTGACAGATATAAACCGGAGTATCAGAGGCTCTGTTCACCCTGGCAGCTGGCTCTGACAGAGATGGATCAGTGTCAAGAACTCGCCATGTGTAAATAAAGGGTGACTTGATGATGGGCTACTAGCCCCTGGGATTGTTTCACCATTTATCCAAGCAATCCCATCCTTCAGTCCACTTGAAAACAGAAGTTGCTGGCAAAGCTCAACAGTTGTGGCAGCATCTGTGAAGAAAATACAGAGTTAAAGTTTCGGGTCCGATCACCCTTCCTCAGACTTCTGTTACGGACCTGAAGCGTTAACTCTTATTTTTTTCCCTTCACAAATGCTGCCAGACCTGCTGAGCTTTTCCAGCAATTTCTGTTTTGTTTCCTGGTTTACAGCATCCGCAATTCTTTCATTTTTCTTCAATCCACTTTGTTGGCTCCCATTATTTAAAACGTTCAATTTATAATTCTTGCTTAAATTTGTCCCCTTTGTTGAAGTGCAGTTTTGTTTATCAATTTTTACTTCAATTCATCAAGGATAAGGGCAGGGCACCCCTTGGAAGTCACTACTCATCCAGTTCTTGACCATTTACTCTGCATTCCAAGTATATTTATATATGTTTAACATAATAAAAATACCTCCAGACACTATACAGGGGCAAAATAATGCAAAGATAATTCTGACTGTAAAAACTCACTCAGTCAAAGAGGAAAGCATAGGGAACACCTTAAAGAAGAAAAGTAGGGGCACTTTCAGAATATCTGAAATGCTTGGGCCTAGGTGAATCACAGCATGCCACACAGTGACGAGATGATGAAAATCAAGAGCTAAACAGAGACGTATTGCTGTTATTATATTCATTCGCGACATGAGTGTCACTGGCTAGGCCAGCCCCTCTTGCCCAGAGGGCAATTAAGAGTCAACCACATTGCTGTTCATCCGGATTCACACACAGGCCTGGCTAGGTAAGGATGGCAGATTTACTTCCCTGAAAAACATCAGGGACCCAGATAGTATTTTTTCTCCCCCCTGACAACAAACAATGGTTTCATTATTAGACACTTAATTCCAGATTTTTTGATTGAATTTCAATCCCACTATCTGCCGTGGCAGGATCAAACCAGAGTCCCCAGAATATTACCTGCGTGTCTGGATCAACAGCCCAGCCACATCACCATTAGGCTGCTGCCTCCCTTGAAGACAACTCAATGAAGGTAGCTCGGAAAATTGAGAGTTTGGAGGAAATGATTGAATCAGGGACGGGGTGTGGTCAGGGAAGGAGTTAAAATCTTAGAACGTGAAATGTTGCTGAGCAATGTAGGTCAGACAGCACAAGGGCAACAGGAGAACAGGACTTCAGAAGAGCACGATACTGGCAGAGGTGTGGCTGAGAACAAGTCTAACAGGATTGCAGGAAGTGGTTTCCTCCGGGTGGTCCAGTTTCCTTCCACAATCCACAGATGTGCGGGGTCGGTTGATTGGCCAGGCTAAATTGCCCATCCTGTCCAGGAATGTTTGGATTGGGTGGGTTTGACATTGGAAATGTTGGAGTAGGGGAATGGGTCTGGGTGGGATGGTTTTCAGAGGGGTGATGTGGATTTGTTGGTCTGAATGGCCTGTTTCCACATTGTAGAGACTCTATGACTAAAATATATAAGAACTGTCAAGCATTGAGGTAATAAAGGAATGGATGAAGATTTCAGCAGGTAGTGAATTGAGGGAGTAGCATAGATAACAAGGTGTGGAGCTGGATGAACACAGCAGGCCAAGCAGCATCAGTGGAGCAGGAAAGCTGACATTTCGGTGCTGGACACTTCTTTAGAAATCTGAAGAAGGGTCCTGAAACATCAAGCTTTCCTGCTCCTCTGATGCTGCTGGGCCTGCTGTGTTCCTCCAGCTCCACACTGTTATCTCAGATTCTCCAGCATCGGCAGTTCCTACTATCTCTGAGGTAGCAGCAGAGCCAGGTTATGAGAGAGAAGAGGAGGTAGATTAGTGAGGGCATTGTCAGAAGTTTAGCTTCGTTCCATCTTGGAAAGTTTCCTGGGTGAAGGATAGATTCAATGGGCAGGAGATGGGTTTTTGCTGGAAACAATGGCAATGGCTTTGGTCTTCCCAATATCTGAGCATAAGAAATTTCTCTTTATCCAGTGCTGGCTGCCAGGTAGCCAGTAAGCATTTATAGATAAAAGGGCCAGGCTTCAGCTGCCCCAAGAAATAGTTTGCCATGGGAAATTTCCCATCTCGTTGGATGTGCATCAGTTAGAAAACCTCTCAAACAGTACGATTTCTGCTCTGGAGAGCTGGTTATTAGGAGACATGGGGTTGGAGGAATGGGATAGAGTCAGACATGACAATCCTGGAAGCAAATAATGGGCACCCACTGGCGTGAAGAAGTGATAGTCAAAGACCCACCTCTCAATCATTGCCCAAATTGTGTTAGAAGCTGTTGCACCTCACACTCCTCACTCTTCATAGCCCCTCACCCATCCTATCATGGCCTTTCATCCCTTCCATTCCAACTGAATCCAACTCATGTCCCCACCCACCTCCAAGGCCTCTCACACCCTCAATGATAAATTAGGAGGCCACCTCGCCCCATGGCCTTTCATGTACCCCATGCCACTCTCATAGCCTGCGAGAGGATACTGTGATCTACGTATTTAAAAATATGTACAGGTTCTTTGCAACTGTAGGTTTGTGGTGAGAGGGTAAAGAAGAAAAAGGGACCTCAGGGGCAACTTTTTCCACACAAAGGATGGTGTAGGAATGGAATGATCTGCCAGAGGAAGTGGCAGAAGTGGATACAATTACAATATTTGGACGGGTACACAAATCGAAAAGGTTTTGAGAGATATGATCCAAACTCAGGCAAGTGAGACTTCAGTTTGGGATACCTGGTTGGCATCGACAAGTTGGACCGAAGGGTCTCTGTCCATGCTGTATAAGTCAATAACGCTAATGAATCCCACCACGGCAGATCGTCAAATTTAGATTCAGCTAATAATCTTGAATTAAGAACCTAGCAATGGCCCTGAAACTAGTGGCAATTGCCAGGAAAACAAAAGTCATCTGGTTCAGTAATGTCTTTCAGGGAAAGAAATCTGCCATCCCTACCTGGTCTGGCTTCCATGTGATTCCAGACCCAGAGCCATGTGGTTGATTCTTAAGTGCCGTCTCAGAAATTAGGGATGGGGAATAAATGCTGGCCAAGCTAGTGATGCCCACATCCATGAACAAATAAAAAAAAAGTGTGGGAATTAATATCACGTTTAACATCATTTGCCAACCGAGTGATCCAACTCCGTAATTATGATTGATCTTTTACTGTTTTTCCTCTGATTTCTGAAGGATATTTTTAATCATGTGCAATTCCTTTGCTTCTTACACCTGTCAAATAACCCAGTCCTCCAGAGATTCCTTTAAACTCTCCAAAAAGAACCGCCTCTGCTAGTTTAAGTTTAGAGAGTACAGCAATTAAAATAAATTTCAGGTCGTGATAGTCATATGGACTATCTCCACCTTTCAAAAGCATTATGCCTGCTCCAACAATTTGTAACTTCCACACTGAGTTAAAGGCTTTGCAGATGGGGTCTGTTTGAATGCAGTATTGTGTAGAAATGCTACATTTAGGTTGTTCAGCCACAAACAAGTTCCACCACCCCTTTCCCCTCCAACCAAAAAAATTAGCTTCTCAGAAATGGGGACAAGACTTTGCACACGGATCTGATCCACTACTTTTCAGGATCTATGTAGTCTTCCCACCTCTGAAACTCCGGGCCGATGGAAGAATTGAGAGGTTATGCTGGGCATCATTGTACATGAGAGAACTAATACAGGAAAAAAAATCACTGAGGGGTGACAAATAGATGGGAAGGGGCCAAGGGAGACCAAATGTTAAGGATGTGGAAGCAGAAAGAAAAACCATTATAATTTCTATTCAGGAATTGATCATTGAACTGGGAGAGTGTTAGGACCATCAGACTGGGTGACAATAGGGAGACTTCGTAACGGGAACCAGGTGATCAACTCAATGAAAGCCTGTGGAAGGCTCAAAATGAACCAAGAGATTTGGCTTACTTTGTCAGAGCCATGCAGGATGTCATCTATGAATATAATGACAGCCATTTTGGGCTGTGCCTGGGGGAATCTGATTGGAGGATTTAAACATGAGGTCACAGGAAAATAGTCACAGATCTGTCAATATGGTCAAGGGCAGGAGAGAAGAGGGAAGTTGAAGATGGGGTAGCAGCTTGCAAGAATACAATAGTTGAGGACTTGATTATTGTTGAAAGAAAAAGAGTGTTGAATTTAAAGGATACAGCAAGATGGACAACTGCTGAAGAGAATGTGAGAGGGGGAGGTGGGGAGAGAGAAGAGACAGAGAGACACACAGAGACAGGGCTGTCAATATCTGCTAATGTGACAGTTTCAATGGTCAAGGTCTTTTGTGTGTATCTGCAATTTTTCATCAGTCTGTCCTTTACTCCCATAACCTTCAGATACCTAGGTTCAAAGCAATGAAACACAAAATTCCTCTAGCTCTAACTCAATCCCTGCCAAGAAAGGGGAGGTGATGGCCTAGTCGAATTATTGCTGGCATAATAATCCATTAACATGCTCCAGGGACCTGGGTTTGGGACTTTGTGGAAAATGGTAGAATTTGAATTCAATAAAGATCTGTAGTTATGAGTGTAACTATGACCAAGGAACCATTGCCAATTGTCATAAAAACTCATCTGGCTCACTAATGTTCTTTAGAGAAAGAGACTGTTATCCATACCTAGACAAGTGTGTGAGCAACTCCAGACCCACTGCAATGTAGTTGCCTCGTAAATACCTTCAGGGCAATTAGGGATGGTTCATAAATGTGGGCATGGCCAATGATGACAACATCCCATTCATTAATTTAAAAATAAGTCATTTTCAGATTGAGCTGTTGGTCACCTGGTTTCAATTTCTATGTTGCTATCCAGCTTTCTGACTAAGTTTTGGTTTGTAACGTTCCTGTGAAATGATTTGGGATTTGTTTTAAAAAAAATTTCAGGCACAAGATAAATTTAAGCTCTTCCTCTCTTGAAGGTGTTAACTCCTTTCTGGGTCACAAATACTATGAAAGCTGATCTCGACACTACTGCATTCTCAGCCCCAAACCTGGCTTGTGTGGCTCATTTATTTAAAAAAGATGATTCTGCCAGATGTGAGTGAGTGATTAATGCACACAATGCAGGATCTGCTGACTTGTTTCTTACACAGGCCGGGTTGACTTATGTAAAAATAGGAGGGACTGATGAATGTAGCATGCTTTTTGTGGTCCGCATAGCATTGGTCAAAGCATTTTGTTCAAAAAAGTAGCTTAACTTTCTTAAAAGTAGCTTTTTAATCAAAAAAATCCACCGGCTATTGTCACCTCTTCCGACAATGCTTCCAATCCCTATCACAAGTCATAATTTCTCAGCACAGGCAGAAACCGGTCTGGTGGTGCAGTGATAGTGTCTGCATATTTGGGCCAGAAAATCAGGATTCAAAGTCTCACCTGCCGCAGACATCTGTCTTAACATATCTGACAGAGCTGATCCAAAATATCTACACTACAAAAAGAAACCATTCAGCCCCATACATCTGTCAGCTCTTTTAAAAGGCTCTCCAAATAACCCCACTTCCCAAAAGGAAACAAAATCTATTTTCAGCTTCCCCTAACAAGAACAGTTTTAAGAATGACTGAGATAAAATTCTGCAAGGCGGCCTTGTGAAATAATTAGAGTTCGGAGGGATTGGAAACCTGAAGGAACCAAAAGGCTGAACTACGTGTGTGCGAATCATGGACAGAAAGGATACAAGAAATAAACAATGACTAGCTCTTAGCAGGAAACCAGGACTGACAGATTGTAGTTTCAAAGTATGACATCTGAACAATCAACAACTGTTGAGTGATTGTCACTTTGGACAAGTGAGCTCTTGAAGATTCCATCAAGTCTAGCTGTGCTGCTTATTCAATCCATGTACTCGTGGTTAAGGCAAGCTAACCTCTGGGAGAGGTTGTGCATGCCAGAACATTTTGACTAAAGGTCATGGCTGGAAAAATTACCTAATTTTTTTTTGTAGACACAACCTGAACTGCTGAGCGCTTCCAGTGTTTCATGCTTTGGCACCAGGAAAAAACACTTTGCCACGTGGTCCTTTCTCCACTCAAAGGGCAGACAGAGACCCTGACCCAGATTTTTGTGGGTTGTGGAGGTTCAAACCCTTATTCAAAATATCATAGAACATAACCCTTCAGCCCTTGATGTTGCGCCGACCTGTGAAACCAATCTGAAGCCCATCTAACCTACACTATTCCATTAGCATCCATATGTTTATCCGATGACCATTTAAATGCCCTTAAAGTTGGTGAGTCTACTACCGTTGCAGGCAGGGCATTCCACGCCTTATTACTCTGAGTAAAGAACCTACCTCTGACATCTGTCCTATATCTATCACCCCTCAATTTAAAGCTGTGTCCCCTTGTGCTAGGTATCACCATCTGAGGAAAAAGGCTCTCACTGTCCACCCTATCTAATACTCTGATCATCTTGTATGTCTCGATTAAGTTGCCTCTTAACCTTCTTCTCTCTAATGAAAACAGCCTCGAGTCCCTCAGCCTTTCCTCATAAGACCTTCCCTCCACACCAGGCAACATCCTGGTAAATCTCCTCTGCACCCTTTCCAATGCTTTCACATCCTTCCTATAATGTGGCGACTAGAACTGTATGCAAGACTTCAAGTGCAGCCGCGCCAGAGTTTTGTACAGGCGCTCTGGATCTTGAAGTCGTCCCCTGGCATTTCCACAGATTCGACTTTCGCAAAATGTATGATGTGCAATGTAATCTGCACATATGAGAAGCATGAGCCAGAAGGGACTTAATCTCCATGTGGAGTTCAAACTAATCTCATCTTTTCTGAAGCAACATCTGCTTTCCACAATGTGTGATTTGTGATTTGTGTGTATGCGCGTGAGGATAGAGCAAGGTCTGTGGAACTGCCAAGCCATGAAGTATTTAAATCCCCTGCTCATTATATTTTAGAAGAAAACAGTTCAATGATCCTGATGGTTGGCAAAAAAAAATATTGCTTACAATTCCAATCATTGTTTGTTGACAATAAGCCTGAGAGTTTCCATACGGTAAGGGGAAAAAGTTGCTAATGGGAATGATCCCAAAGTCACCCACCCATCTCAACTGAACCACAATGTGGAACCGATAAACAGAAAGTATTGGGTGCTTTAGATAAAGCGTTGGCAATAATTGTGGGCAACTTTGACAATTGAAAAAAGGTCTGACTCGCAACAGGATGAGCATTTCATAGAATGTCTTTTTGAGAAGGTTTCCATTCTCTTGAGACTGGAAAATTTCAATTGGATGGACAAGTAGCAGATACAACACCTCAGCTCAAGAAAGGAGGGAGATAGAAAGCAGCAAACTACAGGCCAGTTAGCATCAGAGATAATGGGAACTGCAGATGCTGGAGAATTCCAAGATAATAAAATGTGAGGCTGGATGAACACAGCAGGCCAAGCAGCATCTCAGGAGCACACCTCTCTGATGAAGGGTCTAGGCCCGAAACGTCAGCTTTTGTGCTCCTGAGATGCTGCTTGGCCTGCTGTGTTCAACCAGCCTCACATTTTATTATCTAGGCCAATTAGCATGATGTCTGTTGTAAGGAAGATCCATCATCAATCATTGGAAGAGATCTCAGCTGTGCACTGAGTCTTTCTAAGTAATCAGGAATAATAAGCAAGGTTTCAAAAGGAAATCATGCTGAAACAATTTACAGGAGTTCTCTGAAGGAGCAACACATACCGAGGATAAAAAGAAGCCTGTGGATGTGATTTCCAGAAGGAATTCAATGAGCTATGATGTCAAAGATCGTTGCAGAAAATAAAAGCTCATGGTTTAGGGGTAATATATTTGCATGACTAAAAGATTAGCTGGCTAGTACAAACAGAGCTTGAACATACATATCAACAGATTTAAGAACAGCTTCTTCTCCACTGTTATGAGATTTCTGAATGGACCTCTCAAATTTTAAAATTAAATGTTGATAATTGCCGTCTGTATTCCTCGCTCCGTTATATTACCCTGCAGCACTCTGTATGGTATGATCTGCCAGTATAGCATGCAAAACAAAACTTTTCACTGTACCTAGGTACATGTGACAATAATAAATCAAAGTAAATAGAGTTTGCACAAATGGGTCTTTGCCTGATCAGCCAGATGTAACAAGAAGAGTCCCAGAGGGATTTGTGGCAGAGCTGCAATTTTTTAATGATTTATACTGATGACATAGATGGGGGGAATGAAGCCATAGTATCTAAATTCACAGATGACACCAGCATTGAAAGGAAATTGTGAAGAAGACATGAGGATGTTGCAGACTGCTATAGAAATGTTGAGTGGATGGGCAAAAATCTGGCAGATGGACTGTAATGTGGTGAAAACGGAAGCCTGACAGGAAGGGTGGAAAAGCAGAGTATTACTTAAAGGGGGAAAACGCTGTGGAATTCCAAAGTGTAGAGGACTTTAGGTATCTAGTGCATGAGCCACAAAACATCAGCATGTAGGTATTGTAATTGATAAGGCGGTTAATAGATGCTATCCTTTACAAGAACATGAACAGAATACAAAATGAATTTTGTGCTCTAATTATACAGGGCAATGACGAGACCACATCTCAAATACTGTGTGTGGCTTTGGTCTCTTTCTACCAGGAAGAATATAAATGCATTGGATGCAATTCAAGGTATATGTATGAGATCGATACTTCGAATGTGTGGGTTGTCTTATGGAGGAAAGGTTGGACAGGTTTGGCTTGCTTCCACTGAAGTTTAGAAGATTCAGGGATGAATTGATTGACATCGACAAAAGGTTCTGTATGGTCTTGAAAAGACAGATATAGAAAGGATGTTTCTTCTTGTGAGAGAGTCCAAAAATTAGATACACCGGCCTAAAGATAGGAGTTACTGTTTAGGACAGAGATGAGGAGAATTTCTTTCGCTCAGAGAATGTACATCTTTGGAACTCATTGCCTCAGGGAGGTAGTGGACACAAGGCCATTAGATATTGTTAAGGTGGAGTTAGATAGATGCCCTACCTAATAACAATCTAAGGCTACAACAAGCAACTGTGAGCAGGAAGTTTGAAATGCATATGGACCAGTCATGATCTTATCGGCTGGGTGGGCAGTGGTTTAGCTTGTGCTCTTCAAACTTCACTGTGTGTGTGTGTGTGTGTGTGTGTGTGTGTGTCTGTGTGTGTGTGTGTGTGTCTGTGTGTGTGTCTGTACACACACACAAGTGCATGTGCAGGAGGGTAGCTACAAATTCACAGCATGATTGCTCCAAAAGATTAAGGAATTGATGAAGTCTAATAAAAGTAAGGTTCTAAAAATGCATTATGTACATGAAGGAATTTCAAGCACTGAATTGACTTTTATCAATGAGAGTACTAATGTATATCGCGAAGTCTGTAATAGCTACTTGGAACTTCATTCCATTTAAGGCGAGCATATTTCCTGAGGTCTGCCTGTAAGCTGTTGCCACACAGGCTGGAATGCCAAAGATTGGTAGATTGGGGGCAACTGTTTAGCAGAGGTTGGGACAGGAGCTATAAAGGATTAAGGGGGTCAGAAGAGAGGTGTTAGCATGAGGGTGACTAGGGCTAGATGGCATGGTGGGGGGGGAGGGGGTATGATGTGCCATGTATTGTGTTTGATGCATTTACACATGTTTTGGCAAATGGAGAGGGTGGAAGATGTTTGGGGGAGCATGAGGAGTAAGGTCCCAAGGTTCTCGCTATTTTTATTATAACTGGAGGAAGTCCAGGACTACCCTTTAAAGCAGCCCTCACCACGGCTTCCTCCAACACATATTCCCCACACCCACCAGACTGAAGGCCCTGTTATTTGGAAGCTGTTTCTCTTGGTCCAGGTGTGCTGAGCTGGGAAATTCCCCACCTCAGTATACCCTCTTCAAGAACAAAACGTAGGCGTCAGATTATCGAAAATGTAACACCTCTAAACAATGTCACATGCACTGTATCAGAAACGTCACTGTAGACTTTTGCAGTTGAGCAAAACACACACGTCACTCACTCAGAGGCAAGTGTATGAACTACTGAGCCACTGTTGGCATTAAAGAGAAACATCAGATAACTGGAGAGACTAAGAAAAACAATAGAAAGAGCATAAGTGATGGACATAGGATTGTTTCCTAATTCACTCCTGGGGTGTTTGCGTTGCTGGCTGGGCCAGTATATATTGCCCATCCTTATTTGCCCTTGAGAAGGTGGTGGTGAGCTGCCTTCTTAAACAGCTGCAGTCCACCTGCTGTACGTAGACCCACAGAGTTAAGGAGGCACCTCCAGGATTTTGACCCAGTGACACTGAAGGGACAGCGATATATTTCCAAATCAGGATGGTGAGAGGCTTGGAGGGAAATTTACAGGTAGTGGTGTTCCCAAATATCTGCTGCCCATGTCCTTTTATATGGATGTGATCATAGGTTTGGAAGGCGTTGTCTATGGATCTTTGTGAATTTCTGCAGTGCATCTTGTGGATGGTACACACTGCTGTGACTGAGCATTAGTGGTGGATGAAGTAGATGTGTACTAATTAAGCGGGCTGCTCTATCCTGGATGGTGTCAAGCTACTTGTTGTTGGAGCTGCACCCATCCAGGCAAGTGGGGAGTAATCCATCACACTCCTGACTTGTGTCTTGTAGATGGTGGACAGGCTTTGGGGAGTCAGGAGGTGAGTTAGTCTCTGCAGCATGCCTCACACCTTACCTGCTCTTGTGGCTGCTGTATTTGTATGGCTAGCCCAGTACAGTTTCTGGTCTACAGTAACTGCCAGGATGTTGATAGTGGCGGATGGGTGGTTTGGCGATGGAAGGCAAGGAAGCAAAAAATAGAAAATGAAGGAAATATTCAGGCAGCATGACGACAATCGGCCAAGGGAGCAAGAGTTAGCTACTAAATAAAAACCAAAAAGAACTGCAGATGCTGTAAATCTGAAACAAAAACAGAAATTGCTGAAAAAGCTCAGGAGGTCTGGCAGCATCTGTGGCGAGAAGCCAGAGTTAATGTTTCGGGTCCAGTGATCCTTCCTCGGTTCCATGAAACATCAACTCCAATTTCTCTCCACAGATGCTGCCAGACCTGCTGAGCATTTCCAGCAATTTCCCTTTGTTTCTGAGCAAGGGTTAATGTATTGGGGACCGATGACCCTGCATCGGACATTCTGCTGCAAAAGGATTTGAAGCAGCAAGATCCTTCCTCTCTCCACAGATGCTGCCAGACCTGCTGAGGGTCTCCAGCATTTTGCGTGTTTATTTCAGATTTCAAGCATCCTGCTTTTGAAAGCGAGAAGCAGAGTGTGAACAAACGACAGGGGGATAAAAGAAGGTAGTGGGGGTGGGGAGTACAGAAAATTGTGATTGAAAGAATAGCAAGAGAGAATCTGAGTCAGACAGAAGAAGAGACAGTGTGCGAGTGATGTAGACAATAGAATCAAGCTGTGGTGGGGAATACAAGAAGAAAATAGAAAGCATGGAGGAAGCAGAGAGACGGCTAACATGAGCGGCCATCTGTTTATGCAGAAACTCCTGCAGAGATCACATCCAGTCAGAACAAGGATGTCCCAAACCAAACACAGGTTTATTCTGAGAGCTACCCAGATCAACTAAATGATATTAAAACCATCAACTCCAAAGACACAGAGAGAGCCCTGATTCAGCAAACAAAAAAATACCCATTGTTTGGGAGACTCGCAAATGACATGCATTCATTACTGACCAGGTCAACCTTGAGGATTATAAACCAGGTAGCTTTGATCTCAAACTGGATGGATTTGCAAATGAGAAAGTCATTTTCCCCCAAATATCAGCAGCTCGGTAGAGCAAAAAGTGAAAGAAATAAAGGCAGTGACAGCGTAAAAACAAAAGTGCTGAGGTAATGGAAAAGGGAAAGGTGAAATTTGTGTTCATGGAAAAATGAAAACATTTATTTTGTAAATTGAGCAATTTACCATCTAGGAAGCACTGTCTGAAGATTGATGCGTGCAAAATCAATGGTAACTTCCAAACGGGATTATGAAATATATTTGAAAGATGAAAAGAGCTGCCACAGGGAAAGAGCAGGAGCTGAGGTCTAATTGGGAATTTCTTCAAAGAGTCAGCACACATACAACAGGCCTAATGGCCTCTCTCAATGTTGCTTGAACCTGTGAAAAGATGCAAAGAAGCCGAGAGGCTGTGAGGTGGGAGTGTGAGAACAGAGTCACAGCTACACTACGTGAGGAGCTGAGAAAATTATTGCTTTGTACTTGTAAAAGTTTCGTTTAAAAAGAAACACACACACACACACACACACAGCTCAACATAGAGTCACACAAAAATGCTTTTGTCAAGCAGTTGCTTTGCACTCAGCAAAAGACAAGCACAGAGTTGGAAGATATTAGATCTGCACAATTTGTTTTATTTGGAACTGGATAAAATACTGCAAAGGCTGCTTTTGTTTCAAGTCTACATGTCTCTTAGAGACATGGGTTAAAGGCATTCCTTTTGAAAAAGACAAAAGCAAGGTCAGCCAAATTCAAAGAGATAAAAAAGAATATATATGTATAATGAAAAATAAAAATCTGGTTTTGTTTTTGTGGCCGATAGCAGTGTCCCTGAATGAAGAAAACCTGCTTCTACTCCATTCCATTAAACAGAGCTCTATCTGGCATCCCTGTAGCTTGTCAACTCAAAAAGCTACACCATCTCTACTGCCCAGCTATAGTAACAGAGATATACAGCATGGAAGCCAACTCTTCAGGCCAACTCAACCGTGCCAACCAGACCTCTTAAATTAATTTGATCCTATTTTTGAGCATTTGGTCCATATACCTTTCAACCCTTCCTATTCATGTACCCATTTGGATGCCTTTTAAGATGTTGTAATTGTACCAGCCTCCACCACTTCCTCTGGCAGCTCATTCCATACAAGCACCACCCTCTGTGTGAAAAAGCTGCCCCTTACATCCTTTTTAAAAATTTTCCCCATTTACCTTAAATCTACGTTCTCTAGCTTGGGACTCCCCTACCCTGTGGAAAAGACCTGGACCCTATCCCTGCCCCTTATGATTTTATAAACCTCTATAAGGTCAACCTGCAGCCTCTGACGCTCTCGTGAAAAATAACCCCAGCCTATTCAGCCTCTCCCTATAGTAAAGAAAAAGTGGAAAACAGGTATTTAGCCACTGTTTAATGAATATGCATCAACTGGCAAAACCCTTGCAGACTAATGACTGCTGTTAAGGCTCCTTGTTCCGAATATGAATGACAGGAGGTCACCCAGGCTGGCACCTCACCAATAAATTACTTTACTCTGAGAAAGGCCAAACTCTTTCCCCCCGCCCACCACTACCAGGCCCATTAGTCACCGTGAGCAACATCTGAACATTTATCATTAATGGACCTTTGCTTAAAAAAAAAGTAATTATTACCTAGTCACATCACATCACGTTCTACTTTTCACAGAAGATATTAAAATTCTGACTGCAAAATTAAATCTGGACTAAATCTGGGAAGAAATATATATCAGATTTGACATTTAATATTTCAGCAACCTCAATTAGACTCATCCAAGAGAACGTAAGTTTGTCAAATGTTCTTAAAGGAAACAAGATTCCTTTCTTGAAAAAGAAAACTTACATTGTCCTCAATAAAACAGGACTCTTCTCATATTTATAATTTACCTGGGCATTTGATTGAACTGCAGCCAAGTTATTTCGACTTCCAATACTTTGTTGCGGCGTCTAATTGAACACAAGGTGATCCAGTTTGCCTCCACATTTGTACTAAATACAGAGACCAGTAGAAGCTCTCACATTCCTGACAAGAGCAAGCCGGGTTTGAAGGTGCAAAGTGTCGAAGCAACTGTAGGGATCCTTCGGGGAATGGGTGAGATACATCAGGGGCAGCAAGGAAGTGACTAACCAGCACCAATGACTCACAACACCTTCAAATTCAGTGTGACACAGCGGAATGCATTATTCTGCTGCAAAGGCAACATGGTTGGTAAGAGGTTTGTCACTTTAAGGCCACAAGAGCCAACAGATGCACACAAGATAATAAAATGTGAGGCTGGATGAACACAGCAGGCCCAACAGCATCTCAGGAGCACAAAAGCTGACATTTCGGACCTAGACCCTTCATCAGAGAGGGGGATGGGGAGAGGGAACTGGAATAAATAGGGAGAGAGGGGGAGGCGGACCGAAGATGGAGAGCAAAGAAGATAGGTGGAGAGAGTATAGGTGGGGAGGTAGGGAGGGGATAGGTCAGTCCAGGGAAGACGGACAGGTCAAGGAGGTGGGATGAGGTTAGTAGGTAGATGGGGGCGCGGCTTGGGGTGGGAGGAAGGGATGGGTGAGAGGAAGAACAGGTTAGGGAGGCAGAGAAAGGTTGGACTGGTTTTGGGATGCAGTGGGTGGAGGGGAAGAGCTGGGCTGGTTGTGTGGTGCAGTGAGGGGAGGGGATGAACTGGGCTGGTTTAGGGATGCAGTTGGGGAAGGGGAGATTTTGAACCTGGTGAAGTCCACATTGATACCTTTAGGCTGCAGGGTTCCCAGGCGGAATATGAGTTGCTGTTCCTGCAACCTACGGGTGGCATCATTGTGGCAGTGCAGGAGGCCCATGATGGACATGTCATCTAAAGAAGGGGGAGTGGAAATGGTTTGCGACTGGGAGATGCAGTTGTTTGTTGCGAACTGAGCGGAGGTGTTCTGCAAAGCAGTCTCCAAGCCTCCGCTTGGTTTCCCCAATGTAGAGGAAGCCACACTGGGCACAGTGGATGCGATATACCACATTGGCAGATGTGCAGGTGAACCTCTGCTTAATGTGGAATGTCATCTTGGGGCCTGGGATAGGGGTGAGGGAGGAGGTGTGGGGGCAAGTGTAGCATTTCCTGTGGTTGCAGGGGAAGGTGCCGGGTGTGGTGGGGTTGGAGGGCAGTGTTGAGCGAACAAGGGAGTCACGGAGAGAGTGGTCTCTCTGGAAAGCAGACAGGGGTGGGGATGGAATACTATTTCAACAGATGCACACAGTCCACTTTGAGAGCAATTGCATGGCCAGACATTGGGAAGTGTTTTTTTGTCGTTTGGGAAATGTCTGTGGGATCCATAAGAAACAAGAGTAGGAGTAGGCTGTCCAGTCCCTCATCCCCTCGAGCCTGCTCCACTGTTCGATGCAATCATGGCTGATCAGACATTCCTCACATCCACTTTCTTGCCCTTTCCCTGTCACACTTGATTCCCTGAATGATCAAGAATCTATCTCAGCCTTAAATACACACAAGGACACTGCGGCAAGGAATTCCAAAGACTCTCAACCCTCTGAGAAGAAATTCCTCCTCATCACAGTCTTAAATTGGTGCCCCTTTATTCTAAGGCTCTCCCTCTGGTCCTAGGCTCTCACCTGAGGGGGAACACACCCTCAGCATTTGCCCTGTCATGCCCTTCAAGAATCCTATATGTTTCAATGAGATCATCTCCCATTCTTCTAAACTCCAGTGAGTAGAGCCCCAACCAGTTGAATCTGTTAATCTCCTTTCCCTGAGTGAAATGTAAAGGTTGGCCCAGCTGTCTGTGGGAGCAGGTTTGAAGAGTCTTCACCCCCAATATGGGACTTCATTTTGCAGGAGTCTGCAAGTCCAGTCTCTGGCCACTGTCCCCGTTTTGTGTTTCCACACTGATCTATTCCCTTGCAAAAGTAACACATTGATTGTACAATGCTATTATGAATCTTCTAACCTAAGTTACATGCAGGTCATTTTACACGTTTCTCACTATGTTTTCAATAACTGAAGTTAAAAAACAGTGCAATACCTTCTTCTTTCCAAGAAAATCAAAACTCTAGAACAAATAATATTTCTCATTCCTTCCTTTAAAAATCTGTGGGATTTTAAACCTCAAGAGCATTGTTGGTATTGTTACGCGAACATAGGATCTAATGTCAGGAAAGCATTAGCTTTCTTGAAACACATCTCACTGTGGGGTATTCCTGACCATGAGGCTTTACAAGAGTGAGAAAGATCTTGCCACATGGCATCAGATCCTGACATGATGCATCTTACGCAGTTGGATTTAATCACTTCTATTACAATGAAATCTCTTATGCAGAATTTCTTGAGCAATCGTTTCTCTGCTCAGTTAAATGCTTCAGTCACTTTGACGTATGGCAGTTAAAATAGCAAAAGTCTGAAAATGCTGAAATGGATGAATGAGTATACTATACTTCTCATAGCTTCATGGTGTGCATTGGCAAACAGGCTAAGTAATGGCAACCACACAGTCCAAAAGAAAAAGGTCAATAGTGATGAGTAGAGTTCTCTAATACACACCTTGCTAACTGTTCAGAATATATAGATAAGTCACTGAGCATCTCAAGCTTGTACTGCTGTCCAGGTAGATAATCAGAGACCTGTTATGTTGCAGAATGAGACCATTTGGCCTCTTGTGTTTGCACCGGTTCCATTCTGCTGCATTTTCCCCAAATCCCCACATGCCATTTCCATCCAAATGATCAACCAATGTCCCTCTTGCATGCCTTAATTGAATCTGCCTCCACCACATGTCAAAGAACAAAGAACGAAGAAAATTACAGCTCAGGAACAGGCCCCTCAGCCCTCCAAGCCTGCGCCTAATCAAGATCCTCTGTCTAAGCCTATCATCTATTTTCTAAGGGTCTGGATCCCTTAGCTCCCTGCCCATCCATGTACCTGTCCAGATACATCTTAAAAGACACTATGGTGTCTGTGTCTACCACCTCCGCTGGCAACGCGTTCCAGGCACCCACCACCCTCTGCATAAAGAATTTTCCCCCTCTCACTTTGAACTCATGACCCCCTAGTAATTGAGTCGTCCACTCTGGGAAAAAGCTTCTTGCTACCCACCCTGTCTATACCCCTCATGGTTTTGTAGACCTCAAATCAGGTCCCACCTCAATCTCCGTCTTTCTAATGAAAATAATCATAATCTACTCAACCTCTCTTCATAGCTAGTGCTCTCCATACCAGACAACATCCTGGTGAATCTCTTCTGTACCCTCTCCAAAGCATCCACATCCTTTTGGTAATGTGGCGACCAGAACTGTACACAGTACTCCAAATGTGGCCGAACCAAAGTCTTATACAACTGCAACATGACCTGCCAACTCTTGTATTCAATAACCCGTCCGATGAAGGAAAGCATGCAGTATGCCTTCTTGATCACTCTATTGACCCGTGTTACCACCTTCAGGGAACAATGGACCTGAATACCCAGATCTCTCTGTACATCAGCTTTCCCCTAGGTCTTTTCCATTTACTGTATAGTTCGCTATTGAATTGGATCTTCCAAAGTGCATCATCTTGCAGAGCGTTCCATGTGCGAAATACTCGTTAGGTGAAAAGGCTTTTTCTCACATCACCCTTGGTTTTTTGCACACCACTTTAAATCTATGCCCTCTTGTTCTTGCTCCTTTTACAAGCAGGAACAGCATCTCCCTATCATCTGTCCAGCCCACTCATGATTTTGAAAACATCTATTGAGTCTCTCTTCTCCAAGCAGAACTCTCCCAACATCTTCAATCTGTAGTTTCTCATTCTTGGAATCATTATTGTAAATTGCTTCTGCATCTCTTCAAAGCATTCTCACCTTCCCACAGCAGTGGCACCCACAATTGTACACAATACTCCAACTTAGGTCGAACAAGATCAATGGCTGGTCCGATCCATCTTTTTCTAAAGGCGTCAAACAAAAATGTATTGATCTCAATGATTTAAAAATTGTAATTGTTCCAACAAAAGTAACTTGTTTTGCAGTGGAGCCTTTTGAGGCAGTAGCACACCGCAAGAGATTTCAACTGGAGTGATTTTTCCAATCAAAATTTGACCCTGGGCCACTTAAAGAGATAGTAATGGATTTATGATTATGGGTGGCACATTGGCTCAGTGGTTAGCACTGCTGACTCATAGCACCAGGGGCCTGGGTTTGATCCCACTCTCGGTAAATGTTTGATGTGCTATTTGCATGCTGTCCCCATGTGTGTGTGGGTTTCCTCTCAGTCCAAAGATGTGCAAGTTTGGTAGAATGGTCATACTAAATAACCCATCATGTCCAGAAATGTGCAGGATGGGTAGATTAGCCATGGGAAATGCAGGGTTACAGGGTTGGGGCACCGGGGGGAAAAGAGTATGAATGGAATGCTTGTCAGAGGGTTAGTGCAGACTCGGTGGGCTGAATGGCCTCATTCCACACTGTAAAGATTCTATGATTAAAATGTGAGGAAATATTTGGTCAAAAAGGTCAGGGTTTCAGGAGCACCATTACAAAATACTGAGACAGAGACTGAAGTTTAAGAAAAAACAACAGGTTGAGACTAGGTAACAAAAACATGCCATTGGCAATGGCGAAGGGATGGAAATGCAAAGCACGAAAACTCAGAATGAAGGAAGCCAAGAGATTTTAGAAAGATCTGAATTGAGAGACAGGCAGAAACCACATCCAGGACATCTTTGCCAAGCAAAACTTCAAAAATGAATTTTCCAACTGGGAAACAACGTATGTCGGCAGATACAGGGGAAGGATACCTAAACAGAGCATTATTTTAGAAATTCATTCACAGGATACAGGCATCACCACCTAGGTCAGCCTTTATTGCCCATCCCTAGTTGCCCAGAGAGTAGTTAGGAGTCAACTACATTGCTGTGTGTCTGGAGTCACGTGGAGGCCAGATGGGGTAAAGATTGCAGATTTTCCTTCCCAAAGGAGATTGGTGAACCCAAATGCGTTTTTAAACAACAAACTACAATGATCATAGCTCCACTCTGAGGTCAGCTTTTTTCTTCCAGGTTCTTATTGATTTAAATTGCACCATCTACCACAATGGGATTTAAACCAATGTTCCCCAGAACATTAACCTAGACCTCTGGATTACTAACCCACTGACTATACCACTGAACAACCATTTCCTGCAGCTTGGTGAGAATGATAATAAATTAATTGAGGGTGAGAAGTGGCTGTATTGGCCAAGAGCAAGCATCGGACTGTATCTCTCAAATATCAAAATGGGTGACATCTTCACAAGTACAGGAGTTGGCAAGAGGCATTTCAAACAGGAGAACTACATCTTCACAACACACAGTAGGTCAACTGATGAATAGGAGCATTAGTGCGGTTAAGTATAAATCACTTAAGTGATCACTGCACAGATGTCCCACTGAGCTGCCAAAGCCCATTTAACTGGGCCTGGCATTTATGCCTTCACATACCCAGGTCTCACCGATTATCATCAGGCCAGTTCACAGAAAACCTTGGCACCACATTACCTCTGGAACATGATGGCTCAGGTTGTGCTCCTAATCTATCTTCTACTGGCTGATGCCAGTGTTCATGCAGCTTTTTTAAAAAATATTCATTTGTGGGATATGGGCATTGTTGGCTGGGCCAGCATTTCTTGCCCATCCCTCGTTGTCCCTTGAGAAGGTGGTGGTAAGCTGCCTTCTTGAACTGCTGCATTTCCATCTGCTGTGGGTTGACCCACAATGCCATCAGGGAGGGCATTCCTGGAATTTGGCCCAGCAACAGTGAAGGAACGGCAATGTATTTCCAAGTCAGGATTGAGAGTGGCTGGGAGGGGAACTCGCATGGTGTTCTCATGTATCTGCTGTCCTTGTCCTTCTAGGTGGAAGTGATCATGGGTTTGGAAGGTGCTGTCTGAGGATTTTTGGTGAATTTGTGCTGTGCATCTTGTAGATAGTACAGACTGCTGCTACTGAGTGTTGATGGCAGGGGGAGTGATTGCTTGTGGATGTGGTGCCAATCAAGTGGGCTGCTTTGCTCTAGATGGCGTCAAGCTTCTTGAGTGTTGTTGGGCTGCACTCAGCCAGGCAAGTGGGACGTATTCCATCACACTCCTAACTTGTGCCTTGGGAGATGGTGGACAGGCTTTGGGGAGTGAGGAGGTGAGTTACTCGCTGCAGTATTCCTAGCCTTACAAGTGACTGATCAGGCTGTGACAATATGATCTCAGGCTGAAACGAAGTGAACAAAAACAAATGTTAAAATAGCAGAAAGAGTTCAATTTCATCCGCCATTCATCTGTCCATGAAGAACTTGATGGGCTGAACTGCCTCAGTCAGTGCTGCAGTGTCTCACTCAGTACAATCTGAGCAAGCCAATGTAAATCTAAATCTTCTCCTCACTCCCTTTTGCAAATTCTAACATTACAACCGATTATTTTATCAAAAATAAAAAAGGATTGACACACTGTTCCATTACAAACAAGGAGCAAGGCTAAGCTGATAGGCTGCACATATCTGCTGCCACTGCTTAATAAGACAACGACTGACCTGACTAAACTCAAACCCACATTCCCGTCAACATCAGAAAACCTTTCACACCATTGGCTGCCAAGAAACAAGCCATCTCTGGACTAAACAGCACCTTGTAAACTGAGAATTTCATGTTATAGTCAGTTTTTTCCCCACAAGCCTTGCTTCAAAAGCAAACGCCTGCTCCTTAAAATGGGAAGGGCTCTAAATAGGAAACCCTGTGGCAGAAATGATCAGCAATGAGAGACAGAGAGAGAGAGAGACGCAGAGAAAGACAACAAGTGGATTACTTGTTTGCTCTTTCTTTTAGTTATATTCCCTGAAGTCATTGGGAATTACGGGAGAAGGAAGGAAGACAACCACAACTGCAACAACAACAAAAAGGCAAATGATGGTCATTGTAGCATTTGAGATGCGATGGTGCTCTTTTGAGTTATTTTAACAATCCCTGCTTCCCAAGGCTTGTTACAAAATGGAAAGCTATTGGACAAATCAAAAACCTGGGGTCCTGCAAAGTCAGACAGACAGAGCTCTCAAAATACAGCGTTTGATACTTTCAGTAGGGCTTTCGCTGACTGCCCATTGGCAGATCAAACAGTTAAATCAAGACTCAATTCACACTGCTCCACAGCACCTTCAAAAAGTCTCAAGCGATTCCTCATTCCGCAACAGATGCGAACCATGCCATCCTGATGAGAGAGCTTTAGAGCACTGCAGGGGGCCACTCAGCCCATTTGGGGTGCTGACTCATTAAAAAGAAGCAGAGGCGGTGGTGTAATGGTAACGTCATTTAATCAGTAGTCTTACCATTGTCAAAACGTTAACTCTGTCTTTCTCTGTCTCTCCATGGAGGCTGCCAGACCTACTGAGTTTCAGAACTGTTCTGTGTTTGTTAGTTATTCCAAAGATCACGCTAACATTGAGTGAATATGGGTACAAATCCCACCAGGACGGATGGTGGAATTTGACTGCAACACAAATCTGAAAACAGTGACCATGTGTTGATTGTTGTGAAAGCCCATCTGGTTCACCAAAGTCCTTCAGAGAAGGACTTTCACCATCGCCAAAATATGACACGGCGGCTCGGTGGTTAGCACTGCTGCTTCACCGTGGCAGGGACCTTGGTTCGACTCTAGCCCTGGGTGACTGTATAGAGTTTGCGCATTCTCCCTGATTCAGAGCAGGTTTCCTCCGGGTGCTGCGGTTTCCACCCACAGGTCAAAGATGTGCAGGTTAGGTGGATTAGCCATGTTAAATTACCCACAACGTCCAGGGATGTGCAGCCTTCGGAGGGTTGGTTCAAAGTCAATGGGCTGACTAGCCTCTTTCTGTACTGCAGAATCATAGAATCTCAATCTATACCTGGTCTAACCCACATGTGACACCACAATGTGGTTGATTCCAAACTGCCTCTGGAATTGCCAAAAGCCAAAGAGTTCATCGGCACAAATGCTAGCTTTGCAAATGGCACTATATCTGGTACAGCAGCAACGGCAAGGAAAGCACTTGGATCTAATTGACATAGACTGTTGTAAAATCAACCAACCTGCACTGTCTGTGACTGCCAGTTTAAATTCAAGGTCACACCAACAGAAAAATGTGAACATCCTGAAATGACAGAAATCCAAGTTCACCTGATATTGAAGCAAAAACAGAAATTGCTGTAGAAACTCAACAGATCTGGCAGCATCTGTGGAGAGAGAAAGAGAGCTAATATTTCAACATTGTTGAAATACTATTGATGGAACTCCATCGACAAACACATTGAACTGGACCCGATACATAAATCACCGATAAACAGAACCAGAAGTAATACAACCACACCAGCAAAGCGAGACATATAAATAACAAGCAGGACAGAACACCAACACTTCACCAGAGTTACACTGACTATGTTAACTTGCAGGGTGACAAAGCATCTGAAATCAAACACACTAGCTCAGCAAGCAAGTCTACAACCTCAATTTCTGCTTTTGTTTCACACTTCCAACATCCACAGTTCAGTGTTTTATTTTCACCTGATTCAGACTAGTTTAGAATTTGGGAACTAAAATGTGTATCCTACCTTTTATTTAATCAACAGACCTTAAGGACACATTCTACGATATTGGAATGTATAATTTGAGAAGAGAATATCTGACAAATAATAAAGGGCAATTTTGAAGAATTATTTTGCATTAGGCTTTGCATTGAAAGGCAATGCTGAGCAGAATACTCTTTGGGTTTTTAATGTAATTCAATTATAGATGGTTCAGAAAGTTACCATTCACACCTGTAATCTCTCATTTCATCTTGCTTATGATGTGCAACATTATGGTCTCCAGCAAACGTGGAGCTGTCCTCATTCAGAATATTTTTCATTCATTTCTTTTGGATTGTAATTCCTACTGTGGCTTCTTAAAGCCCCTCGGGTGGCGAGTAGGATTGGGGGAAGGGGGAAACAGAGTTTGTGTGGGGAGGTGCCGTGAAGAAAGGTGAGCAGCTACTTTGTAAATGTCCAGATGTTACAGCGCTAACAAGCTCCTCATAAAAGTGCTAACTTTCACAGCTATGGAAACTCACACAGCTTGTGCAGAAATCACAAGAATTTCGAAGATTACAATGCTGTGAAGGAGGGGGTCACTATTCCACCCCGCGCAAGCTGTACAAAAAGTCGGAAATCAATTACAAAAGTGCAAAGTATAGCTCATGTCTGCCTATGGGAGTAAAGAAAATGTAAAGCAACACCGTCACTTTATTACCTGACATCTTTCCAATGGCTCAATAAATGTGAAGCCTTTGTGGTTGACTGACCGGCTATGTCAGTGTTTGATCCACTAGTTTGCAATAAAAGGTAGCCAAATTCAACTTAGTTAGCAGTGAGGAGTGCTACAGTCACTTTCCTGCGCACTGGGTTAGGTCAAGAGTTAACAGTCACCATTCCCTTGCTTTTTTGGGGGTGTCATACAGCTTGGAAACAGAATATTCAATCCCATTCAGCCATGCCAACCAGATATCCAGAATTAGTCTAATCCCATTTGCCTGCAGTTGGCCCATATACTTGTAAATCTTTCCTATTCAGGTACCTGTCCAAATGTCTTTTAAATGTTGCTACTGTGCCTGCATCTACTGCTTCCTCTGGCAGCTCATTCCACACACAAAAATCACCCTCTGTGAGAGAAAACATTGGCCCTCGTGACCCTTTTAAATTTTTGTCCTTGCATGTTAAAATTACACCCCCTCGTTCGATTGCATGCACAGTAGACACTCTTGTCCCTGCCACCGAATTGGGAGGCCCCGGGTAAAGTCCCACTTGCTCCAAACATGTGCTACAACATCTCTGAGCATGTTGATCAGAGAACCTCTCCAATAATTCCTGCTGGGAGTTGCCCTGTTTGGGTGTGAACAAAGCAAATTCCACGCTGAATAATCTGCCAACACTCCTTTCAAGGCAAGTGCAGGAAAGGATTAATACCCAGAGTCTGAACCATCAACTCTCTCTCCACAGACGCTGCCTGATCTGCAGAATGTTTCCAGTCCTTCATTTTTAAAAAATTTTCAATGTCCAGCGATTGCAGCATTTTGATTCTGAAGCAAAGTTGTATGTAGGCGAGGGTGAAAGGAACATAGCAACCAAACAAAAAAGACTCCATCACATATTTCCAGAGAAATCGTGTTGACTTTGTTGTTTTTCAGTGCCTTGCTGCTGGAGGTAAACAGTTTGAAAGAGATCTTCATTTCAATGGCTGGCAGCTGTACTCCTGACAGCTGTCACTCAACAACAAAGACTGAAGCAAATGCAACAGCAAAAAAGCACAAGGAGTGAACTCTTCATAGTTAATTGCTTTGCCAAAAACAACTGTGTTCCCGCTTCAGTACCATGAGTCTTCAGTAGGACTGGTCAACATGCAAGTCACTGCATAAATGTACACATTACGGATTAGGGTTTAATATTTAATCCACTAGAATGCTCAAAGTTCAGAATATCAAAACACAGCCTACATTATGTGTACATTACAAAACATGATGTCTACATTAATACAGGGAATACTGAAACCTCCTAAATAGGAGAAGGAGGAGGCCATTCTGCCCCTCGAGCCTGTTCCACTATACATTGATTTAGACAATCAGTCATGATCACAGTAATCAGTTCCTGTTTTCTCCCCATATCCCTGGGGAGAGGGTAACCAATGGTTATACTTGAAATCACCTTCTTTCTAGGGAACATCTGTTTGACAGCCTGCAGTTAGGTTATTGCTGGTAGTGTGCAAGGAAATGTTGAATCAGATACATTACTGCCCACAAGCCAAGGAGGAAAAAAGGAACGATACAGTTGGGATTTCTTTGAACCATGCACTTATCACACATAACGCTTCTGTAACAACTGTGCGGCTGTGAGTTACACAGATCAAAAATGTCCCAGGGTAGACGTGCTGGAGAACAACTGACCCGATTACCTTCGGGTCGCAAAACAAAAGTGCCACAGGTTTCGAGCTCCTGAGTATCATCCACTGCCTGTCACTGCAGTGTACCAATATTATACACATGTGGGTGTGAGCGTGTGGGTGTGGGTGCAACAGAGTGTGACTTGGTTCTTGTGGGCTTTGAACATGTTAGTGTGCATTGTACAGAGTAACACAAGAGAAACCACACAGTGGAGTCATCGGACAGCTGCCTGTGCCTGGGAGGTGTGCCCAGCACAGGCGAGTGGTCAGACAATGATAGGCCAGAGGGGTTTATTCTGCCCAATATGTTTGCACCAACTTTCTGAGCAGCCCAAATAATCCCATTCACTTGCCCTTTCTGCAGACCCCTGCAAAAGCTACTTTTTGTACATCACTTCATTTTTTCAAAATTACTTCTTCCACCACACATTGCCAGCAGTATTTCAGACCATAACAATTCACCTGCTAATGGAAAGAGTTTCCTGTGGTCAACTCTATCAATCCCTCTCCATGTTTTGTACCTGCCCATTAAGTCATCTCTGAACTTTCTCTGCTCTAAGGAGAACAATCCCAGCCGCAAGTCTCCCCATGTCACGGAATTCCCTTGTTGGTACCACCCATGGAATTCTGCTCTGCACCGTCTCCAAAGCCTGGACATCCTTCCTGCATGAGCAGTGCCCGGAACTGGATAAAACACTCCAGCTGAGGTCTGACAGGCATATGGAAAATTGCATCATCACTCACATTTGCATTCATCATCATGACTTATAAAATCAACAATTTCACATTTTATTTCCGACTGATCTTACTAAAATGTTTGACAACATTGAAAACAAATGGAATGTAGGGACAGTGTCCAAGAAAACACTACAAAACCCCAAACAGATCCAAAAATAGACACGATGTAGAAAGTTCAATTGTTCAAGATAATAAGGGACAGAAAGACTAAGGCAAGAGGAATTCTTAGAGTCAGAAATCTAAAAAAAGCTGACAAGCGAAACACCTGTTGGATGAAGAGAAAATGTTTGCAATAAAGGTTTCGGTTAGAACTGCTACCAGACTGTTATGGTGAGGGAAAACAGGGGAGCACAATGTTCTCTGACAGTGCTCTGGTGCCAATTACAGTTTCTGGTTTGTAATCAGAAATACCTACAATTTTTCTTTGTCTGGCCACGGGATGCATGTAGCATCTTTTCTTTCTTTTGGTGCATGGACCACTGAGGTAACGATTTCTGAAAGTGGAAGCTAATGCACTATCATACACAGAACCTCAGTATAGCTTAGTCCATCGATGGTTACTGGCCTGACCAGCTTTTGTCGTTCATCCTTAAACATTTTTTAACTGAGTTACTTACCCAAGCCATTTCAGAGGAATCACAGAGTCAATGACACGAGCATGGATCTGGAGTCACATGTAGGCCAGACCAAGTTAATATGGAAAGTTTCCTTTCCCCATATAGGCATGAATGAATCAAATAGGCTCATACAATAAATGATAGCATTTATCATGGTCACTGTTACTGTGAGTCGCTTTCACTTCCAGATTTACAAAATTAATTCAGCCTTCACTCACTGCCTTGGTACCTGATCCTCAATGTAACATTCTGTGGGTTGACCAATGAGTTGGCTGGGGATCATGCATGTTGTCTCACTAAAGGCAGCAGAAGATTGGACTGGGTGCTTCTGCAGGGAGACGAAACGGTGGCAAAAGGTTAGGTTAAACCTGCTCCCCACCTGTTATGGTGAGGGAAACCAGGGCAGCACATTGTTCTCTGATGGAAATTTTCCAGCACACCCACCTTCAGTACCACATCTGATGGCACTCAGAATTTCTACATTGATTGTTGTCATACTTTAAACTGGCTACGTCTGAAATCTGGCAGCTGCTGTATGAATGCAAATGGAGGACAACTGAGCTCCCTATTTCACCTCACCAAAACTTGCTCCTTTCCCCTTTGTTTGGGCACCTTCACAAAGGTTGGCCTGACTCTGCAGCTTATGGAGAGGGGTTTACACATTTCCCACTGATGTGCTCTTCAAAGTAACTCTCATGTGCAATTGAGCTGATGCTTTAGTGGGCAGTTCAAAGATGGAGGGCATCTATTGGGCAGCAAACCCAATCCTCACTCACCCTCGGCATTGGACAATAAATAATAGCCATGAATGAATTTTGTCACCTCCTGAGTAAGGGAAGAGAACAACTTCTGGAAACACTTCAATGTAAACTGGGTAAGAGCATACCAAATTGAACCTGAGGGTTTCTGATCCATGTTTCTTAGCATCTTCGGAGTGGGGGGGGGGGGGGGGTGCAGAATGCAAGTGGCATCTCTAACACAGGACTCGAGTACTCAAAAATTTATTGGTTGGGGGAATGGGGTTGCTATTCCATTGAAAGCCTGCGGTAGAGCCTAGAACACTGGCTGTGGGTTAAGCTAGCTAACTGAGCAACCTCTCAGTACCTATGGAGACTGAAGGAAGTCCCAGAGGAGAATATGGCCAATGGACAAATGCACCTCTCATGGTTTTATGGCTGGAGGAGCAGGTTCTAGAGAGTACTGAAGTGGAGATGGCATGGAACAGGTGAATTCTGTTGGTCAGACAGCCTGGAAGGGTGGGATGGCATCTCAGGGCTAAGTGCCCCAAGGCCAGCCAGGCACCCTCTGAATGAAGTGTCCCCATTTCTTCCCTACTATTGTTTGTGAGGATGTTGATAAATGGTCTGCCCACTCAAAGCACGCTTTGGAGCAGACAGTGCATAATTGAGATCAGTTTTGAAAAGAATCAATAGGCCCTTTCCATATGGGAGCCTGCCATATGGCTGTTAGTTTCAGTGCCCACCTTGTCTGTATTACGGGAGTTAATAGGAAGAGAGTAAGCTGGGTGACTGTCCTATTTAACATGCTAACCCCACAAACCGCTCCCCCCAAATCCCAATGAAAACATGCCTAGAGGGAGCACGTCTTCAAGTCAACTGATGACAAGGCACAAGTCAGGAGTGTGATGGAATACTCCCCACTTGCCTGGATGGGTGCAGTTCCAATAACACTCAAGAAGCTTGACACCATCCAGGGCAAAGCACCCACACTGGCACCACATCCACAAACATCAACTCCCTTCTTCACTGATGCTCAGTAGCAGCAGAGTGTACTATCTGCAAGATGCACTGCAGAAATTTATCAAGCACCGTCCAAACACACAATCACCACGACCAGAAGGACATAGGCAACAAATAAATGAGAACACCATCTCCTGAAACTTCAGTTCTAATCCACTTCCCACCCTCAGTTGGAAATATGTGGCCATTCCTTTACTGTTGCTGCATCAAAATCCGGACACTCCCCTCTGTAAGGCCATTGCAGGTCTACCTCCAGCACATGGGCTGCAACAGTTGAAGAAGACAGCTCACCTTCTTAAGGCAACTAGAGATGGGCAATAAATGCTGGTCTAGCTAGTAACGCCCACTTTCCACATTGCATGAGTGAATTAAAATAAAGTAGCAACAAGTTAACAGAAAAGTGTCCGTAGAGAGACTTCGTAGAGTTAATGTTTTGAATCCAGTGCGACTCTTCCTCAGTCATACCAGACACAAAATGTTAACTCTGTGTTTTTCTCTCTATGGATGCTGCCAGACCTGTTGGATATCTCCAGCATTCTCCGTG